>NW_028277172.1:7470000-8090000 GCF_051122295.1 Plectrocnemia conspersa
TTTTAATGTATTGATTTCGATAAAATTCATAGTATTTCATTAAATGACAAGCATATTTTTGGCCAAATTCAAGATAGGATAAATATGTCGGAAGTAACCAGAGGATGCAGGTTCAAGCCATGGAAGCAGACTAGAACTTAATTATAAAAAATCCGCTATTGTAAAAAAACGGTACCAGCTACAAAATAAATTATATTACGTAAAATAATTTATAATTAATTGTATACTTGTAAAGATGACTTTGAATTTGTGGTTAATAATTGTAAGTACATATTTATTATGTGTGATTGATTTACGCAGTTGGTACAGATTTGTCCCGTTGTAACGCATTGGGCTTACGTCTATCGAGTTACAATTAAAAATAAATAAATTAAAAATTGACATCAATACATTCAACCTCATCTTCAATAGTTTATAGAATATAATTAATTATTAAACGTAACATTATTAACCCTTTCCACGCCATGCACATTATCCGAGTCTGATCACCAGCGCGAAGCTCATCATATAATGGGATCGTAGAACTGAAACAGTTTTTTAACGAAATTAGATGTAGATAGTTGTTTAAATAAACTTTAAAAATATTTTCGACTTTAAAATTGTAACTCATTATACAAATTTTCATTATTCAATGAACGGAGGATCAAATTCATGATTCTGAAGGAGGTTTAAAGGACACTTATAAGGATGTAAGTAACGATGAAACGTGCGAGAATATGCGAATCATCAAATTTTAATTATCTCTTTTAGATTTCCTGAAGCCTTGGACAAAGGCAAAGTCCTCGAGTTGCACGATGACAGAATTCTAAAGTAGACTCCTAGCATCCGAGGAAGGAAGTCGGCTCATTCCTTTGCGCGTAGACAAAACAAATAGCTGAATCTATCTTTAACTCGATTCATAACCGCACGCGTATTCTGAGCACGTCGGGTCATTATTCCGAAAGGTGGATAGACGTTTTCACCCACAAAACTCGTACGAAACCTTCCAATGGCTTTGCCCACACGAAATCTGCACGACGCAGAGCCATACAATAATTATTATATAAAGAGACGTTTCGCCACCGAGACACTGTGTGAGATGCCCCAGGCAACACTTTCGCTGCCCAACATGTGGTCCGAGCGAAAATAATACTGCCCCAATCATCGAGAACAAGGTTGTTAAAAAAAGAGTGTAAAGGTTCGGATTGTGCAACTAGTTGGTTGGATGCTTTTGAGTCTTGCTTCCTCGTTCCTTTCTTCTCTATACTGTGAAGAATAAACTGCACTTTGTGTTATATATATTTTATAAATCATCGTCTCAGAAGAAGAACGACACAACACACATTTCATTGCTCTTTACTTCCGCAAAATATGGTTTGCCAATTTTTGTTTGCATAATAAGTATCGCATCTCTTCAAGGAGGTTTATAGATGAGACTGGATTTGAATCGAATTTTTTAGTTACTATTAGAGTCAACTAATAATATATCGAATAGTAAACGATAAAATTAATTATTAAATTAAATTTAAATTAAGTTAATCGTGACCTAACAGGTTACCAAAAAGGTTCTCGTAGCTGAAATTAACTAGATCAATGTGCAATGCCGGCGTATTAAGGAGCCGGATGGCAACAGCCATAAGCGAGGCGAGTCTCTAACGGACATCAGAGAAGGACGCGATCGTGATTCTCAAAGATGTTCCGGAAGCCAAATCTGGAATCTTTGAGAATAGTTTGACTATCGACAACACCCTTTAGTAGTTTGAAGAAATGTTTAGCGACTTTTACACAACTTTATTTTAATTTTTAAAATTGTAGAGTATGATGTGTTTCAAAGATTAAATCAGTGCGAAGTTTAATTTTATTTATATCTGTTACCGAAAAAAATTCAATTCAGTATGCTCAAAAAATAAATGTATTATTTTAAAAGGACTAAAAATAAAACATAAAAGAGATGAACAAATCAATACCAGCCATTAAAAAAGCACAATATTAACTCGGAATCATGAGTAATTTGTGACATTTCTGAAATTACAATCAGTTGCTTTAGTTTTCGATGTTATAAATAAAATAAAGATAAGAATTAATTTTTGTGTAAATATTAAGAACTGGGGTATTTGTATCATTTAGTAGTAAAAACAGCAACGTACCAAGATTTAATTACAGTGGAACTCAATAGCATGTATGTATATTATTCGATCTATTTATGCCTATGCTGTTGTGTGCAGATAACAATTTTTGTACAATTTGTTTTATATAATTATGTAGAAATTATCGAAACGTTTCACCCAAGTAAGATAACTTCCGTTCGCAACCGCGTAAAAAAAGTAGCTAATTTAAGACAAAATGCACGCTTGTGCCTCTGGCTGTTTGATGATCTCATTGCACGCACGTGTACGTAGTAGTCACGACAGGATCATTACATCGAGTATGATGTCTTCATTTTATCGGATCGAGATCGACAAGGAAAAGATTTGCCAAAATCGTTATTACAAGCGATGTACTTTTCAGAGCAATTAGTGGGTATATAGTGAACCGTGGCGAGAATTCCAAGCTCGGATCCCAACCTTAACCACCATCTTTTAAAAAGTCTGGAATCCGGTTTAAGGTCTGAATCAGTTATACATTTTTTGCATGTCTTATAAAGAAGAAGCTGCTTTATGTTATAGAATAAATTCAGGATCCAAAAAGTTTTAATCGCAACCATCTCGTTAAAAGTTATTTATAGAGTTGTTTGATTTCGGTATAGTTTCATTACATAAGATTTTTTTACTACTAATGCATAAGCAGAGCTATGCTATTTATACTCAATGAATAAGATTTTTGCTATAACTTGATTTATATATAGAGCTACTCTCTGATGTCAGATGTATTTATAGTTTATTTCAAGTCTCGTTTTAGTGTGATTTCTCAAGAAATATATATATTTTAGATGTAGTTTAATTTTCATATTTTTTTGTAAGGTTCATCGTTTTTTAACAAGTAAGCATTTTTAATTATATTTAATTAGATTAAAATAGACAAGTGGTCAAAACTATAGCCATACATATAGGTTCAATTTTAACCATTTGGGGTCCTTTGTCTATATGTATCGGACATATTTTTTTTACTGGTAGCGCCTATGTCCATAACTTCGAGTCATTATTCCAAAATTTATTTAAAATTATATATAGTTAATAAAATTATAAACTAAATAATAAAACATATTTTTATTATTTCAGTTATTATATGATATTAGAAATTAATAAAGCAATTATAAATAACTAGCGAGTGTGCGAATACCAGACCCTCAACTTTTTGAGTTTAAATATTATTTTTGCTTCATTCTGATTTTTTAAAATATATTTAAAAAAATTTAATGGTTCAAATTAGACATTATTATTTAGGATTTTCAATGATGGCCAAAAATGTTGAATATATAAAAAACTACTTAACATTTTCAATTCATTTGAAAATAGGTTTACAACTTGACTACATATTTCCAGAAGAAAACATTTTATATTATTTAACGTTAGATTTGAAATTTGGATATATCTAAATATTGTATATTATTTATGAATAGGTATAAAACTTAGGTAGATAATAATAAATAAAGCATTGTACAGTGAAATCTCAATATAGCGAAGCTCACGAAACCAATGAATATATTTCGAGATACTGAAAATTCGTTATATTGAATGTAAGGAAGATGATATATTTTTATTTAATTTTTAATTACCATATTACTACAGCATCAAAACAACCTCTTATAAGGTTGACAGATTTTTTTGTCCATTTTTAAAGATACTGTATGAAAAACAAAAAAAAATTTGAAAAAATGTTTTATAAAAAAAGTTTTAAGGTCAGCGTAACACATGTCATGTCGCTTTTGACCACATATGGCACACGCCAAGTCAAAGACGAAATAAATTCAAAAAAATATAGTGTCAAATTGTAACGTAATTCTTAAATTCGGATCAAAATATTTCGTTATACTGAGATAAGCCTTTGTTACAATGAAAACATTTTATATGAAAGATTTTCGGGGACAAATTAAAGATTCGTTATACTGGGAATTTCGTTATTACAAAGAGATTTCACTTTTAAAATAGGTTTGCAACTTAGCTAAATATTAATAAAACAAAAAATACCAAAATGTTTTCAACATAAAAAATAATATTAAAACGTAACATTTTGTATAATTTAAAAGTCGGTTTACAGTTAAATAAACAATAATAATAAATAGCATCGGTTACACATCCGCTCAAAATATTACTAATATTAAAAAAATATTTTGTTAAGCACTACTGACGCTACAACACAATCGATCACATATAGTTGGTGCAATGTGAGCGATTATAAGTCATTGGTTGTGTTTTAGTGTATTTTAGGCGTTTGAGGGCCCGTTTTAAAGCTGCATATAACATAATTTTATCATAAATTAAAATTTTAGTGAAAAAAAGCTTTTTGGTTGCACAATAAGTTACTTTATAATTAAAAAATATGTTTATATGTTTTATGTGTAAATATAAAAGTCAGTTTTTAATTAAATTTACTAATTAGAAAGAAACAATAAACTGAAAATATCAAGCACCTAATTGGTTACTTTCGACCAAAAGTGCGCTTTACAAATATTAAAAATTTTGAGACCTTTGTCTATTTTAATTAAAAAATATTTTGATTAATATATTTTTTAAAATAAATGTTTTTTCTGCGCAGCATTATATATTTTAATAATTAATAAGTGCAAAAAGTTTTCACTTTATTTAAAATTAGTAATAAGCTAAACATATTTTTAAAAATATATTTTTTAGAATTTGATGATATTTATACATATTTTGAAATGTGTTTTACAATTTGAATCGATAAAATCAATTGCGTCGTTCGTTTTCAAGCGCGCCAATACCTGGGATTCCCCACCGTCAGATTTGCTCACATATGACACTTTCGTCATCTTTCCCACCATCATCTGTCAAACGCGCGCCGGGATATCCCGGCGCGCGTTTGACAGATGATGGTGGGAAATCCCGGGTATTGGCACGCTTGAAAAGTGCGATTAAATAAACAGTGATATATGTTATATTCACAGAATTTTTCTTACAAAGTGTTAGTTGAAGATGATTCAAAATGGTGTAGCACTTGGAATTAGAAACAATATAAAACAAGTTTAAATTATGAGTGTGCCAGAAAGTGTTTGGTTATATGAATAATATATCACGGCTATTCTAACAAAATTACTATTGACTTTCTAGGATCTAATATTAAAAGACAAACAGCAGTGATCTGGCAATTAAAGACATGCCAAAGTTAATTAAACATATTACAATATTAGTAATAATGGAAAATCTCATATTAGTGTAAACAAAAAGTTACATTTTACCCACTATATAGTATTGTTTACAGTTAATTTTCAGAAGATGTGCGAGATCTAATAACATTTATGTATGGCAAGCAATTAAAATACGACGTACAACTTATCAGTTTAAGAAGTGATGGCAATCTACGTGTTTAATCCTCTACGGTAATTTCCAGTAATTTTTTTTCTACGGTCAATTTTGTTCTCCGGTTGTCGTTTAATTTTATTTTTTGGATTATATTAGTGGTAATAATGTATTTAAGATTTAACTCTTGATAAGGTCTTTTGTTTTTAATTATTTTTCAGAAGCAATGATGAAACAATTTGATGACCTATATGGCTACAGCGTAGAATTGATGTACATAAACAAAGAATGAATCTTCTCATGTTGAAGCCATTGTCAGCAAGTATTATCTTTTTATAGGGAACATACTACATAAGTTTGATGTAACTAAATATCTTGAATTTGGCTATTCCGAAAGAGAAATGATGGTACAGAACAAAAATTTAATAAAAACCATGACGTATACATATTTTGCCATATCGAAATTAAAAATAATCCACTCTTAGATATTTTAGCTATCGATTATTCCAGGTATGTAATCACATCTTTATAATCATTTTAAAATGTCGTTCATTAGAACATTCAAGAAACTACACATTTATAAGCTGTCTGTTGGCAGATATATATAGCGTTCCCATTGCGACAGCGCCGATTTGATCGACATTAACTTTCAATTCACATACATACTAAGGATATATTACGCGTTCACGTTTAAAACATACCTGGTTTATTTGCAATTCTTAAAACCTAACGTATATGTGCATTAAATTGGAAGCAATGATAATGTTTATGTAATATAAAAGGAAAAACTCACTTTTCGGCCTCGGAGCCCGGCGACGGGAATTCAAAATTTGAAGATTTTATTACGAAGATTGTTTTATGATTGTTCATCTAATTAAATCGATGTACTCTTCTTATCCTAAACACATTATGTATGTATTTAATTTTCACAGATATATAACACACCTAGTTAATTTGCAATCCGATTATTTATAAAAGGAAAAACTCACTTTTCGGCCTCGGAGCCCGTCGCCGGGAATTCAAAATTTGAAGATTTTATTACGAAGATTGTTTTATGATTGTTTATCTAGTTTAATCAATATATTCTTCTAATCCTCACCACATTATGTATGTATTTAATTTTCATAGTTATAACACACCTATTTAATTTGCAATCCGATTATTTATATTCAGTCAAATGACGAATTAATGAATATTATTGTCGCGTAGCAAAATTTTATTATTAAATAATAATTATTTACAACTGTTGTCACGGTACTGTCGGCCATCTTGTTTTATATTTGAATGCTTATTTTTCATTGGTCGAAACAACAGAACGCATTACCGTTAATGAAGCAAATTCAATTTTTATTATTATTATTCCTTTGTTTGTTTACGTGTATTATATTTTATTATTAGAAGCGGCTTTGAAAAACTAAATATAAGAAGATAAACTTTTATAATGTAATAATTTAATATTAGTACTTTTCTTAAAGATAATTAAATCATATAATTAAATGGCCAGTGTTGCCCTAAGGCCTGGACTTTGGGCAACACTTATTAAAAAAACTTTGGACTATAAATAGTTGAGAAAAGGATAAGAAAACAGTTGCACAAAGCACTTTAAAATCTGATAGATTGCTGTTGTAATCAGTGTCTTAAAGAAGCTCTAATAATTTAATATTAGTATATTTCTTGAATTAGTATCAATTAAATACCATTCAATTATAAAAATTAAATTAAAAAAAAAGTGTTTTAGTCTTTATAGGCAAGAACAGTGGACGCGACTGAGAACGTTGACGTGCCCTTCTGCGCTGCTTGAGCACCAAAAGATTGTCGACTACGCCTTTAAGCAATTTTTAGTGTTTACTTACATAGACACTTCCGTGAGTTGACAACGAAACGTATCCCAGTGCTTTCAAAATAAAAGCACTGGGAATATGTGCAATTTTTAATAATTTAATTTTTCAACCATGAATCTATTGCATTTAATCATTACGAGTCAGGTAATTTGAGAATAGCTACTTAGATTTTTTTTTACCAATATAGTTTTTTTGTTTTGAGTCCAATGATCTCGAAACGAAATTGGAAAAAAACGTTAAGTTAGTGACAGATTGATGCAGTGCTAGTTTAAAAATAATGACCTAATAGTAAAGTGTTGTTGAATAGTGACCTAACTCAAACAAAGTTAGGTTGCCTGATCGACACAGACATAGTGCTTAGGTCAATTTGGCCACTATCTGAAACGCGCTCTCGGTGTCAACGTTGCCAAACGATCTCTCCATATTGGAATATCTAGCATAACTTCGTCGTTATGGTATGCGAGATTTCGCAACGGAACTGCGCCTAGATCCAGACAGACATATCTAAATGACTTTATTAGACAATTCGTCGTATAAATCTGCCAGTTTGCCTCCGCGCGCCCAGGTGAAATTTCACGAGATAAATAAACGTCTGCTTCTACGGCCGCCACCGGTCCGCGGGGATGATTAATGGGCCAGCGGCTCTCCAACTGTGGTCCGCTTAATTACACAAAGAGACAACGACGAAATACATGTTGCGTGATACGGTGAATTTTTTCGTCATACGCACGTGCGAATGTAAATCAATGAGTGGAGCTTGTTATGTATAAAAAATAAGTGACGCCTTCGCGTAACATTATTTTATTTATTTTGATTTTATTTTTTATTACATATATTATTTTAATTACCATGACATGGTTTCCACATTGCGTCATAATAATAAACATTAAAAATAATAGTTATGTAATATCCAGTGCAAGTTGAGCGTTCTCAAGCGTTGACATCTTGGCTGCAAAGGACAAGAAAAAGGAACGCGATCGTGACTCTCTAGAATAGGGATTGCCAACTTGTTTAGGATTGCGATAGACTATATTTTTTTCTGACACTCTGCGATCTACTTATATTAATTTTGATTTGATTGGATTTAATTGGATTTTTTTGTGGAATATATAATACAAATTATGAATTATTTTCATGTTTTTAATACAACATTTTTTACGTTATAGTACAATATAAAATATACATAATTAAAGAATCATCATTTCTTTAGGCAAAATTAGATAATCAAGAGAATAATTAGTTAACCATAGATTATTTTTATGTTTTATTATTTTACGATACAAAAATATTGATTCACATAAAAGTAGATTTACAAAACAAATTTAAATATCTTAAATTTGGGTATTTTTCGTTACGAATATATTTAATAAGGACGGAATAGCGTAGTTCATAACGTCTCAGACTAGTTACTCTGAGGTTACGGGTTCAAGCTCTGGCATTGGACTTATATGAGATATTTGCGGTAATTAGCATTGATTTGATATACTTACATTTTCTATAATTACACAAATTTGTACTTAAAAATAAAGTAAATATAGAGCAGTTGAAATTAAAAATGAAATATATTTGACAATAAAATAATTACATATGTTTGCACGATAATTCGGTTGCTTTATGTACCGCTGAAAAGCTACTCTTTGTTTGGATAGGACGCGCGCTGGACCATGCTTTCTACCCTGTGCATATTGCTATTTATTATTATATTGCAATGTTATTCCACCCTTTGGTTGGAGTGATAATCTGCTTTAGAGTATTTTAAAGCTCGCAGCTGAAAATCATGGAGTATCGACGGGTTTTCGACAATACCCCTTAGCGTTAATAAGATCTTATTTTTTCAAATATTTTTTTGTATAATCATTATAAAATGTATGAGTGTTTGAGATACGATAGATCTAAACAAAGGTACATGATTATATGCATTTGACAATCTCAGTTACTAAGTACTATAATATCTTATCTTTCAGATAACATAAACATAGAAACGTTTTTAATAAAATTATTTTAAAATATTATTACAATTAGAAAAAAATAAAGATAAAATCTCAGTACACATTTGTAGCATCACCCCTCCTACATAAACAAGCTGAATATTTTATTACATGGCCTTTTATATTTTTGATAAATATTTGCAGCAATTCGCTTTGAAACGGCTCGTATTCAAATATTCAACCCCTCTTGTAGTAAGTACGTTGTATGTACTTTGACGAAATTTTCCTTGCGAATTTTTCTGCCTTTTTATGTCCCTCATTCATGTTATTTTTCCCTTCTCGTTGATGAATAATGTCATATTCACGCGTCTAAATTCAATGTATGACATAAAAAGCATTGCAATTATACACAATGAAGGTTTATGATAATACTTATAGAGTATGAACCGTTAAAAAGAGGATGAAAAAATAATTGAAGAGCAGGTAAAGGAGATGAAAATATATTTTATATGGAAATACTTTTATATTTCATGAATTTACATGTTATATGAAGCATTGAAGCATCGCTTCATGATTTTGAATAAAAAAATAAATATGAAAATAATATTACCTTGACGACGACGTCGTGTTGATTGGAATTTATTTGTTTTTTTATTATTTATATTTAATTAAAACCTAACACAATTATCTAAATTAATTAAAATGAAGGTTGTTTAAGTATTGAAAAGTGAAGTGGAAGTTTAAACATACGTTGTTAAGTTTAAGTGTGACGTTTAGTATATTTAAAATGCATAAGTGGTGTCATTGGTGGTAGAATTACAGCAAAATAAGGTAAGTGGTTTTTATTAATAATTTTATAGACTTAGATATGTATTTTTATTTTTTTTTACTACATGTAATTTATTTTTTATGAGCTTAAGTAGCTTATTATTAGAGAAATTTCAATATCTTATATGCGCAATCCGTGAGATTAGGAAAATCTAGAAAGAGACAGCATTTCAGCTTTTGGACAGTCAGTGATCGTTTTTTAATATTTTGCTTTCATTATGATTTATAGTATTTATAAAATATTCATTATATATTTCATTCAATATTTTAAATAATCAAAATTCAATTTATATAAATTACCATTATGTAATAATAGACGAAAATATTTAAAAATATTTAATGATATTTTGCTAACAATCACAGGGATGTCATTTTTGATTTTTCCAAGAAGGGGGGAGCGTTTTTATTATTTCCATTTAATTAATATTCATAATTGAATAACATTTTTATAGCGGAATTCAAATGCCTCCATATTACTTCCGCCCAAATTGTTTAAAATCCTCGTCAAAAGCAATAAAATCGTGCCGTCGCAGTGAAAACGCTCGTTTATATACCATTAATAATAAAAAAAATTATATCAATATTACGACTTACAATAAATGAGAATCAAATGAAGCACTAAACCGAATTTTGACCAATAGGAGAGTGCAAAAAACAATTATCCCTTCTCAGAAGTCAAAAATCCACGTCAAAAGCAATAAAATCGTGCCGTCGCCGTCGCAATGGGAACGCTCGTTACCGAGCGTTCCCACTGCGACGGCGCCGACACGATTTTATTGCTTTTGACGTGAATTTTTGACTTCTGAGAAGTGATAATTGTTTTTGTGCCCTCCTATTGGTCAAAATTCTGTTTGAATATTCTTTGATCAATACTATCATATAATAAGTTGTTATTATATCGGCAAGGATTACTATAATATTTTTATGACAATCTAGTATCGAAGTGCAGACTAACTATAGAGCAATATGTGAGGTGCGACGTCTTTTCACATATTTTCCCCTGACAGCTAAGTTTTTATTTTGGACTTGACCTAATGAAAGTTCTAAAGCTATTATTTTGTTTTAAAAAAAATATTATACAAAGTTGGGTTTGGGTTTGAACAGGAAATGGATATTTAACTGTCAAATTGCGTTTTATAGATATTTTAGAGGAGCATATAATTTCAATTAAATTATATTTTCGCTACTTGTGGAGTACCGCAAGTATCTCATCTGAGTCCAATTCTATTTTTACTATAAATAAAATACATAGCAACCACCGTGATAACAAAGACCATTGCGACAAAATCAGTCTTCTAATTTCCTAATTTATTTACTTCAGCAATATTTTTTTTACCTTTGACAGTTTGAGTACCGTTAAACGCCAAATTCAATTTCGGGCATACCTGGTTACGTTGCGTCGATCCGCAACCAGCTTTGTGTATTCATGATTTATGGGTCGGCGTAAAAATCAATCTCTGGCCGCGTTCCAGACGGATTAGTCATCATAACTTTTTTCTATAACAAACTATGATTTAGTCGTTTCCAGTTTTTTATGAGTCGTTAACTTCGAAGAACTTTGTTGCACAGTTAATTCAAATACTTTTGTGCAACGCGGCATAATTGATGGGTAAAGTTTTCTAGAACAAATTATTGACAGGAAGAAGTGTGCGCCAGGTGTTATTTTGAGAAACTCTGAATTGAGCATGCGATCCATCATTTTGTTTGAAAGTACAGCGTTATAATTTCTGTGGAAGTTTATTATTATACAATACTCTGTGTTTGTATTGTAAAAATATATTTTTCAGTATATAATAGTAATAAAATATATGTTGGAAATTCCAATTCATTGCCATCTTAACCTGTCTGGTTCCATGAAGAACAGATTTTAATCAATAACTGGGCTTCAACTAAGGGCTTTCAATAATATGGTATTTATTAATTATTATATGTGTTAGATAAGTAGTAAGAGATTCGAAAGAATTATTGTCTGGAATTCTGCATATTTTGTCGGTGAAATTTTATCACAACTTGTAGAGATTAATTGCTGTGGAAACATCGTGTAGTTTTTTTGTTGTGGCTTAGTAGCGTGACATGTCGTGCTCTTATGCTAAAAAATAAATTCATTATTCGTTGAAATAAGGTAGAATTACACATCCTGAGCAAATTCCATGCTGCTAGGATAATTGGATGATTATTACAGACGATTAGGAAATAATTACTGTTTTTGCAACAATGTTCATGATCTTGATGTATTTTAACTGCACCTTACATATTTTTTATTTCTGTACTGAAAAGTGTCGCTATAAGAAGAAAATGATTTTTGTATTATAATATATTTAACAATGCTTGAGTCATATAAAGACCGCAAAGAAAGAACATGTTAACTAATATTTATGTCGAGAATGAGTAATAGTGTCCACTAGAATAAGTTTCGTGTCCTTTTTCAAAAGAAATCATTACTCAAAAACAGCTAGAATATATGTAAAAAAATGTTGCTGAATTTTTCAATGAGGAACATGGTTTTGAGATTTAAAGTTGAAAATGATTTTAGGAAAAAAAATATGTTGCTTTATTTAATTTATTTACATAATGTCTTATTTTATTAATCTATCATTACAGATAAAAATTCCGCTGTAAATTCAGAATTAACTACAGTTTTTTTGTGAAGAATAGGAAAATTCTCTTATTGTATGCGGGAGGCGAGAATCTTCGATTCATGATCTTTATCGGTTAAAAGCGGGAGACGAGGACAAAACGTTTTTTGTACTGCGTTGTTGAATTTCAATTATCTACGCTAATGCTGTATATTTAGAGCAAGACTTTACCATTTTAAAACAGTCGATTGATTTATTTAACTAAAACTGAAAGATTTTGAATTACTTTACTGCGGGAAGTAATCACGCCATTGAAATTTTAGTCGCTATATTTTAGCCGATTAAGAATCAGACTATTCATCACACGAAGAAGAAATCGATTTGATGAACAATTAGTTTTTTATAGGCTAATAATTTTTTTTATGTTTTTTGATTAGCTGCCCGATCCGTGCTCAATCACGACTCTCCCGACCCGCATACACAGTGTAAAGTATTTACGATATCCAATTAAAGCAATAAATTTCTACAGCCTAATTTATTTTATTGTGACATAATATGTGCTAATTGAAAGACATATTCAATTAAAAGTTTTAATTTTTATTGAGATTTGAAGGTCCAAATCATAAATCGAATATTTTTTAACATACTTATGTATAGAAAGCATTGAATATATAGGTCTAAATTGTATTTTGCCTACTTTAACACTATACATGCCGCGCGAATACACGAATAATCTTCGCCTTGTTTTAAGAATTAATAAAAAATATTTTAATAATGATTTTGTTAAAAAAGTTGAAGATATCTGTATTCTCATAAAAAAATATGAATGCGTTGTGCCATTCGCTAATAATGCTTGACAAAATCTTGACACACGTGTTGTATGGTCGGCGTGTATAGTGTTAAAATCATATTATCTACCCATTTACAAAACAACTTCTTTACTAACTGTATTATTTCTTAATAACTTTTTTTCTATAGTAATTTTATATTTAAACATTTTTGTTGTTGTTGAAAAGGTTAAGTATTTCTGCATTTAAGTAAAAAAAGGATAAATGATAGTGCTATAAATGATTTTATTGCTTTTGACGTGAATTTTTGACTTCTGAGTAGTGATAATTGTTTTTGCGCCCTCCTACTGACCAAAATTCGGTTTGAATATATTTTGAACAATACTATAATATATTAAGTCTATCGTTATATCGTTATATTTTTACAATAATGTAATATCGAAGTGCAGACTAACTATAGAGCAATATGTGCTTATTTTTATGTCAATAATTCCGCTTATTTTTCCCGGAGAGAAATATTTTGGACTTGATCTAATGAAAGTTCTAAAACTATAATTTTTCATTAGGTTAGGTTTGGGTTTGAACAGAAATGGACGTTTCGCAACTCTCAAATTGAGTTTCATAGACACTTTAGAGTGGCATATAATTTCACTAGCGCATATCAATTAAATTAGATTTTCGCAAGTAGAAATATATATCTATTGGTGAAAATGTATTTGGACTTAACTGGTGAAAATATAAGTTTACTGAAAAGTACATATTCACTGTAAAATTTATGCATGTGAATAAATCATAAATATGTATAAGTATGTATTGCATATGATAAAGTTGAAATTATATAATTTTACTAGCACCTGTCAGATAAATTATATTTTCACTGGTAAAAATGTATTCCGATATGATTTAACTAAAATGCCTTATTTAAAAAAATATTTTCGGGATGAATTCGAGACCATTTTTCAAGTTTTTTTTTGAGGGATAATTTCTGGTTTAGAGTTAGGGACGTCATTTCAGCTTTTTAAAGGACTTTTTAATATTGAGTTGAATTAAAAATGTTAATTTAATACATTAAAAAATATGTACGTAAATGTAAAAACAAAACTTCTTAGATTGAGAACCATGGATAACAATTTACACGTTTAGGTTTTTAGTGGCTGGTACGGACTGGTCAAAAAATTGTTTTAAAACAGATTTTACGACGAACTTTAGTAATTTAACATTTTCAGGTAAAATGGTTAGGTATTACTAAATATTTTTACAATTTTATATTGTTAGAAGTATCTCTGAGTAACTAATGAAATAAAATACTGGAAATTTTATTATTACGTCATTTAAAATGGCTTTAAAAAATAGAAATAATATTGGGTACGACATAGATGCATTTGCACTGTAATGGTAAAATTATTTTGGGCACGACATACATGCCTTATAAAGGTTAAAAATCGTTGAAATCCCCTGGTACGAATCCAAAGTACGTGGAACGCTCCCGGCGACGTGGCTGATAAACCATATTGCCACTCCCCAGGGAGAGGGTTAGGATCTCTATGAATTATCCAATCTTGGTACAGAAGGCCCCAGGGTCGAGATGCCCTCGCTCTCCTCTTTCTCAGCTTCTTCATATTTGATTTGAAGGTACTGACGAATTCCGCTGCTGCAACTCATCGATTCTGATAATGAAATCGAGGAAAAAAAAGCAAGTCGCTTATGCATCAGAGTCAACGATTGCATTCGGATGAGTCACAAGTCAAAGCGCAAACCAGTTTTAGCGGTTTTGTAGCGAGTGGGAGGCGAAATTGTGCGAATATTTTGCGTAAATTTTGACACAAACCACCGTTCACATGTAGGTATTCGTTTCCAAGTATTTAATGTCATTGTTGAGCTGGCGGAATTGTGTAATAAATTGCTGGACAGTTGTCGCATACATAATAACATCTGTACATTAGTGGATAGTTAGTCAATGTAAAAAAATAATTTGGAATTAAATATTTGAGAATCATTTATTAAAAAATAAATAAAACAGTAACACAGACGTATGTATCAGGCTTCTGGAGAGGCATTTAATAGATACAGTTTTACAATTAGATGAAAGATATTGAGTAAAGACAAAAAATAGAGTAGTATTTTTGGATCTAAGGCATTTGAAGTGATAGATATAAGAACATTAGGTAGCATATAATATCCTTGAAAATATATTAAATCAGAGAAGAGAATTTTTTGAAAAAATATAATATTAGTTCAATATCTTAGATGACGTTGAAAAATGACACAATGACTCGTTTTGCATCGCAAGGTGCATAATGACCAAATGACGCAGACAGACCGATGCACATGTGTCACGTATACATACTTTGGCATTAATGTCACGATCGCTGCTACTGAGAAAATCGCTGTAAATCTCAGAACAGTCACGTTCTTCTTCAGTCATCAGAAATTTAATGCAATTAAACATCAATTCCCATTCATGATTGAGTGGCAAATATCTTCAACGCCAACCGGTATCATTATTCAATTATTTATTGATTTTAATCTGTTTTTTTATTTATAATTATTATTCTTTATAATCATATCTTTTAAAATAATATAAAATAATTAAAATAAAAAATCGACCATTTTGTATGCGGAAGACTAATCGGTTAAAAGTGGGAGACAAGAACGAACATATTTTTGTACTGCAATGTTGAGACTGTGTTCATCTATTGTCATTAATATATGTTATTTAGAGAAAACATATATTTTTCGATTTCAACACTGTCAACAGATTTTTCTCCTGCGTCTAATAAATATACTATTTATTAGACGTAAAATAAATTGATTTTTAAATACATTATATATTGCTGGTGATATTTTCAAATTCAAACACATTTTTAAGATTAAATTACCATTAAGAATGTAGAGAAATCCATCACTCTTCTGGTTTATGCGATGATTCAGGGCAGAAACAGACTATATGTTATTGTATGATATAATAAATATCGAGCTAGACTAACCACATTTGATGATTAAAAAATTAGTAGCATTGGCGATGAAATTATTATTATGAAATCTAGAAATTATTTGAGATATGCAACGCATTCCTTTGTTTTTGGTACTGACTACGTTTTTGTTCAGGCCTTTTTGCAAGTTATTTCAAGTAAATAAAAATATATTCCGCCTAGTTTTTGGCCATAAAAAATAAATCGCCCCTTCCTCAAATATTTTTATTAAAAAGTGTCGAGCTTAATATTAATGTATATGAGCTTTGATTTTTTTAGCAATTCAATTTTTTCCTCTATTTAGAGTTCACATCCATGATTAAAACATCATATTTACACAAAGTTATCATAATATATGGTATCACAATATTATAGCTGGTGTGTTATACGGATAGCTTTATGAAAAAGCAAAGAGCTTCAGCTCTCATATCAATCTCACGAGATTCTCTCATGCAGCAAAATTAAATTACTCCCTATATGTCTTATCTGGCACATCTCTGAAAAGTGAATACCGTGCGTGTATGCATATTTGCTTATTTACCCGAGGATTAAAATTCGATCATGGTTTCTTATCTATTGAAAGAGAACAAAATTAAATTTTATGCACGTACCAGTGTGTTGGGTGGCCTAGCCTTATTTTATGGTCCGAGTCCATAAAACGGTCGGTTGCATTCGGAAGTGCACAGCCGGGTTCGTGTTGGCCATTATTTTTATCGAAGGCCAATGGTGCATAGTTGGACGCAATTAAGGTTTTGTATTGGGAAAAAAGATATTCCTTTGGCACAATGGTGTGTAGTCGATTAAGTGTGGCAGCCAAACGTGATATAGTGTGTTCATTATTATCACATGTACATAGTGTACATTCAAATGTGTTGGGATTAAACGAAACTACTTTTGAAATTATTATGGAATCTTTATAGTATGTATAACATAACCTAATGAAACTACAATTAAACTGTATAAATAGTGATGTACTAACCTAATTTCAAAAGCACTTATACGTGAGAATATGTATATACATTATTACTATTTTTTATACTGTATGTCGTATTATTTTTTGTGGGGGTCCGATTTATTTAGATACAAAACTAGGTGGCACTCTGGCGACACTGACGTGACGACAGCGAGGGCGACATTCTTGTGCGCATTACATCTCCCTCAAGCTTTCCTTGTGTATAAAATCGGATACACAGCGCCTAAATCGCCTTATAATTTTCGAGTACTTGAGCATGAAGCTTTGCTTTCGATATCATTTCAAAAACTTTGCTTTTTTACTATGGTTAATAATATCTAACGACGTTTTAATCTACGCAAAAGTGGCGTAAATATTCTTAATTTTGTACATTTTGAGGGCAGCTGGACCATTCCAAATCAACGACTATCGTTTGAGATTTGCTTTCTACAACACAATAATAATCGAGCTTTCCAATTTCGATACACTTTAACCAAGAGGAATAGACTGTCGTCAATAGGCGAAATGGAGAAAGCAGCCGCTTCCCTTTACGCTTTGCAGACGACTGGATCCTTCAGACTCAGATATTGATTAAAGCAATTTGCGGATATGTTTACATAATTATGTTTAGCAATTATAAACAAAAATAACTTATTGTATCAAAAAAAAAAGTCATCTCTGACATATAAATTAAAGTCGTTGTGTCAATCCTTGATACAATGTAAAATGTTTTTTTTTGCATTTTTTTATTGTATATATCTGCGAATATTTGCATTTTTTTTAATGTATAATCGAACCTTTATGTTATTAGTTATATACTAATTCATTATATCAATATTTTTGCTTAGTAGCTTGAATGTTATGCCTGAACTACACTCTCGGGAAGTTGTCCGAACCGAAATTACAACTGAAGTCGGTCGAGACCTACGACTTCGAGTAAGCGACCACACTGTCGCAAATTTCATATGCCGTCCGGACGGCGGCTTCTGTCACGTATAGCCGGCATATTTGCGCGCGATCGAAAAATGTGCCAAATAATCGCAATTTTTAAATTGTCATATTATTAAAATTACGCTACTGATAATTATAAAAGTTTGTGTGGGCACTCACCAATACAATATTAGTGAAAAATTTTCGGTCGTAAATATTCAATTTACGCAAAATCTTTGTTGGCTTTTGCAAAATGCCATAAGGCATAAAAATGATACTTCAGAATACGAACACCACTACTCTAGAATTTGTCGCTATCGATTCTAAATAAGAATTCGTTATGGTGTGACATTTATATAAACCGATCTAGGAAAATACATAAGGATATTCGAAACGATTTTTTTTAACAAAATCATGTACCACTAATTCTTTTTTAATTATTTCATTTTATATGAAAAAAATATAATAACGGTATCTGTTGGAAGAATATACTATCAAAAATATAATTAATCCATTATGGTGCCCTAAAATATTCAAAGATGTCAGTAAGAGTCTGTTGAAGCCCCGATAAACATGTGATATTGACCACGTGACCACGATGCAGCACTCGACATGCGTGTTAACCACAAGACGCCTACGCGCATACTGAAATTGAACCGAGCTACTCGTTCTATCTCAGTTTGCTAAACACCATATTATTATCTCTCTCACACGTGAGAGAGCGAAAGGGGAAGTGTCTCACCGCTCGCGCTCGAAAGAGCAGCTCCGACTTTGGTCTCTTTGACTCCGGTCCTTATGCCGACAATGTTCGGAAGCGCTCGATACTGGCCAAGTCGACTGAATTACCCCCCCTTTACCTCCCGTTCTCGGTAACCTCGGACAACTTCCGAGAGATTTTAGAGCGTGCTGAACCGAACTCGAACTCGTTCTTGGCCAACCTTGGCCAGCTTCCAAAGAGTGTAGTGCAGGCATTAGGTTCGAAAGGTCCAAAATGAGTCGCGATTGCGTTCTTTATTCATAGCCGTCACGGCCAGGACGTCAGTGCTAGAGAACTCTTTCCTTTCACGAGCCATCCAGCTCCTCAACGAGGTTGCGAAGCACATTATGGTGTTTGTCTATTTTATGTGTGCGAGATAATTCTTTTTTATTATATAATGGTATATTTTTTTAATATGTCTATCAAAGAGTTTGTTTATGTACAATATATAAGTGGATGTATGTTAATAAAAAGTTAAAAGGTTCAATAAGTTCAATATGAACTAAGCATTATGCATTTGATCAAAAAGTTAAGAGAAAAAAATAATAAAGCCATCTAATTAAAAAACTAATGATACATTCAATATCAGTTGAAATTTAACATATAAATCCAGTAAAATTAACATTGTACGTTGCAAAGTTTTTATTGTCGTCAAATGATACTATTGTCCATATTTTATGAATGTAAAAAATACTATAAAAGCTGATTTTACCTAATCAATATTATAGTTTAAAAAATATATATATTAGAATATATGCATTATAATAATATATAAACTGCATACTATTGCATTGTTGTATGTTATATTTTTAATAATTTAGCAGAACCACTGGAATAAATAATAAGATTACTTATTATTGTTGTGTTTTAATATAGAACATGGACCGCTCTTAATAGTACTTTATATTTTATTTACTCAGAGTATAGGAAGAAATCAATAAGCAGTTTCCGGGAAGAGACGCAGATATATACATATATTATTATACGTTTATGAAGGCCGATATCTATTATTTATGAATATATTTTTATTTAAAAATACATAAATAAAAAAAATATGGCATTTAATCTAAGCGCATATAAAAACGCACGACCTCAACTCAAAAGGTTGTTCTTTGTGCTCTTTTTAATCTGCACAGGTAATTTATGAATTATTGCATTGAAATTTATTTACTATTATTACAAAGGTCGTATGTATACTCGTTTAATACGATGTTTATATATAGCTAGTGGGCAGAAGATATTCAATAGGTATGAAATGCAAATTTTGGCTAGAGTATAAAATATAGAATGTATTTTATGGCTATTTATTTTTATTTGTAAATGCAGTGTATATTTAGTGATGATTTGATATTCGTTCCCTTCGGACTTTAACACACAATACACAATGGTTGTGATTGTTTTGTACAAAGTATGTGGTTGTGGGCGAATCTTGGGATGACAGTCTTTGGTCGCTCACCTTCATCTTTGTCTAAAAAACGAAAGAAAAAACAGAGTGATGTCATTGATACAGTTCAATGTCAAGAAAGTCACTTCCTGCGTTCATCTTTTTTGCGGTTAAATTGCGGTTAAGTGGCAATCGTGGATTTATAATATTATTTCAGTTAAATAAAGGTACTATGAGGCCAATAAAAACCTATTTATACCTTACTCGCCTATACATGAATTAGTAATAATACCTGTCATTATCCCAATCGATATTTTACAATGGCTACTTTTACACACAATGCATATTTAATTATGTATATCGATTCAATGGCCTAGTAACAATTATAGAAAGATGGAAATGATAGTTATATAAAGTAGCTTAACGCGAACGAGCTACTGAGGTCGCCGGTTCGAGTCCGGAGAGGGACATCCTGGAAACGCTTCCAGACGAGGGTAATCAATCATATTAACTCGAGCAGCGGTTCTAAACATTTATCTGATGTGGAAGGAATTTTAGCGCTCGAGATGGAATTCAGTGAAAGCATAGCTCTTAATTATTAAATTGAGATACCGAGCGACCATGACCAATTCTCGTTCCACATTCGGACAAAGCGGTAATTCAGCTAGATCAGGAGACTCAATAATTCGTTTGAACGTACAGTTGTGCAGTTGTCCTTAACATTTTTTTAAATAAATAATGAACACCATAAATGTATAATTATTTAGAGGTGAAAAGGAGAGGAGACGGAAGCCGCAATAAACTTGAATTAAACAACACAATGTTACCAATATTCTGTCGCTTATTATTCGTCTCAAAAATATCGATTGCCATGAAGAGGGAAGCGGCTGATTTTACGGTTTTTATCATCTCCGTCCATTATCGATGTAGCTTCACTTTATGAGAGTTTCAACACACTCTATTGTGTTTCCAATCGGGAAGATATTTTTGGCTAATCTCTCTATTGTCACGTGCGGGTACAAATCGGCAAAGACACGTATTTTGAGCAATTTGCGATAGTTACTGAAATTGGTAAATGTGCAATTATATGCTAAAATTATAAATTTAAAAAAACATTGTATTCATTTCATTTTAAGGAATTTGTTCTAAAAATATAGAGCAAATTAGAAGAAATGATTTGATTTTTAACTAGTTTTTTTTAATATTTTTCGGAAAAAATACGGGTTTTTACAGCGCATATAAACAAAGTATGCAAAAAAATTGTTTGTCAATGACATTTTTATTTATTTTTTATTGCAAAACTGACTACCATGATTTGACCGGTTTTCCATCTGCGTCATTATTGTCTATTGAATATTTTTTGCATGTGTAATGTATGTATTTCGTTATATTATATTGAATATTATATTATATTCACTTTGAGGGATAACCCGAATTTTTAGGTTTAAAATGTGTTTGTACTTGAAAATATTTTTATATAAGAATCCATTAAAGGCAATTTAAACATTGACATATAAATGTTACTATTCATACTACCCTTGCAAGTGTACAGATTTCCTACCCCTGCTGCTGCCATCCTTAGATCATAACGCTTCCGCCACTATATTTGACTTTGGGTACTACGCAATCTATATTTTCTTCTCCGACTCTTCGATGTACGTGTATGTACTACACGCTGTTTTTGGGCGCACTCTAACCTTCAATTTTTATTTATTTCTGAAAGCCACAGTTTCTGACGGGCTTTACAACTTCCGAGTCTCACATTGTTGAGCTTTCTTCTCAATGGATAGCTATTCGTTTGCAGAGACTTTTCGACGATTTTTAAGGGACTCACTAACCAAGATTCGATCTTCCTGGACAGTTGTCTTTCTTTATCTTTTAGTTTTTGGATTTGATTTGTAAGAAGCACATTCGTTGAACCGTTTCAAATAATTTTGTGTGTCGTGAACAATTAATGTGTTTTGTGATTTCCGATATATTATATTTGATCTCTTAGCCTCACTTAAATCGATTTTTTTTAATTTTTTTATAATGTTTATTATATATTTAAAATAAATAATTAATTAAAAAATATATATAATATAACAAGAAATAAAAAAAATAACTTTCGCATAGGCGAGATTGAACAATACGACTTTCAATCTATTTTAAAACTCAAGTGAGCAATAAAAAACGACAAATTACCTTGTTTAATTTTCAAAATTACCTGCTAAATATTTCGGGCAGACTATGCACTTGTAAAGAGTTACATACCATTTTAAATGGTGGCCCATACTTATGATAAAAGCAGCACAGAATTAATGGTTCGTCTGTGATTATTTTGATCATACTGAAACGCTTTGGATTTGGACTTTTTGTACTAGATTTACAATAAGAATGTTATTATTATTATTAATAATAATAATATATATAGAAAATTGATTTAATTTATGTCTCACTAATGGCCTCAAATCTGATTTAAAAAATCATATTATTTATTGCACGCTAATGGATTTCAGCTTCATCCATTTTCACGTTCAGCTATTTATTTTTGTGATACCCACGCAAAAGCAAACCCTGACACCGTTGCCAAACGCTAATTGAATTACCATCAAGCATGGTGCTAATTCCATTTGCTGATTCGGTTCGAATCCCGCGTAAACACCTAGATGCATATGCAGCGCCGATTGCGCAAGCGAGCGCCGAGTCTAAAGGGTTAAAACGTTACCCATACCATTTTTATCCTCTGAAATCTTAATTGAATCTAATGCTACTATACGAGTATATACTACATACATACGTATAGAAAAAACGCCGTCATTTTTGAATAACCCAATTAAGAAGCTGCCATGTGATATGGATCTAAATTAATTAGACTAAAACTTGACGCGTAATGAGGTTTAGAATTTAACGAGCGTTTAATATAGCTTAACTTGAGCAATTTTAAAAATTATGATAAATTTAATTAGCATGCTTGCAAAATTTTATGTGTGTTGTTGACTATATGTACATACATATGTAGCTTTAAACCATGATTCTTAGAATCAATTTAAGATGCATCTCGTGTTGGAATAAATAAATTAACCCTGTGCTTCCAGCGTAACAGACTTTAAAATAAAACAAGTAAAAATACACAAGGATGCATTCTGAATGCTTAACCTTTAATATACAAATTATGTATATATGTGTATTTAACCGTAAAGATTGATTTGATATATACGTAATATTAAAGGGATATATTGAACTTTTATCTATAATTTTAAAACATATGTCCCAATATATAAATCGATTTTTTATATTTTAATCGATCATCAAAATGCATAGTGACTTTGATTTCAGTCTGATGTTTTATTGTTTATTTAGTGGTTGTTGATTGTGTTAGCATTGTTGTAATTCAGCGAATGCCTGCCATGTGGTAACAAAGGATTTACAATAATATAAATTATAATGTTATGAATTAAATTTATAAAGAAAAATGTTGTCAAGGAATTAATTATAAAAGTATACATGTATTGTTTTTGTATATATTGTTTTTAAATATGATACATTACATATGCGTGTATACAAAAAACGTTCATTCATAGATAATATCTCTAATATATGTAAATTAGGTGCTGAAGTATAAAATATGAAAAAAAAACGCTTTCATTGATTGCTTTTAATCTACCATAAAAACACAGGTAAGACCATAATGCCCACGCCAAAAAAAACGGTGAAATTTTAACCTTGCAATAATACCTCTACAACTAAACGGTTTCCGTTAACAAAAAATGTGACGTTATCGCATAGTAAATATTTAGAACCAAGGCCGACAAAAATCCGATTTCTTCAAACAATTGCGAAAAAAATATGTAACACGGAAGATAAGGTAGAATTTCTTCTTTTTTTTGAGCGAGTGCTGAATTTGGGCAATAACTTTTAGAAAATAAATTCCTGTGCGCCAAGAGAATAATATTTCTTGACGAAGAATGTGCGGATTTATTGTAACGAATATTTATTTGTTACACTACGTTTTTCATATGTAAGAGCAAATTATTATTAAGATGTTTAGTTTATCAGTTAGTTTGATTATTTATATAAAATGTCACTTATTTAAATTCATAACATAGATCTGCTTATTACTTTATACATTATTCATGCTAAGCACAGGTCTTACAATTGTCATTTTTACAAAGAGCTTTTAGTCTGGATAGACCCAGACAAAGCAGTAATTTAATTTCCGTTTTGTACATCACTGTCGCGTTTCGTTTGTGCATGTTAAGAGTTAAATCCTGGAGAGCTGACCAAAGATTCTCAATTTTTTAAGTAAGGCCAAAATAATATTTATAACCCATTATGTAAATTTCTGTATAAAAGGTTTTTTATTATTGCAATTTTTTTGTAGGATATTTTTCACTTTATAAGATTTTATAAACGGAGCTACGAATCATTTTATTAATTTCTATTAATAAACATTTAATATTTGTTTACTTTTTTCTTAATGAATTTTTCAATAGAGTTCAATATATTTAATTTTTTTGATTTGTTGCAATTTTGAATCAAGTTTTATGTCTATATAATTAAAACTATGGTAGTTATCGTGTACTTACATTTTTTTATATTTCACATAAATACAAGAAAATGTATTTTTTTATCTTTATAAAATATTTCTAACCATTTTACTATATTTTACTTTTTAATTAATTTTTTATTCAATTATAAAACATTTTTTTTCTCTCCAAATTTTTTAAATGAATATTCATATTTTATATACAATTTAAAATTAAAATATTTTTGACCATATTATTATTTTCTATGATTTTTTAATGAAGTTGTGAAATTTTAAAACAAGATCGCGGACCAGACTAGCTAACAAACTTAAATGAGATATGAGATGAATAAAAAGATCTATTTTTGTAACAAGTTTTATGTCAATATAGTAAAAACTATGATTGTTATCGTCTCCTCAAAAATTTACATAGATTACTGAAAAGTTGTATAAAAAAAACAATTATTTCTTAATTTAAATTTATATTTTCGAAAGTTTTTTACCACTTGTGGAGTTAATGTGTTTTAATAGCTGCTGTTTATGTTAAGCCAAAATATTTATATTATCGGTTCTTAAAATAAGTTTTATGACGATATCATTCGTGTCCTTAAAATCCCACATAATTTACTAAAAAATGTAACACAATGCTTTTAATTTAATTTTTTTCTTATATTTTTTACGGTTTGATTTACCTATGTCTTGAATATTTCAAAAAAAGTTATTTTTTTAACAAAAGATGGCTGTTTAAATCGGCTAATAAATTTAACCAAGATATTTCTAAAATCTATGTATTTTAAAAATATATTTTATGACAATTAAAATAATAGTATAGGTAAAATAATATTAAAATAATAGTATAACGATATCATTCGTGTTCTCAAAAAATTTTTTGGTAACGATGACTGCCATAGTTTTAATCATATTGACATGAAATCTAAAGTTTGTTTCTGTAAATATCTTGGCTAAGATTTTTAGTCAACCTGATCTGTCATTTTGTTTTAAAATTGCGACTATTCAAAAAAATAAGACATCTTAACTCCTTTGCAAAAAATATTAAAAGTTAATAAAGTAAAAAATCATTTATGAATTAGTAGAAAAACATTAAAAAAAACACGAATGGCATCATGAATTTTATTGTCATGAAACTTATTTTAAAAATAAATCTTATAAATATCTCTGTAAAGTTCATTAGCCAGTTAGATCATTTTTCAAAATAATGGCAATTCAAAACATAATTGTAATTCCGTTAAAAAGTCTTTTACTCAAGCAAAAAACGCTAGGAAATAGAAATTAAATTTTAAAAAATTAATAATATTTAAAAAAATGTTTTTTTTTACATTTTTTTTCTATTTGTGGAGGTGTAACGAAATTAAAGAAATCGATGACTGCTGTAGTTTTAATCATATCGACATGCAATCTTAAATTAGCTTCTGTAAATATTTCGGCTAAATTTTTCGGCATTTAATTTAATCTACACTAAGCTAAATACAAGGTGTTATTATTATAAAGTACAACAATGCTATTTAGGATTAATATTATTTAAATTGAATTATCAAATATTATTTGAATAACACTAGTAAGTATGTTTAATTTTAAATATTTTTCATATGAAAAGACATATAATAAATTTATTTAATAGCAATAAAATACCGGAATGACGAGGACATGGTGAGGTTACATGTGCTATAGCTATATAGAGTTGAAATCTCACAAATATGGTTCGAAGATCTTCATCACTCTTTATACGAGCATCGTTTAGATATCGAGAGTCGACGAGATAACAGCCTCCACACAAAGGGTCCTTCGGTTCGGTTACCTGAGCCCCTGAGACTGTTGTGCAGACAATTTCGGTGGAATTTACCATTTACCTGTGCGTCGGGTGATTTACAGGTGAGGACCGAATTGAATAATCGAACGAACCAAACTGGCGATAAATTAGAGTGATTTAATGAAGAAGGTTATAAGCAAGCGAAAGTGGCAGAATAAATTATGCAAGGATTCAAAGGAGTACTCGAGTAATAGAAACACTTTATAATCATTAGCGAACCGAACAAGAACAAAGGTAATTGATTAAATTATTTATTAAGCGAACGCGAGATAAGACATACAGCCAGGGGTGGTGAACAATTGGTTAAAGGAGTGATTTCATTTACGGGGCGCGGACTTTGATACTGTTACGAGACAATCAGTGGCACTCAACAGTCTTATAATGATAAAAAATAATTTTACAATTTAAAATTAGTTTTTTTTTTAATAAAAAATCATGTTTTTATTATAATAATACTTTAGGTAGTTGGCAGAATATTAGAGAAGGTAGAACAAGTTTAATACGAGAGTTCCGCCGCCTAGTTGCATTAAATTTGCTTTACTCTAAAATTTGTTCCGCTTCAACTTGTATTCCGTTCACTACCTGAATTATCTTAAAAAAATAGTAAAATATGATTAAATACTTCATGAAATAATAAATTAACCATTTATTGTGCCGTGAAACTATTGGTTTAATGATATTTTTTCATATGTATAGATATGTATTAATTTAATTTTTAATTTTTCAATAGCAAATATTGTTTGTGTTGAATCTGACGAGACATAAGTGCGATTTTTTTGCAATATTAAATATACATACTATGTATATTAAGTGTCTGTTCTTGTCGTAGGTGTAGTCGTATCAAAGATCGTGTTGAACTCTTGATATTTAGGTGACTTTTAAAGGAATAAGATCCAAAAATAAAAAAGCGACTGCTCTTCTCGTGTTCGATCGAGTCGATGTAGCTTATTTGTTCCAAGCTAGAAGCGAAATGATGGTTCTTGGTGAAGTTCAGAAGGAAGTGTTTCAGTACGGCATCGTTTTGGTTCATATACATTTGGGAAAAGACTTACGTCCTTTCTAGTCCTCGGTCCTCTGAACAAATTTGATGATTTGGGGAGGAACCAGACTCTTTCCTTTTACCAAATAAATAATATGTTAGACTGAATGGCTGCGTAACGGTAAATTCGAACTCGTTAAGAGTTTCCAAATCGTTCTCTGGCGCTGTGTTTTTTTGTGTGAATTATAATAATATTCTAAGTGTACATTACAAAATAATATTAAGTTGATATTTTAGCAGAACAATAATGTGCAATAAATTTATATTTAGATATAGATACGTGATGGATCGTTTGTGTTGTGGCTCTGCGTTGTAAAACTTACAATTCTTTTCGAAGCTCGAGCTAAGTACTAGTGACTTAAGGATGTGGCTTAATTTAATTAAATTTAACGATCGAAGTGGAAAGTGCTTTTCTCCGGATTTAACTGTGCCAACCCGAAGGTTTATGTGTTGATTTAAATTGAGCTTCACTGGTAGCGAGTTCAGGGCTTTTTCAAGTAATGAATTTTGCGTGGTAGCATTTCGAGTTTCAAAGTATGCATTATTTTTTACTCATCAAATATCGAATTGTAAACGATACAATATTCAGATATTATACTATATTTGTGTTACAAGCTAATTTTTTATTAGTAGCGCTAACTCCTAGCTGACTTTCAAAAGAATCCAATACCTCCTACATAGAATATGGCTATTTATTTTAAAATGTACAAAGCATAACAGCTTTACGAAAATACGCTCTGCACATAGAAAAAATAGTTATTTTAATAAATAACATTAGATACACTCAAAATTAAACATTATTTCGATTCAAAAGATCAATAAAAAGGTTCACAGCTGCACAATATTAACTTGGAAATATGAGAAATTTCAGAAATTTCTGCATTTATTAAGTGTTTTATTAATTTATTTGTTGGCTACTAGTAGATTATGGTCGTTAAAAATGCCATAATAATAAGAAAATAAATTTCAAAAATATTTTATTGACAAAAAAATGACTTGCATTGTTTTCATACACAAAGACAATAAATAATAATACACAAAGAAAAGTTCCTGAAATACTTAAAAAAACACTATCTCACTGCCTGAGTGACAAAGCAATAATTGCGTCGGAAAGACAATTTTAGCGTCATATCGCAATAATTTTTTTTTAAATGAATACAATTTTAATTATTCAAATATTAAAAATATACCATTGGAAACAAAACTTTACTATGTGAATGTCACATTGTACTAGCAAACAATCTTTTATCTACCCATTAATATAAAATCTTATGTAAATAATGGTAATGCTTGTTGAAATTACTGTCTCATATAGTTTTTAAATTGTATTTATTATTACAAGCATATAAAACTGTTAATTACTGTATTATCTAAACTGTTATCAACTAGAACAAACTAATGCATGCAGCATAGACCTTCAATTGGTAACTCAACCAGCAATTGAGGAAATACGCCTCGTGCATAAAATACACTATTATACTTGCATATCTATTACTAATATTATTATTATTACATACATACATACACGTCCATATTTCTTATCAGTCCAAGTCCACACTTCCTGACTCCACAGCATAAATTCCGCGTTAAAATTCGCCCAGGTATTCGTCACCTCACTCCGTTCAACGTCCTGGCGATTCCCTTCTTCGGCTTTCAATCGGGCGGCCGTAAATCAGCGGCGGCAAACCGCGGGGCGCGTGCCGACCGCGGCCCCTCATAAATTATTACATTATTATATATATCGCTCGGCTCGTAAATTACGCATAGATTTCTTTTTGGCGCATCGGGAAAATCGTAAATTTTGTACGGCGAGAAAGGACCTTTTAAATCAAGCGAAATCGTAAATGTTTAACTCTGTTGAGCGGCACACTTTTGATGAATTTATGAGCATGGTAATCATTTCAACTGATCTGTTCATTGTTAATGTATGTTTAAAATTTATTAACAAAAAATATTGGAATTCTAGATTATAAATAGATAAGAAGCGGTGTCGAATCTGTTGAAGATTTAGAGTAATTTATCTATTTTATAAATCTTATAAATACAATATTAATTATGAATTAATTACAAGTAACATATTTATATTTTTGAAATTTATTAGTTTTTTATGAAGTATGTCACATATTGTAAACATATATAATTTTAAGGTTAATTTCGAGATATAGATTTAAAATTATGATTTTTCAAGTTAAAAAATTGTATTATATAGAATATAATACAATATTATATTATATAGAATATAATATAATACAATATAAATATATACAAAATTTTATTATATAGCACAACAAAGTTATTTTTTATATCACATTTATAATATAATATTAAAAGTGGTAATTCAATCTATTTTTTATTGAAAATTTTTAAAGCAAAATAAATCATAAATTTAAAACACATTAAGTTAAATTCCATTTCCTAAGGGTTTCATTAATATGCTTGAAATTATTTATGTGAATTATAACACAAATAAAATAAATCACAGCTATAATGATTTTTTCATTTAAAGAAATTTAGACTCAAATCAAATGTCTCAATTTTTACTTAAATTATATGTTAGGTAATAACATGTTATTCTTAATAATAATGACATTTAAATATAAGTATTTTATTAGGCTTAAATTAAACTATAAATTCAGAATATTTTTTACTTTAAAATGAAAAAAAAAGTGAAATTTAATTAATTATATTTGGGATTCCAATATTATTATTTTTTAAGAGTACTATTCTTAATGGATGCAAGACAAGTTTTCGTTGTAAAGTTTCTAAATGCTGTTGATAGCGATATTCTCTCCCATTAATACTTGTCTTCAGACATTATTCATCAAAATGTGTATGTATTTATATTTTAACTTATTAAGATGTATAACAAACTAAGGATTATTAAAAATTTCATTTCCTATGTAGTAATGATTAATAAAATATATTCAATCAATATTTACACTTAATTTTATTTGTAATTAAAATATATGATTAAGTTATAAAATCAGCAATTAAATTGAAGTGGTGGTAAATAAAAAAAATTTTCAACAGTATTTTTTTATAACATAAATCTAGTAATAAAAAATCAGGGTGTACATATTATTTAAAGTTTTTGTCAAAATTCAGAGTTATTCAATGAATTTGACTTAAATTTTCTGAAGCGTCATTAAAAATATCTAAACTTATAGAACAGTGATCAAATTGTGACATTTTTGCTATTAAATTAATTAAAATTAATTTCAAGAAAACTTGAAGCTTATTAGATTTTCTGTAAAATTTTGATGTTGAAAAAATATATACTAAGATCTATATATAATAGAATACAAAGAATCAACCAGAGAAAAAACCTAGCATATAAAATAATGCAGTAAAAAATCATACAAAAGCATATGTTGAGTACAACAAATTATTGCGCAAAGCGCAATACGCTATCAGGGGATCTGTACAAATCTTCGCCTATGCAGATGACATAGATATGTAGCAAGGTCAAAACAGGCACTAATAAAAGTCTTCAACGCTTTTGAGTCATCAGCCAAGTTAATATACATGAGAATTACCGAGTGGAAAACAATATACATGCCGGCTATTGCCCAACATCATCCTGAAAATATCCAAATAAATGAGTATTCTTTCGAGTGTGTGAACAGTTTTATATATCAAGGAAGTATAGGAAGAATATAAAAAAGCAAAGACCCATTTTGGATTGGATGACAATGAAGATATTTCCATGGAATGAGTTATAGAAGACGATTAAAAATATGTATTTTGATTTAATTTATCAAGAAAAAATATACGACTAAAGCAGTTTCCATAAAAAGATTTTTACAAAACATGTTAGATTACAGATTCTATAGACTAGTATAGTCCAATATCGTTTGATCCAATCAAAAACATCGCGTGGGAGAACATAACAAGGCAAGGCCGATTTTTAGACCCACGCCCGTTCCCATGGCTACTCAAATTTGGAAATCCGCGAAGAATTCTTGTTTGGTACTATATTGAAAAACGAAATTATCAAAGTCAAAGTAGAAGATTAAAATTATCACTTCGTGCATGACAAGGTCGCTTCTAGGTGCGTAAGTGTGTTTTTTAGTTAATTAATTTGCTTTTCAATGCCGGTTTTAAATTCAACGCTTATGGTCACGCTTGAGTTTTGTTCATAATCGAAAAAATAGTACTTGAAATTGACGTGCAACCTCGACTGTTCTATGGGGAACTAAGCCCTAAAACTTTTCAGTAGAGTTGATTCTAAGCCCTGTTGGTGTAATAATCCAAATCGTGCCACATCACATATTTTTAAATTTAATATTTCTAAGATCTGAGATTTTATATGAACATTAAAAAAAATATTTTTAATTTAAATTAACAGTTTAGGCACCATTTATAAATTTAAATCTGAACCACAGGAGGAAAAAAGGTCCGTTTATTTTTTATATTATTTTAATATCTATTATAAAACACTATTTAATATTTTTATATATTATTTTTAATTTGTATATGAAAGGTGTTGATCAAGGCAATCAATACCGAGCATGTTTCCCAATATTTCGATAAACAATGGAATAAACAAAAAATGTGTTTTTTTTTTAAATTTATTTCAATGCGCATTGTTTAATTCGTTACGCGTCAATCAACATGTGAATCTTAATAGCAAAATTAAATTTAAAAATTTTCTTTCGAGTAAGGCTTAGATGCAGAATTTAGTGGAACTATCGATTCTGAAGATATTGCATCACATATTGATGTGCCCGTGCTGTCGATCCACCAGAAAGGCTTTCGGATAAGCTGTAAAATCATCAGCCAATACAAATAAATAGTGGGGAGAAATGTGTGAGAAGAAAATTTAGTGTTTGTTCTGCACATGTAATGAGGAAAGATACAATATACATGTGCAGAATTTGTGAAGTGAAAGCGTAAATAATAAAAATAAATATAAACATTGATATAGTGTGGTTTTTTTAGTGTAGTGATAAAAATAAATGTGTCTGTGACAGTTGTAAGCAGAAAAAGAACGCCGAAAAATTTGGTGAGTGCAAATTATATTTTATTATAAATTATGTATACAAGCATTTAACCATACATATTATTAAATTATATTAATCTAAAAGGCGCAAAAATATTTTTTTTAAATATTTTCCATAATGGCGATAATTTATCCGCATCGTAGCTTTCCCCCCCTAATTTATTAATCTGTGAATCATTTTTTTTCCAAATGGTGAGGAGGAAATATCAAAATAACAAACACTAAGTAAAAATATTCGTAAATTGATAGATGCTATTTCCTGAAAGTTCTTTGATTACTGTGATATATATTTATCTACACATACCTTAACGTTTTTAATTTTTAATTATGCAATAATATACAGAATTTCAGGTGGAAAAACTTTGTTAATTAATGTGCTATCAACCGCGGATGTTTCGAATTATTTTGACTGAATTGATTTTATATTTATATGACTTGCAAAAAAAAATGCAGTCGATTTCGGATTCCCTCGATCTGCAGGAGGATCATATTTGATCAATAGCTCTATTGGAGTACCTCAAGGATATCACTTGGGTCCATTGCTGTTTTTATTGTTCATTAATGACATAGAAACAGCAATGCATCATTCATTTTTTTTTATTATATGCAGATGACTTGAAAATTTGCCAACCTGCAGGAGGATCTCAATTCTTTATGGAAGTGGGCTTGCTATAACTAATTGGTTTTCAGTGTAAAGAAATGTCACACAATTTAATTTTCAAGAAGGTGGATGGCAGCGGAATATTTTTACCATCTCGGCAGATATATTCTAGTCAGCTAGGGATTTAGGTGTGACTTTCGAACAACGTTGTAAGTTTAGCCAGAGACTCACAGCAGATCAATAAAAATGCTCGGTTTTATCTTAAGAAATGCGCGCTACTTCAGGAGTACTTTAGTATTGCGCACTCTTTATGATGCTCTAGTCTGCAGCATACTAGAATCTAGCTATATTATTTGGATTCCAGGCGTAATGAGTCAATGTAATGAATTGAAGCTGAAAAAATACAGCGTAAATTCCTACGATATTTATTCTTGAAAGAATACGTTTTATCCCAGTGCTTTTATTCTGGGAGCGCTGGGATACGTTTCTTTGTCAGCTCGCAAAAGTGTTTATATAATTAAACACTTCTAGAAATTGCTCTAAGGCAACGTAGACAACCCTTCGGTGCTCGAGCAGCTCCAAATATGGGCTCCGGAAGGTGGTTATGGTTCTCGGTTGCGTCCACTGTTCTTGCCTGTGAAGTAAAGAACTAGAGCACTTGCCAACTCTTCTCTGGCAAAGGCCGTTCGTCTGCTCAATACTGTGCATAGATATATTGACATTTTTTCGTACACATATAGGGTTTTGGTACCTGCAAAGCACACCTGTTAAGGGGATTTGTGTCTGTTATATTTTCTTGTTTTCGTGTTTTTACTTATATGTGTATGTATTTATATACATAGATATTTTAAACTTGTAATAAATTTATACTTTAAGCAATCGTGACGCATTAGGTTAACCTGTCTGGTTTCGATGGTCATAATTTTAATAAATAAAAAATAAATGTTGATATGATTAAAACTACGGCTTCCTCAAAAAATGTGAAAAATATATTTTTTAACAGATTTACAATTTTTTTGGTTTCAAATAACCACTATTTGAAACAAGGTGGCTAACGATTTTAGTAGATTTTCACATGGTCTAGTTTTAGAAAAATATGAGATATTTTGAGTAATCTAGTAATTTTATTTTTGTAAAATAGATACATATAGTGGAACATATAATAATGAAATACGTAGCATATGGTGTTAACTTATGTCTGTATAGAAAATAATCCTAAAATCGAATATAAAACGTCTTTTCAAGATTCATAGACCCGCTCCTGACCGTTGGGCAAGGTTTCTCGCTCGACGGTTATTAATTCAAAAATAATATTATACAATAGCAAAAGCGTCAATTCTATTACTTATTATTTAATGAAATTTCAATTGAATATATATGATTGTTTTTTATTCAATTGTTTATATATTATATTATTAATAAAGCAATGGTTTTCTTTATATGATATTGTATTATTACTTCACTTTAATTATAATCATATTGGTTAAAAAATCAATAGGTAGTACATCGAGTAGGAAAAATCAGTACATTAAAGTAGTGTTATTTAGTATATAATATTTATATTAAGCAAGGTATTAATTTAAGTTCTTATATTGTCATTTTTTAAATAATACAAATACACAGTTTAATTAATTATGATAAGTGACAAAAAATATTGTTGTATTTTATAAAATTAGATACTGAACACTTTTACAATTAAGTCTTAATCTATATATTTTTGCCACAATAACATTAAGCTCAAACGTTCGAGTATGAGCTGACTATTAAATTTAAATTAAAAAATAACTTTGAAGATAAATAGTATGAGTTTGAAATTACATATGAGTCAAGGCAAATATTTAACTAATAGTGCGCTAACCCTTTATAGGACACTTTGAACAAAGTGGTACATGTATATACCACCAGAATTTTTGTTTTTTGTGTTTTTGTTTTTTTCTTAATAATGAACCTTATGTTACAAGAGCACTCGTGATAACGTACATTGGTAGGTCAGTTTACCATTCAATATAAAGTTGACTTAATTTAGAATATTGCCGCCAAAAACGATAAAAAAATATTAATTTATTTTGGAAAGATGTAACTAAAATAAAAAAATGTGTCCTATAAAGGGTTAACTTAAAGAACAACTCAATTTCATAGCTAAAATATAATTGTATTAACCCAATTATGATTACGTAAAATAAATTACACAAAAAAGTTTTACTTTTTAAATTAATAAAAATCATAATTAAAAAAACAACAGCTTAATTTTAAATTGATTTAATATCACACTTTATCATACATAATTAATAATAAAAATGTAGATAAATATATTTTTAAATATTTTAAGAAAAAACTTATGATTTAACTTACTAATTGAGGCACTGCACAATGGAACTTAGGTGATTTATTAATATACTATTTTCAACAGTAATTCCTAATTTTTTTACAAATTTTAGTTCAAAAGTTGCTAGAAGTGTTGAGCACATTGTGAGTAACATCAATAGGCAATTTATTAGCGAAGGAAAAAATTTTGTTCTGATTTATCCAGTAGCGCATAGAATTTTTAGACTTTCAATGCCCTTGTTAAATCCAGGTTTTTTAAGTCGCCCTATGTCAAATTATAAAAAGTACACTTCGAAAAATAAGAAATATTTTTATTATACTCAATAAATAGTTATATTAAAATAAATCAACCAGTAACCATTTCTAGAGGCTTCTTTAAACAAGGTCGGCAGTAAAATTATTGTAACGTGGTCATAAAATAATAGAGACAATGCTGACCGCACGCTTGTTGGTAGTCAATCTTCTTGCTTGGCCTTGAAAAACATGCTTACGACTTGGTCTTAACAATTAATTTAGTAAAAAAACTTTAATCCTACATTATTAAAAAAATCGGCTCAACTTAAATACATTTTTTCTGGTGATGTGAAAGTCTGGAACTTTTTTGATTTTAAAGCTTCTCTCGTAACATACGTTTCTTTATTAAAAAGTATTTACTGCTATACTATTCGTTTTGAACTCAATAAAAAAATTCTTATTTGCTACATTTATTTAATTGAATATACTAATTTAAAGAAAAATTACTATCTTAGTCATATATTTTCATATAATTTAATTCCCTATTATTAGTAAATGACGTTTTTTGTATATTATGATTTATGTAATATCATTTTCGGTTGATTTATCATATTTCAAGAAAATAAAATCAAGACATGTACAGCTTGCATGACAAAACTCTGTACATGTATTGCTTGCATTCTCCACGCGCTTTGCATAAACAAACCCTTCCGGCCTATGCTTCCGTGCCTCGAACAATTAAGGCGAGATTCTTCCGCCTTATCGACTGCTCGAGAAGTTGACCGCTTCCCAGGTGAGCTAAGCTCCTGGAATCAATTAATATTATAGTTATCACTGCCATCGCTTTAGTATGTGGAGCCCGTCGGCGTATTATGGAATTTCCCTCACGCAACAGGAAGCAGCGGCGTTGGGTTCGCGTGCCGAGCTTACAAAAACTACCGAAAACTCTTCAGGCGACCTTCCTATTCAATTTGATATTCGACCAAAAATTAGGCGCGGAACATAACAATGAAATTGATGCTAAAAACCTGGCTGAATTCTACATAGAGCAGACCTAGTTATCACATCAGTCTGATATATTAGCGATTATTTATAGGCTATAAATTGATTATGAAAACTACTAGCGATTAATTGCTGGTGGTGAATTGCGGGCGATAAATTTTCCTAGACTTCGTTATTACCACTACAACGCTGTTTCTTTGCAAATGCGAGGTACACATCCATTAGTTTTTATGACTCATTTAGCACACCTTGTACAAACTAATTGTAACACGACGATTACAAGTGATCCCAAGGTATGCGAACGTCTTCGCGAATCTTATAATTTTGCGAGTTCAATTTGTCGTGGAAGGTTTCTAAAATAGTTTATAGAAAAGTTTTAATTAAAATACTTTAGTTTTTAGGTTTATGATCAACTTAAATGACACATTATAACATGGTTTTTAGTATAGAGTATTTATTACAAACTACTTTCTAATTAAATTATCATGTAATAAAGAAGACTCCCTAATTCATCTTAGATATGAACATATATAATATAAGTATTAATCGGTAACACCTGAAAGTTATAGGTTCGAATAACAAATGGACCCAAATATTTTTAAAATTGTATCGTGTCTGAGAAATTGGTATTAGTAATTATGATATAATTCTAATTTTAATCGATCATCATAAATGATGGTGTCCTATATTTTCCTAATCTCACGGATGAAAATCGTGATGTAATAATGGTTTGAAGTTATTTAAATATGTCACTGATTTACACTGCTTGCAGTCTGATGTCTCACTTCTTACTTAGTAGTCGTTGATTGTGTTTACCCCATTATAATGCATAAATTAAAAAAATATATTTTAATAAATAAATATATTTTATAACAGTATTATTATTTTTATCGTTTCCTTTAACGAAAAAATAATAAAATAAAAGTTTAAAGTATTTTATCTGTACGACCACATTTACTTATTATCACAAAAGCAATTAGGCTACGTGACCCATTTTAACACACTTTCAGTTCAAAAATATCCTAATAGTATATCCATATGTATGTTTTTTTTTATATACAGAAAAAATAATCAGCAACGTCTTTACATAATTAATTGAAATTTGACATTCAACTTCAAATAAATTTTTATTAAATTTACAACCATTTCAACCAATTTTTTAATTCACCTTCACTCTTCTTAGTCATAAATTGAGTTGCAAAACATTATAACGGAAACGTGTTGATGGATAATGTGGATATAAACAAGTGTGAAACAAGCAAATTATCAATTCATACGTTGCACAAGCGATTTATGAATTTTGTCGGGATTCCCCTAAAAGGCGAATTTTCCTCCAGCGTTTCTCAACCGGTGCCCACGCGACGATTTTGGCCTCAAGGCTTTCCGTTAAGGTATCAAATTAGACATTTCGCCAGTGGTAATGAATGGTATTATTTTCGATGATGACGCGCTTGTAATAACGCGTTTGTGATCGCTGGTCGTTCGACGTAATCGAGCGATGATGTAAACAGAAAACAAGCGTGTTGATACTCGAGGCATTGTTTAATTTTTTTTAAAGAAGAAAAAGACTTGGCGCTGTGACAAAAAGAGCATTATAAAAATCGAAAATTATTCAGGTTTGGCAAGATGATATAGAATTAAAAGTAGCTAATCTGACGTAGATGGAGCAATACCATCTGTAATCTAATATTTAAAACAGTTATTATAATCTTAGTGAAGAGTTTAGGCTATTCTAATTAAACTCTCGGTAACTCTAGCTTTCAGGTTCATTGATAAGCTTATTGACATGACTTAAATAATTATTTTTGCTCTTAAGCGTAGATCGATATTATCATTATCCTGATGGACCATATGATAATATCGCTTATAACAAAAAACTGTAACTTCAAAATATAAAAAAAACATAAAGCTACGTTGTAATAACGTATTCACATTGTATTTAAACTCAAACTAAAAATACGCATATAATGATATTGTAACACACGAGCAGGTGGATAAGGAATCGATTTGTTGTGGAACAATATCTCATTTTGCACGTAATAAATTATCACCGTTATGATATTATGTGATTTTTGCGATAGCGATACCTTTACAGTACATTCTTCGTAATGAGTTAAAATTGCTAAATTTACTTAGAAATCAGCTGACTCTCGAGGTTGGTCGACAAGAAGATCACTCGTCGATTGACCAGTTTTAGGGCTTTGTGTTGAAAATATTTCTCATATTCGTTAATATCATCGATAAACTACAGTAAGCTAATTAGGTGTGTAGTTAGAGATGTTTAATAAACTACTTCAATCCCTTAAAACTTTTTAAATAACACATTCACTATTTTGTTACAAATTTCACACATTAATATTATATATATTTATAATCAAATATGTATATTTTATTAAATTCATAAAATTTTAGACAGCTGTTAGACTTTACAGTAATTTTTTTATTACAAATTCTAATATTTATAAATTCTTTATGTTCTTAAAGTTTTAGGCTTATTATTTTTTTAAATTATTAAATCAATGTATTTTTTCATATTGATATGTACATATATTTTATTATAAAAAAGTGCATTCAATTAGTGTATTATAAAAATATTGTTTGCTATCACGACAAACTTACAAAAAGTAAACCAAAAAAATTAGAGTTCGTTTATTTTTAGTTGTGTTTTAAGTCACTTCTTTGAGTGACAATTTCTTATAATTTTATTATTGAAACAGTTTTGTAATGGAAAAATAGCATTTAATAGTGTATATCGATTCGTATTTAAAACGAAGAATTTAGTCTTCTGAAAACTATTGTTTACAAATACAAATTTAAGTTTTTTTTTATGCCGATGATTGCTCATATGTATTCGATCTGTTGGAGACTTTTTCTCTCTGGAGAGTGTCTTAGATTCTCTATGGAGATGGACTTCTGTCAATCGTCTGTTTTTGGGTGTAAGAAAATGCTATATTATGTTATTTCCTGATATTATTTACCGTCAGAATATTCTTACAACAACGGTAGGAACATTTTGCTTGAGAAACTTTCATTTAAGATCTAAGAATCACTTTTGAGAAAAAGTGGAGATTCTCTCTTCACGTAAACGTCGTATGCGGAAAATATTTAAAAACGCTATGCTTTTTATAACTGACGATTTGTTAATTATTCGTTCACTATGACACTTTAGTTTGCAGGATTTTACATCGTACATAACATGTATTGAAAATTTTCTAATAATGAGCTATTTTCAGCTCATAAAGAATATCTTATATGTATATATTAAAAAAATTTCGATCCTTTATTTTGCTTAAAATTTTGTCGCGGCTTTCTAAGTTTTCTTAATCTTTGAAATATGTAGTTTAGGTGAAATTATTTGTAGAACTTAAGCTTATGTTTCAGACTTAGAGGTCTAAATAAAACAATGGTTTTACTTATGCATGTGGGAATAAATACTTTTTAATGTAACATACTATATTTATACAAATTAAGCTGTTAAATCACGTGTTAATTGTCCGGCAGTCGCTAATAGACTGAGAGAGTGTATGATCTGCGTCGCGTCGCTTGGCACTTTATCAGGCAGCTATTGGAGCCGTCTCCTGTTCCCCCTACTGCCTTCGCTATGCATTTGGATAGCCTGTTAAATAAATATTTATAAACATAATAAGCATATAAATAAATAGACGATATACATATATAAATTCTTATCGCGAATTCACATATTTTATCATAAAGTATCAGAGTGCAAAAATAAACTGATTGTATCACAAATTCTAAGATTTTTTATATATTTATTGATTATATATTTTACAATCTTCGCGACGACCAATTTATTTTTTCACTATACATATTTATTATATATGCTTTAGATAACAAGCCTTTCAAAAATGCTATGTATTCGCGGAAATCACTGATAAATATTCCATTACAACAAAAAGTACACATGTCACAGTAAACGACAAAGGAAACAATATAATAAACAGAAGATAAAACATTTGTTTAATGCCCATCGCAATTATCACGAATGTCAGCGCAAAAAGCATAATCAGTCACGCGCTCAATCGGACAATACTAATTGATCATCCAATTTAGAACGACAGGTGTTGAGTAATAGGAGATTAGGAATCAGGTCACATTCAGATAATGAATTGATGGTCATCGCCAGGTGTCGTCTATTCATTGATTTCTATGCATGACTAAAAGGGTCTTATTGAATCATGAAATTTCCATATCCCCCACATTTATTATCCACAAGTAAATTACCGTACTATTTCGGTCTTATTCAAAACAAAAATAATAGTTTGGTCGGTTTCAAATTTTCGGCTCTGAAAATATATTGTGTGGTATTCAAGTCGTATCGAATATTGAGTTAAATTCTTTAAGATTTTAGATAACCGTTCAATTGGATTAAAAACGGTTATTCTAAGTCGGAAGTAAAGTGGTAATAAATTGGTAAGAAGTCCTGAAATAATTTTTGAAGTACAGATATGTTCTAGTTTGTATACCCTTGAAAATTTTGATAAGTCTAACTTTTACTCCTGGATTATTTAATCCATGTGAATGATTCTGGGCGGAGCCAGACTCTTTGTTATCGCCAAAGACTTTTGGGAAATTAACCATATAGCGTGGATTAGAAATCAATATAATTAGGAACGTTGTTCTTTTTGAGAAGTATTTTTTTCAAATGCAAAAAATTGATTTCTTAAAAATTATAATAAAATGTTTTCTAGGTAAAATTAAATTTATTATAATATTTTTAATTAGTTTACAACTACTTCAATTTTGAAAATAAGTAGTGGTAGAAACGTGCTAAATTCAGAGCTGCATTCAAAGCAGGTAGTGAGGAAAGGGAAAGAGATTTCTGATTAGCAACCGAAAATATTGTTTATTAATGTATGGTTTTTAATTACCATCCGATAATTATAAAACATATATGCAACAATAATAATAAAAACGTATTGCTTCTTAGTGCTAAGCTCTAAGCTCATAAATATAAGTCTGCGTAACAATTGTGAAAAATTCAATCTCACTCGATTTGTTTAGTTGGAACTTTTACAATTATATAAGTATAAAATATATTATAACATATTTTAAATACACTAATATATATATACATAAAAAAAATACATCTACTTCTATTAACGATTTTTTGGATTCATAAATGATAATTCAATTCAAGCCTATATATATTAATTTGTTTACAATGTACGTTTTAGGTCAAGTAACATTGCAGCAATCATAATGTTTTTATCGCCTGCAATCTCCAGCAAGTTCGATATCACTAATTGGTTTGCAGTTTCTATTGAATGTTATTCTTAAAGTCTCGATTGTTCCGGTAGTTAAATACTATTTTTAATAACACTATCCCTAAGTTTAAATATCCCTACATTTCAATTGTGGGTAGCATATTTATCGGTCTCATATCATGGTATTTATCTGTTCTTCTGATTTTTGGAATCGGTGCTATGTCTTAAAATATTTAGAATGAATCGTGGGCGAACTGGGCATCTTGTCAGATTAATCGAAATGCCGTGTTTGACCGATAATGACACACTCCATGGACAATTTTGTAATAATTCCACTTAAGAAATTCATCGAAGGCATTCTGCGCGTAATTGCATAGTAATTAAATATTTTTTTACCTGCTCAAAGTCACTTGATTTATTAAAATGGCATTTTTGAATTATCTCACCCACGCTCGACAGACTTTTTCTTTCCGAGAGTAATAGCCCAATTTTGACGAGCCCTTCGTCAAAACGACACGAGACCATCAATCGCCGAGAAGTGATGTGGTGAAAATTTTCCACTATCTTTTGCGTCGCATAAAACGCTAATGCAATAGATCAAACACGATGGAGTAAAATCCCACGAGAAGTTTTAGCGTTTTTTTCGCGTGTCTAAAGGTCGTAAGAGCTGCTAACGTGCTAAAGATGTTAAACGAGACAGACGAGGTCCTTTTGTTTTGTATTGTACTTCACTTAGCTCAAAAATACTAAAATATATTTACTGCACTCAACCTTCAACATAAAAACGTCCATTATCTATGACAGCCAATATTTTAAATTCACATTTTTTTAAATTAGTTGTTATGAATTGTCACTTATGTATTTGTACTACATACATTTTTACTATTACTTATATCTAATCTGTTAAGAATCAAAAGATAAGATATATGAAGATTGTGAAAAATATTATCAAATTTTCTATATTTTTCATTAATGGACAGTAGTGAACTGCTCTTAAATAATAAATATCATATTTTTTTTTGAGAAATATACTTAATATAAACAGACAGATTATAAAAATATATGTGGGCTAAAAAATAGTGCTTTCAATAAAGTTCTTTTTTCATTACTGTATTTTTTTTAAATTATCATAAAAATATAATTTAAACTAATATATGTTGAATAAAAATGTGTATCGAGCGGCAGTGTTCTCTGGTGTCTGGTTCTTTATGGTATGTGCTTAAAGAAAGTGAGTTTACGTGCATGATTAACTCCTGATGTGGTTTAGTATCACATTAAATTTACTCGTCCTTTTAAAATTTTCCTGATTTTTTTCGAATAGGAGATAAAACTAATTTATAACCAATCACAGTATTGTTTAGCTCCGCCTCCAGTAAATCCACTAGTAAAACTGTAAACTGTGACCATTTAAGAGTTACCATTCGGTAATTATAAAGCATACATACAACAATAACAACGTATTGCTCATAAGCACTAAGCTCTAAGCTCATAAAAAAATAAAATAAAATTTTTGGTTGTTTCGAAATTTCAATTTCACTCGATTTGTTTAGTTGTAACTCCTACAATAACATGTAGTTATATGTATGTGTGTTAATTACACTAACATATATACATAAAATTTAAATTTTTTTTATACAAAATCACAGTTTCTAGTTATGATTTAGTATATTTTGTAAGGCGCTTCATTTAGTAAATAATATTTTATGATTGTAAAATTCACTCATTTACGAATTAACTATTATTTTTTAAGCTGCATTCTTTAAATATAATATATTAAAGCACTATTTTTTTCAAAATGCGTTTTGCAACCAGCGCTCTTAAAATACCATATATAGGCATCTCAAATAGTTAAATATTAAAAATATAAGTTATAAACAAAAATCGCGAATAAAATTACTTTCAATACCGTTTTTATTTATAAAGGTATTTATAACCACATTATAAATATTTTATAATTATTATTTTCAATGATAAATTTTGTGACCAGCGCTCTTAAAAGGTTATCTAAATATTTTTCAAATAGTTAATGAATAATAATATTACTATTATTAATAAATATATTACAAAATAGTATGAATATCACAAAATGCAATTTTTTAATACCGTATTTTGAATACAATTTGCATACTTTATAAAGGAATTCCATTTAATTTATAAATCATATTAAAAATTCACACACGGTACAAAAATCGAAAAAAGCCATGCTTTTAATACTATTTTTTTTATATAACGGTATTTAAAGCCAAATTATAAATATTTTTTATTAATTATTATTTTTATTATAAATCTTATTACCAGTTCTTAGATTATTATATTAAGGGATTTCAAATAATAATAATAAATATTATACAGTATTACAGTATTTAATACCATACTATAAATATTTTATTATTATTATTTTAATAAATATTCAGTAACCAGCGCTCTTGAAATATTATATAAAGGCAATCCAAGTAGTTTTTGAATAAGAAAAAAAATCTAAAAAACATTTTTAATAATATAATAATTAAAAAAGACTGGCACAAATTAATATAAAGAAAAGTCACCTAAATTTATTTTGTAGAATAAAATTTTAATATTTTGATTCTAATATTTATTAGTGATTATATTATTGATTAAATTTTTAATTTCAAGCGCTACAAACTTAGAAACCAATTTAATGTATTGTTATTCATAAAACATATTGTTTTTAGTATACAGTACTCGAAGATTAATAAGATGGTTCAGGCCAAGAAAGGAGGTTAATGGCCATCAAGCGCGCGGTCAGGTTCGGCGCTCTTCATTTCCGACCGCCTAATAAACGACATTCTAAAGCAAATATCACAAACACTGAATGTATTATTTAAATTACAATAAATGTGTAGCTTATGATATTTAAGTAATCAAAATATATGTTCATAATTAAATTTAATATATTTCTAATACATTTATATTATATTGGTCTGTTTGTAAGTTGCTTTGCTGCTTATGGTCATACAATAAGGAAACGATCACTTGTTGATATAAATATTTTTCGTGAGTAACGTAATCGTCTAAATCGCAAATTGCAAATTTTTTTCTGCATTTCGAAATCATAGTGAAATCGAACCGCGATTGATAGAAACTCACGGCTTCTAATAGCATTATATAGACGTATAATAATAAATTATAATGCGCGCAATAATTATGCGTTTTCGTGTTGTGCATTTTCGCCATACATGGATGTGGAACATACGTCGAATTCTTTGCGATGCACAAACGTAACATTCTTTCATAGGAAGGAGGCCAGTGGCGCGCAACCGTCGGCTGCCACACGTAACCAGACTCATTGGCGAGATCAGATTCCATGTTTAGAATTTATATGAATATTCTTTTGCAATAAAGGAAATTAGCTACTCTTGGCTATTTTGCATATGCCAGTAAATTATTTGAGTCAGCGGAGACTACAATGTGTCTTTATAACTTATGTATAGTATCATTCATTTTTTGTACTGATAAAATATGTATCACTTAATATAATAATTTACTGAATCCTGAAGTTAATCGCGTGTAAAATAATAAATATTAATTATTAGTTTTAAATATGGCTAAATTTATTTAGCAATTATTTTAATATGTTTATACATCATCGTAGATTTTTGTATACAATACTATTTTAAACAGACTGTTTTTATAAAATACAACAATAATGGATACAGTACTATATATTGTATACATTTAAATACCACCGCTGTTTTAAATCGCTTGATAATTGGTTATCAAGCGAGGGTAATCAAAAAATACATTTTTGACCCATTTCGCACGATCGAACAACTCATATTTAATACAACGTCCTCGAGCCTTTTATTAGTATATTTAAATAAATAAAGTACTATACGTTATATACAAACCGTTGACGCAAACAAAAAGCGTTGCTTAATGAGAAATTCGTTGAGAATTTGAAACACAAATGGTACATTGTTAGTAGTTGGATATTTTTTGTTGTTCAACGTTCAACGTTCGGCTCGGAGTATGAACTGCGAAATTAAATTTTATTGCCGTGGGTTTAAAACTATCTACGCTAATGAAAAAACTTTCGCAACAGGGCAAATATTTTCCTAAACTTTGTATCGCTTAAATGCGCTCAGGGCTGTGTCTTCCCTCGTTGATTGTTAAAGCAAAGTTCTGTGTACTACTACTACGTCTACCGCGTGGAATTGAACAGTAGTCGGACAAAGGAACTCATTCGGTCTAACTACACTTTATAGACATGTATTTGGTCAAAAGAACTCTGGAGCAGTGGCGGCCAACCGATGGTCCTTAAAATTATTGTGATGGAGTGATTTTAATATATTTGAGAATTGTAAATTTTTAGCGCATTGGTTATAAAAGTCTAGTAAAAAACAGACTAATGCAATTAAACTCTTAAATTGTCGTAAATAGCTGTGGTAGCAAAAAGTGGGCGAGCACTAAGCCTCCATTACAGCAAAAAACGTATCAAATTATATTTAAATGTTAATGTTATGAAAAAATATGGTTGTATTTCACGCTATGGGACATTTTTATTTATATTTATTTATATTTATATAATTTATTTATATTTACACAATTCCGCATGGGTAAGAAATAACTCATTCTGCGGTTACAATTTGTTACATTAAAATTATGAATTTAATACGTATATATATAGAAAAAATATGATAAGTACATTTAAAATATTAATATTAAAATTTAATTTAACTTTATTTGCTTAAAGTTGCAAGAATTCATTAAAATAATATTTTTTAATCTACTTATAATTATTCCTAGTTGATTTTGGTCAATCATTAAAGGTTTTAAATAATATATATTTTAAAGAATTTGTGCCAAGCTTTACAGAAAATGCTTGAGGGATGTGTAAATCATCTGCACATCTAATTTCATAATTATGTAGCTATTTTCTAAATTTAAATTTAGTATTTCTAATCGATTGTTACCATTATTAGTACACATTTTGTTAGAATAGTTATTGGCAAAATTTTAGTCTTTTGTGTAAGCATCAAAAGGCAAATTCAACAATTTTCTTATAGACGTGACACAAATATATATATAATACATATATTATATATGATATATTTTAGACGTGACACTGAAATTAAATACAGATACACAATCAAGAAAAACGAATTTTATTATGTAAAGAATTTTATTCAATAGCACAAGAGTGTTCACAACGTATATGTCAAATTACATATTCATTTCAGTTTATATATAATATGACTCGTCAATTGTATTTCAAAAAAATAATAAAATCGGCTTTATTTGCATGTCTATAATATGATACTAATATAATCAGTAATCTGAAAGACCTCCAATTTCATATGAACTCTAAAGTTTTTAAAATCCTATCGTATCTAAGAACGGAATAGCTTAGTCCGTAACGTCTCAGACTAGTGACTCCGAGGTTGTTGGTTCGAGCCCCGGCTGCAGCACTCAATTTTTTATTTATAAAAAGTGCGCTATTATTAAAAAGCCAGCCTCAGTTACAGTGACATCTATTAGTTATAAATTCTATTACACATAATAATTTATAATTATTAATATACATATCACCGAATCCCAGACTTTCAATCTCGTTGTTAATACTTACTTGTAGGTATTCATTATATCTGACTGGCAATAGATTTACTCCGTTGAAACGCATTGGGCTCACGCCTGTCATGTTACAACGGAGAATTTAATAAAAATAAATAAATTTATGAGCATTATATAATTAAAATTCCAATAAATTACCGCAGATTTACTTTTCTGAGATTTTCTAATCTCAATGATAAATATTGGGGGTGAATAAAAAAAAATCACTGTCGATAGTCTTTGATTGTAAGTTGTAGGTACTAGCTTAAAATTAATAGAATAGACGACACTGATTTAAGTCTGGTTTCTCACTACTTAATTGTAAGCATTGATTGTGTTGACTTCGTTGTATCGCATTAGAATTTACAAAGGCATATTTACAATAAGTAAAATTATGGGCGAACTATGAAAATATACCTTTTTGTTTCAGAATGTTAAGGGTCAGATAATTCATAATAAATAGTTTAAAATTTTCAATAAAAAATAGTAATTTTACTGGAGCTGGCCGCAATATAGTAGATTTCTGTATGTGAATGGATAAAATGGATATAAAGCTTTTTTTTAACCCTTAAATGCATGATTTTACCAAATTCAAAAATAAACATATTTTTATACTAAAGTTAGGCTGAAAATAACGGAAAAAATAATAAAAAATATTTAGGCTTATTTATGGATTATATTATTGAAAAAAATGCTTGTTGTGAATATGCAACATCATGCAGAACGATTCCATTGCATTTTGGCATTTTGCATATGTTCCTCTTGGTCAATACGAGCCAGTATCTACAATTATATGTTTTGTTTATTTTATGCAACTATTACAAAAAATAGAAATCAAAAATAAGTAAACAATGGTAAACAACATTTTTGGAGTATATAAATTAATTTTATTTCGTTTTATATCCACTAGAACCAATGAAAACAAATTTTCAAATTCCCAAAAAATATGACACATTTGCGCCCAATGAATTTTAAAATAAAATTGCATTATCACGCGTACAGAGACATCTATCGGTGTAATTAGAATACACGATGGCTCGGCGTTTGTTACACCTATACAATTAAGGGGTTAAACATCTAATAATATTAGAAAGTTTTTTATTCATTTTTTATATTTTTCTTAGTTAAGAACAATTGTTTTAATACATACTTTTTAAAACACCGCGTAAGTTAAGTTTAGTTACTTATCAAGATATTTATTATTGTCAAATTTTTTAAGAAAATATATATTGTAAGTTAATTAAAAGCACGGTAATCCGCTATATCCCATATAGATATTTATATGTAGAGAAAGTATTTCAATTAAGTTTCAATTATAAAACTGTCATATTACTGTTTTATCTTATTTTTCACTTGAGTATTATAATAAAGCTAATTTTGCAAAAACAATAAAAGCAGTTATACTACAATTTTAATTTTAATTATAAGAGTAATTAAATAACCACCATAAAGCTTGCGCCAGAGTCCTTTATAGACCGAATTACTTTTATGCACCTACATTATATGGTATTGTGGAGTCACCTTAGTAAATTAACCTACATAAGTTAACTAAAACTTTCATTGTTAAAGCCTAGACTAGCGAAAAATGATATAAACGAGAACTGTATGGTGCATCATGGCCTATTTTAAAGTTATTTTGCTGTGCAGACATATAAAGCTCAATCAAACATGATAGGTTGGTAATACGATATAAAATTTTTAATAATATATATCAATTTATAAAAAAAATATACTTGTCAATGCAAATTGAAATTTGTAAAGTAATCTAGGTTCTTAAGTATCTTACCATTAATATCTTAGTAAAGAAAAAACAGTTTAAAAGAAAATGCTTAAAATTTTTGCATCGCATTACAAAATAAATCTTTATTTGTAAAAGTGGATATTTAATTAAATTTACAGTCCATGAGTCTAATAAGATATTCGACTTCATGTTTCAGTGAGTCTATTCTTACGGATATTTCCTGGCTCAGTCCGTCCGCGGTTGGGTGCACAGTTTAACTCTTAGATGGGACTTATATTATTTTTAAATTAAATTTCAGAGAAAAGAAAAAATCCATTAATATTATTATTTATTTAAAATTATGTTTATTGTGAAACAAAATCCAGTTGTTTTTATAGTTCAGGTTGAACTCAAGATTTCATATATCTTAGTTGGATCGGAAAGTTGGCGTGAAGAGGGAAGCGGCTGCTTTTTAAGTCGCCTGAGTCTCTCTTGTTGAGAGGATATCAATTGGAAGCTATTCTCGCTAGGGAATTTTAATTAAATTTAATGATATGCGTTATATTCGTGTATATATACGCTTGGTCTGACTGAGGAAAGTTTCCTTGCTCGCTCACTCTTGATCTGCTTTCTTATTAGAATATTAAAAATTTTATCAGAATTTGAAAAAGTAAAGGTTTGGCAATCTCGCACTTGTTATTTCACATTCAATATGCTGCATTTTTAATGCAGCATTTGTAAAGGTTCTGAATGGCCGTTTTGGGTGCTCATACGGGTTTATGATCTTCACGTACAAAATGCACTTGTCGGCATAACGATTTTATTTTGTTATAAATTATTAAATTTTTCTTTATCCAATTTAGACACAAATAATTAAAATATCGAGTTCTAAAGGAAAACATATTTTTTGAATAAAAAAATATTTTCTTAATTCATTATATTGAATAACAAAAATATTGTAAATTCTACTTAGGCGAACAAAATTAAAAATACCTCAATGAAAAAAACTTGTTGTAATTGTATTATTCATTTCACTGATTTCATCTTATTGCATTATTTCATGCGTACAAACGCTATATGCCTATACTTATGGTTAGTAACAAAAATCAATAAATCTTGCCCGTCTTACGATTCAATCTCCACCCTTACGATTACATCTCCACCGTGAATTGTAAAATAATATAAATCTTTGAATACGTTGTCACTTTTCAACACCCACTTAATTAATTTCACTTTAAAACACTTGCAATCTGCTATCAAAATAAAGAATCAAACAACCATACTTCAAATTAGAACAAACCGGTTCACAATTAGAACGAAAATCGAAAGTGCAACGAAATTTTTAGAACCGGTTTGATGAGTTGATTGAAAGCGACTACACTGCTCGATCAAATTATATTATTACAATTGAAATTGCACTTTTTTAATTTCACAAAGTTTTACTTTAGGTAGTACGTGACTATGGTGAAACTGTGTTTAGATAACGAGGCGAGAGAAGATCCCTTGTTTGATACTTCAGAAGCAAAGCGTTGAAAATTGCGATGCGAACTAAAAGGGTCTCTCTGTGTTTGTTCTCTATACGTTTTTTGTAAATTTAAAACAGAGGTAGCCAACTGTTTTACAGTCAAAAATTCCAACACTATTTAGTATTTTATAGGTAATCTCAAAATTAATGTCGTTTTTAATCGAACAAAAAAAATCACTTTAAAATGTTTATTTTTAATTATTAATTAAACTTTTTTTCTAAAGATATAACTTTTTTTCACTTTGCTATTTTTTAAATTTTATTAGCATTAAATGTTGGAGGATTTGATTTAAAATATTCCTAATCCATTTCACATCGTTTGCTTTTTTTCTGTTGCATCGATCGAAAGATGCAAGGTCTGGAAAATAAGATGGATGAGATGAAACTTTAAATTTCGCATTATCGTGCTGTAGAACAATTGGACTTCTGTCGACAAGTGCTTCACCGCGTCTAAAATTGCGACTTTATAAGGAGAATAGCTCACTCCATTCTTAAATTAGCGTGTATAATTTCTAGAAAGCGTCTCATAAGAAATTCTGAAAATAAGGACTATACTACTCTTATGGCCACCGGATAAAATGATGCCGGTTCATTTTAGTTTGCCATTGTATGAGTCATTTCCCTTTTGGCAACCGAGATGCCTTTCCGGGAATGCGAAGAAAGTAGTATCGATTCTGTCTCGGTTCCAGCAGAACGTATGGATATGAGCGCTAGATATTAAATAATTTCGCTCTCTTCGAAAATGCAAGAAGAACATTTGGCCGCAATTCTGACGTGCCAGATAAATTTCACGTTTTCACGCTCTCGTTTCAGGCGAAAGAGAGCCGACTGGCGTCGTTGAGAGCAAGAGTGATATCCGAGACGAGAACTTGGAGCGAAAGTTTGCCTCAGTTTTATTGGCTTACTTAAGGAAATGCTTTGGGCGAATATTATTTAGCCATATACGAAAGAAGGACAATAAATTAACGACTAGTGTTATTTATTAGCATGCGATTAAACATTTAAAGTAAATAATTCAAAAACATATATCACACAATATCAAACACCTTATCAATATCTAACGGAAGCGAACCGCTGCTCTTCTTTGTATTATAATTAGCGATAATGGTTTTAATATGCAAGAGATGCAATTATTAAAAACGTTCGTTGATAATAACACCATGTAATGCTTTGCAATTAAATACAAATTACATATATTTTATTTAGAATTGAATTCATGGTTATATAATTTGTGCATGCGGTGAATTTCGAAGTCGTTAATTGTAAACTGTCGCCTCAAAAGATCGCAGACACGAAAGCGATACGGAACTTCCCACGCGATGCTGAAATTTTGCAGCGTTGCAAAAAATGCATTTCGATTATGCAAACCGTGGGCGAAAAGCGAAATGTACTGAAAAAAATAAACAGATTAAATAAATCACACCTCCAAAGCCACTGCCAAACGGTACGTCATCAAATTGGGAACACTGACCCTTCTCATTTCTCACTTCCTTTTTTATACACACATAGCTCATATAAAGAAGTTAATATTATTTATTTATATATATGTATTGTTTATTTTTAATTACGTTTAAAATTTAATTATCTATTATTGATAAATGGGATTTAATTTGTGAAAGCAAATCTGTATTGATTTGAGTGGATTTTGCCTAAAGCACAGGATTGGTCGAGTAGAAAATGTAATAATTGAGTTAAATTGGAATTGATAAATGGGATGGTTTACCGTTAGCACACAGTGTATACCGGAAGCGCATTGATAAGAGGTGACATGCCATTTCCTGTTTCCATACGTCGGACGTTGCGGTGCGAAATGGGAAGCTGGGGTTCAATGCCGTTGAGTCTATAAATATAGAATAATACCCCGTTGAAAATATACTTGTGTCATATACGTTTATTTCAATATTATAAATAATTTTACAGACAAACTAATTATAAATAATATTCATGTTACTGGTTTATAACCATTTTCATGTTTACAATTAGTTATTAGCTTAATTTAATAAAAATAATAAAATAAAACAAAACGTTTGTGGTTAGAAAAAAATTAATAAATCTTTCACAATAAAAATACAGGAAAATAAAATTAGTGATAGTTTAAATAAATTTCATTGCAAAACTGGAATTATTGATATGTTCTCTTTAACTTATAAAGCAATATTTACTTTGGCATTTTATGCTTGTATTTAAAATTAATGTTGTTTTTATCGTAGTCACCGGTATACGAGATTAGTAGGTTAGTGTGGTTTCGCACATATTTTAATAATATTTTCTGGTATGAATATGCCAGTGTATTTTAAGACTAATATGTAATATTTAAGATGAGTATAAAAAGGTTTATTATTTTTATAGCTATATTTGGAATGACTTGTAATTTAGAAAAATAGTATTACTAGTGTTACTCCATACCACAAGCATATGTTAAAATGGGTTTAATTAATTGCTTATAGATTAAAATTTTGCGCTTTTTCTATTAGATATAGTTCTAAGGGTTGAATAGCGGCAAGTCCCTTAAAGCGAAGTTCAAAAAATTTAAGCATAGAGTCCAGGTGTAAGCTCGAGTATTTGACTTGTTTTCCGATTGACGTTATTGTCCTCTTCATTTAGGAGAAGTGGTGGCAAAGTTTGTCTACATTTTGTGAAAATAATTGCTTCTGATTTAATTCGGTTGATTTTAATTTTCCTCCTCTCATAATATTTTTTCCAGCTCTTTATAGTTATCGCCGAAAACATCATTGTATTTGAAAGCTCGCTGAGAATCTGGATTAAATTTATATATTATAAATACATGTTTTTTATAAAGTAACAAAATAAAAATCCATTTTAGATTATTTGCTAGTGAAAATTAGAATTTATCTTAAAATTAGATTATTCTTACTTATAGTGAATTGTGGACTGCTAATAAATCGCAACGCAGGATTGTATTCCGGGGCAAAAAGTCCAACAGGTATATGATAGTTTTTAACAATATCTTTATTCTACGTATTGATGGCTTAAAGTGTAAAATTAGTCACTCCATATTCGACAACTTTATAGAAAAAATAAAAAATTAAATAGAGATCTTGAAAATAGGAAAATTAAACCATATCTCAAGCTTGGGGTTTAATGTTTGTTGGGTTTAATTGGATATTTTTGAGAGAGCAATTTTTTGAGTATGTGTATTTTGATTGAGCCATTGATATCCAGTTCATAATCTAAATTATTAACCTAGATTATAGATATTAGGTTGCCTGTTCAACATAAATTAAACCATTCTTTCCTTCAACTAATAAAAGGATTAAAACAGTAGGTCTAAAAACGAAAAAAAGCTTTAAACAAAATGACAAAAAGTTGTAATCTGCTTTAGCGGCTAACGGTGATATATATTGGCCGTTCCACTGAAAGGGGCGAGAAACAAAATCGCCATGAGTATAAATAAAAGATCACTTTCTAAAACACTTTTTCAGAGACTTTCTCTGAAATTTATATTGACATTCACACTTAAACACCAACTTCAGGGTTCAGGGCATCAGAACTTTAACATTTCTCCAACATTGTAAAAATGTTTCATTACTTATTTGTTTATGTATCTTATCTATTTTTTAAAATAAATAAGCTATTTTTAAATAAATTAATTAGCAAATAAAAATATAATTTTATTGCTCTGAATTATCAATCTAGCACCAATAAAAATCCTAAGTCCATATCATTAATATGAAAGTATTTTATGTGTAGGAATGAAGCCCAGTTGTCCCCTGAAAGAATGCGTTAAAACGGATACCGAAGGGCAATCACAATTAAGGTGGGGTTTTAGTGGCTTAAGTAGTTTTATGATATCATTGTAAATTCTTTGTAATTCAAACTGTTGCTTTTAAAATAAGAGTATATTTAAGGAATTGTTTTTGTATGTGACATTTTGCTCTTCTTTTTTCGTAACATAGAGTTAAAGACATGTTTCGTTTCTGTCTACTGCAATAATCAGTATACAATTTTTTTTTATAACATTTCTGAAAAAGAGTTTTAACAAAAAACAACCTTGTTGTTAGTAATGCTGATTTTTTCCATTGTTATTAATATAATAAAATAAGTTTCTTGTTTTGTTTCAAGTCACAGTATTATCCATTTGTAGCAAAGATTTTTTATGTTACATTTATGCGACTGGTTTAATATGTACTGATTTTAATTTTAATAAATATTATTATATTGTTCGTGTAATGTCTATATCAGGAAAAACTCTGTAGATTATTATCATTATTCTTCCCGCGGCGATATCGGACAATATACCAGTTTATTGTACGTATTATATTTTTATGACTCAGGGTATAAAATCAAATTGCTAAAATATGTTTGTATGTTTTGATATATATTTTTATGTCCGCGTATATTTTTATAACAAAAGCCGCGAGCGACAGGTGTGACACTTTGTAAATTCGCTTCACACAAAAACGAAAGAAAAACTCGATACGTTGCCAGAATATCTTATAAAAACTTCTCGGGGTAATATTTTTCGTGTTATTTTATTTTTATTTTTAGAAAAAGGGTACGAAATCATGAAAATTTCATTCGCGGAAAGGGCGCGAAGCGAATTAACCCGCTCGAAGAAGAGTTTATCCGGAAAAGTCTCGCGATAAATCGCTTCGAACCTTTTCCGAAAGAAAAATATACTAACGGGTAAAATAGAAAAGCGGGAAGAAAGTCGACGTTTGCACTATCACTTTACTGCGATTCGATACTGTAGCATCGTTATGAAAATCCGCGTATTGAATTTCAAGTTGTAAACTTGGAACAAAGTCACGCTTCACGGTGAATATATTATTATATAGTTTGCTTAATATTTAAATCCATGCTATTATTTATTTAAATGTTTACTAGTGCATTTTGATGCTTTTTTCTATTATATATAAGCTCTTACTACAAAAACTGGATCTCCAAAAATATAATGTATACCATTAAAGCAAGATGTGTTTAGGCATTTTATGTATGAATTTGTCGGTACCATTAGTTCAATGTTCTTTAATTGTTGATATTAGAAATCTACAATATAGTTTTTTAGAGTTAGTTATTATATATAATTTTGATCGCTTTATTTTTAATGACTTGGAGCTGAGAAAAAAATAATTACTGGTGCTACTCCACCCCGAGCATGCGTATGTTACTACATGACAAATTAGCTTGCTTTTTGTTTGTATAGTAAAATTTAATTATTTCTTGGTAATGCGATTTTTTTGTTAAATATTGGTTGTAGGGCCTCAATGCCATTATCCAGTTATATACACAGGTATTTGACGCTCTTTATTGATTTAATGTCACTATTGAGGGGTGAAGACGTTTCTATCTACGTGTTTTAAAATATTGCTCTAGTTATCTCTAGTATTTTAATTTTCTTTTTAATTCTAATTTTTCAATGATTTTTCTATCTTAATTGTAATTAGTTTAAGACCATAAAAATTTCTATACAGAAATCTGACAGTTTTTTAAATTTGTTTTAAAATTATACATTTCTTCACTTAGTACTTTTCGTTATTAAATGTTGGTAATCATTCTTACTTTATTTATCTAGTTTATTATTGTGCATATAAAAAAGTAGTGCAAGCCAGGATATTTTCATTCTTTTTGCGAAAGAACACTTACGGTATTTTTTTGTTAAATATATTTATAATGTGATAATTGTGATAGTTAATCTAGATTAAGCTAATCTTTGATGATCGATTGGAATTTTAATTATATATTAATCAATAATTCCATGTTCCGTTTTACCATAATTATAGAGATATTCAGATTATAAGATGACATGTACACTCAGTATACATCACAGGAATTATTTACCCATATTTTAAGTTGTGTATTCCTCAAGCTACATATCGTACAGTCTTTAAAATAAATAAATGAATTAAGGTGTGCAAATTATTTTAAGTAGCTTAATTACTTACCTTTGCCCGGGAGTGATTCAAGCTTTTCCTGTTATTATAAAAGTATAGTTTATCAATTATTAGTAATGTTAAAAATTTAAAATAGTTAACCCTGAAATGGTAGCCATAATAAAATGTGCAAATTTTACGTCACTACTATTCATAATTTAGAAAGAGTTCTTGTGACAGACAGACACATGCATTTTCTGTTTTATGGTATAGATTGTTTAATATAAAGTGGCTGATTTTATTAGTGAGATATATTTTTTTAACTACAATGTAATTTATCAAAAAATGCTTTATTTATAAAAATAGCATTTTGCTAAAAAAAATTTTGAGAGGTTGTAAAGTTGTTCAAATATCTTTATCGGCATTGAAAACTTTTTCCATCGCATGCATCATTTTTACCGCACCATTATTATAATACATTGGCATTAAAAACTTCTCGAAGTTCTTTGACTAACAGTACCTTCACCAAATCCTAAATTGTTTTTTAGTTTAAATTACAAAAAATGGATACGTAAATCGACACCATAATACCAGACAACATCTCTTTAGTACTATTATATATTTTTTTATTATAATAGTAACGTGTCAATGATGTCACCTTGCGGTAGTCCGATACAAATACAACTATTTTCATAAATTAGCACGATGTCAAAAGAAACAAAATGAGATGGCGTCGCTAAATGGACAAAGTTGTTATTTAGAGTGCTACACATAAATCACAGCTGCTTAACAAGGAAACGGAAACGCAAAATAAACAGAAGGAAAACTCAACGTAAAATGGCGGATGTTGCACTGAAAAGTCAATTTGCATTATTGGCATACGCCACTGGAAGCTAGGGATGGGGGTTGGGAATAAATACGGAAAATACTGTTTTTTCCGCTCCGCCAGCTTCCGTTTCCGTATCTAATCGTTGCATCAATAATGCAAACTTCTTCGCTATTCGCGACTCTATTCAAATACATATGTATGCATCGATTATTTAAAAGACGATAAGAGAAATAATATTGAATCAAAATTAATACATTATTTTATAATTGATTATTTTTTAGTAGGTTATACATGTACTTATCTTGGCTTTTACAAACTTAACGGAAAGGATTATTTATGGTAGTATCCACAAATCCGGCTTATTCGTCCTTAATCTCAACAAAACAATGTACTCTTTGTAGTAAAAGTCCCTAGTATTCAAATATTGTAACGCACATAATTGTTTATGTTTTAATATATTATTGTTTTTATTTTATTCTTTAAATACGCCTGATTGACAATGCGCTTATTCAAGATTGAATACTGCGTTCTTGGAAAACCGTCCGCCAGATGAAAAATAAAGGCAGCGTTTTCTTTGTTTCATCCGTTCGTTTATCGAGCGAATCTCGCATATAAAAAAGGCAGCATCACTCTACTTTTTTTTACCGCTTCTATAAATCATCCGAGACACATAGTCAATATATAGGGGTAGTTTAGGGTTAATCCCGCACACCTGATATGGACATGATTTAATTCGGCCGACTTTGAGTGCGGGGCTCTAAATTAATTAAAAATGGCGGCGCAAGGATAATCCTCTCTCCCCCAAAGCCAAACGTTAGTACTTGTTAAAAATTCATGCGGTGTATCAGCCGGAAGCAAATTTGCTCTGACGCTCTATCGAGCTTTGCGAAAATATTTTTAATTAATATTTACGTAATACTTTTCATCCTCTTTCGTAACTTTGATTAGCTTTGACGAATTTCGTAATGTGGGTTAAATACTCGGGTCGAGTAATTAGCAGGACTTTTCATATTGATAATTCAATGTTTTAAAATGTATTTGATTTATATATATTCATATATATTATATAAATAATAAATAAATTAATTATCAAATAAAAATCTATTAATATAAGACAATTCAAACCTGATTTATAAATTAAATATTAAAAAAATACTCTCCGTCGTCTGACGACGACGAGCGGCGGTATATATAAACGATTATCGTTATTAGAATCATATATTAACTACTTTTTAATAGTAGGTTAGATGAGGCCAAAATGTCACTCACGGTTTCCAATAGTCCCATAAAAAAACTTATTATCTGAACGTAAAATATTTTATCTTTTCTTTGCAAAAAGTAACATAGTTTATAAGCATATAAATAACTGCTTGCAAATAAATTGGAAGAAATGCAGTGTTTTAGTTTAAAATTTAATTTATTTATATTTAAAATATTTAATTATGTACTTTTTAAAGCTATTTAAAAATATATGCGAAAATACAAGTAATATTTAATCTTGACTGTATTTAAAGCAGACATTCAAATTTATGAATAAAGCAATCGTACTTAGATTGACTTTTGTGCCCGGATATTGAAAGACGCTCAAAGGGGAAAATCTTTTTCCGGCAAAGAATTAAAAAAAGAAAAATAGAAATAAGGATAAAAAACACAAACGCCAAAGCGGAGCGTCGTCCGAAATGAAAATTGCAAAGGAAGGGAAACTTTCATAATGGAAAAGTTTATATCAATGTAAATTTGGTGAAAAACTCGGGAATTTCGCTTTGTTTATTTCCCGGGAAATCTTAATAATGCCCGTCCGGATGTTTTCGCCGTTTTTTTACTTTCACTTAAAAAAATAATTTAGATTCAGCCGCAATATCGAGCTTTGCAATTTAATTGTGGCCTTATAACATTTGCTGAAAAGTTTAAAACCAGGAAACATAGGGTAAAAAAAAACAGCAGCATAAGGATAATTTGTAAAGCTTACTGTGAAAAAATATTAGGTGTTCAGGTAAAATAAATAGGATTAATTGTAATAACCGTGTAATGACGTCATATTACAATGCTTAGGTTTGTTGCTTAAGCACTATACAATGTTTATAAAATAATGAAACGATATAATTAAGTGGTTTGGGTATAATAAAAAAATACAATACAATGGGCATTGTTTATTAACAAAAAAATGAGCTATAACTATGACAAAACAATTTGTTTCTAAGCTCGAAAAGTGCAATTAAAGATAATAGATATATCATTTTTTTATTGGCTTTAGGATAAATTTTGGTAAAAATAATGTGTAAAATTTCACGTTATGCGGTTTAAAAAAATGCTATTACGTAATTATTTCTGTACGACAAAAACGCTTAAAACAGTTTCTCTGTAGTATAAATGAACAAATTGGTTTTCGCGAAATGCTTTAAATGACTTATAAACATTTCCGCTAATTTCAACATTAAAAATACACGATTTTTAATGCTAGACATAGAAAATGCATTTAGCACGACGGATTGATTATCTTATATGTACATTACTGCCGCTAACCTATGTTTTTTGATAACTTTGTTTCGAAAACATTAGAAGAAAATACTTAATACTGCAATTGCATAATTTTACAGAGCACATACCCGCTCATAATCACAAGAATAACTACTTTTGGGCGTAAAAGATGCTTGATAGACAATGTGTCTATCCTGCGTAAAATCCGCTATTGTCATCTATTCCTTGCAATAGCGACGTTCACAATTTCCAGTTTGTAGTTTTACTACTTCAAGGTGTGAATATTTTTAGTTCGTTAAATTATCATGCGATGCAATTGGCCCACCGACATCCGCATATGTGACTCACATGAGCTATCTTGAATTTGACATATTTTCACATAGGCACTCAATTCGATTAATTTCTCTGTAGTGAATTGCAGTCAATTCAATAAATAGCTACCAGCTTTTCCGGCGTCTATTTTGTCTGCAAAGTCACACCTCTTTGGCCTTAAAACACAAAATCGTTACAAAGAGTTTGCTACCATTGCGGCTCAAAAACCAATGCTTAACAGAAAAAGCGCATTAACAAAAAAGTGCTTATCTTCAGCTAATTAAACCGGAAATTTCATATGGTTGCTTGGTATGGAGTAACGATAGTATTTTTTTCTAAACTTATTTTTTTTAACGCGTTTTTTAAACGTAAAATACCTACAATTGAATAAGATTGCCATAATAATATCGAAAAATACAATAATACCATATTAACCCACTTATCTTTAAAATCAGTGAACAAAGCCTTGCTAAAGAGGCATCATTCTTTTTTTAATAATAGGTCCTTAGTTAAGTAAATAGTCATAAATATATAACGGGTTTCATAAATGGAATAAAAAAACACCTTCGTACATATAGAAATAAATTATAATATTAAGACTTTATTATTGTATATTTTTATTTTTTCTTTCTGTTATGTATTTTTTATATATTTTTATATATGTTTACTAAATTTGTTAGATGTAAAGATTAGCTATTAAGCTAAATAAATTATTAAAATAAAATAAATAATAAATACTCCTAATTCTAATGAATAAAATATTTAATTTATATATTTTTAATTTAATTATTTAATTAATGTTTTTTATTACTATTAGTCTTATATATTATCTTTAAATTCCTCTTATAAAATAGAAAATACTGTAGTTATATTTTAAAGTATGAATTTTTAGTATTTTTAATCTTTTAATAAACGTTTGTATTATATATAAAAATATAATAAATGCTTAATATTATATTATAATATCTAAAAATGTTTTTAAAATAAAAATATACAAAATACGCATAATATTTATAATATAGACATAAAAAGAACAGTGCGACATATGCTTATACTAAGATATTATGTTTTATTTATATAAATATAGGGTTTGACGCAGTTTATATGTATATTAATTTTTTTATGAAAAATTATATTTTTCTATGAATATAAGTTAAAATTATTAAATTTGCATACCAAGTTCGTAAAATATTTTATAAAGGCATTGTATTTTTTCTACTGGCACTAAATACCTCTAGGAGTAAAATATGTAAGTTAGGTTGCTTTTTATTCTGTCGAATAATTCTTTATTATTTATTTGAAAGTTAAATATAAAATTATTAAATTTGTATACTCCGTTCATGGAATATTTTATAAAGGCATTAAAAATATTTTTTAACATATTTAAGTTAAAAATTGAATATATTTATTTAAATATATTATTTTAGCTATCTCATCATAATCAGATTTACGCAGGTCAGCGTTCTAATATTTGGCACATTACCAAAAACTTGGACTACAAACAAAACGTTGGACGGTTAAAGCAATTATTGCGCTCGAGCAACTAAAGTTTTAAAAGCTTTTTCAAACGCTGATTTATTTGTTAGTAACGCCTAAATTTCATTTCCGGACAAAGTTTTAACTTCAAGAGGTGGCAAGGAAATCGAAACAAACAAACGTGTCAACTGTAGAAAAAATAGTATCTTAATGTCACACACATGGTTTCAATCATATGTGAATAATTAAATCCTTGCAAAGTACTAAAGACAAAAAATAATTCTACGTTATTAAGAACTTAATAAAAGAGAGTCACAACTTGGTATGTAGATCTAAATCTAGACAAGCTGTGCTTAAGAAAAATTATAGTTCAAACAGATATGCCTTGCACCTCCTCGCCTACGTCACAGGTTGTGACGTAACAGAATGACGCGATCGAAGACCGACCTCGAGATGATCGCACCTGACGGGGCCTTGGCGCAGTTAGTTTTTTTCGGGTTTTGACCTAATGACGGGTTTAGTCTCCGTTGCGGCGTGACCAGCGTCTTCCACGGCCCGTTAACCATTGTCGGCCGTGACCAATTCCTAGTGGATCGTTGTGATTTGTGAAGGCGATAAAACACGAATCAGATGACTCAGATAAAGAACGACCTACGTAGATTCTTTTTCATCTTCCCGCATCCATTGTAGAACAAATATTTCTTTATCGGCTTGAAGATCTTCATTGCTGTAGTTTTTCAAAACTTATGATATATCAGGGGTAGTCTTACTTTTTAGAACTATGATATATTCAATGTTAAAAAAATCGTGAGCAATCTACTAAATAGTACACCTTCTAAAATCATGAGAAATTAACATAGCTTAGTTGTTCTAAATTTTTAGTAAAATTCCTAAATGCTCTAAATCTAAACGCTGAGATTGACCACGTATTTAGATTTTATTCCTAAAAAAACATTTAAGAAAATAATCCTTATGCGTTTATTTCCTTATTGGCGGTCGTTTTCTTGTTGAATATGATATTAGCTATTAGCGAATTCCCTTTTCTATAGCTGTTTTAGCTATAAATGCAGTAATTTTAAAGGTATACGTATATATTGCTTTAACGTTTTTTAAATCCGTGACAATTAATAAAACAATTTAATTATTCTGTAAATGTCAAACAACTTTCTCATTAATGAACCTTACTCATGTATTTATTTCTACTTCAGATTTCGCTTTTTACCAGAACAATGGAAAATTTTAAAATTAATCACACTTATATAAGATTGACACATACATAAGTGGAGAACTACGAGGAAGAAAAGGTCGAGCAAAAGTAATGTTTTGCTCATATAAAATATACATTTGGTATCCAATTATATGCATAGCTATGGCGAAGTAGAATTAAGGATCAATCGTGAATAATCAACGTCACAAGTATACATCCTGTCATACAATTCATACAATTTAACATGAAAGAGTCAACCTTGGTGCGGTGAAAACTTTGATGAAAGAAACAAATTGGAAAATTGGCGTCACGGTCGTTGAGATACGCAGTACATGTTATACATACATACGTAGGTATATGTTGCTACTCGCACATGGCTGGATCATTACGCCCGATTACGGTAAAACTCCATTGTCCGTAAATTTCAAGTGTTCCGCTACTGACGAACAGTTAAAATTGGCGGTTAAGTTAACCGGTCGATAGCCGACGGAGATAACGCACGCGCCTACAGCACGCAACTACGTGTTTTTTCTTCTCCTTCTTCTTCTTCTTCCACTTCTTCTTCGTGTTATATATTTTGTTGTATTGTTATGGAACGTAATCGCACCACAATGGGTAAGATCGGCGCTGGATTACTATTGCCGGATGTGAGAAATTCGATTATAATAAGCGGCGAATGTATATGTTAATGTTCAGGTCGATTGTTGCGTTTTACTGTGTTTTTTACACATATTTTTATAATTCTATTAGCTCTCTCTATATACACGAAGTTCGTGTTAAACGAGATAATCGCTTCACTGTAAACAAGAAGGCGCAAAAAAAAACTAGTGGATTTTTCACTTGTCAATGTATTGAAAAAGTTAATTTAAAGCATTTGCTATTATCATTAACTTTTAACGCACAAAAGCTATTTATAATAAAGGGGAACTTTTGAAATATTCTTACTGATATATTGATGATTTTATTTTTAAGTCTTCCCCGTGCGATTCTGGGTGTCACAGCCAATATTTAATATATAGGACTTTATTTTTGTATTTATATACATCCTTTGTTCGGTATCAAAAAAATATCAGATTCTAGTCGATTTATAAGAAACGAAATAATGAATTATGTTGACTGGAAGCTTTGGCAAATATTTGCGGGTCCATTGAATACGATGAAAATTGAAACGCTTTGATGGGAAAATTTAATATCGGGACCCTATAAGGCTTTATCTCGCAATACACTCTCATATACAACCTATTGAAATTAAACGAGATCAACAATTTGCGTTTCAATCAACTGGCACGTGTTGTGAATCACAAAAAATGTAATACGCCTTCTATTTGTATTATTATTATTATTAAAAATCATAAAGGTTTATTCAATCATCGATTGAACTTAGTATGAAATGTTTTGCATAACCTTATATATGATTAATTCAGTTCAGAATTTGATTTGGTATGTTATCTTTTATATCATTATAGGACAAAAACATCCAATTAATATCAATAAAATTAAATAAAAATATGTCAAAAACATCCTTTTCTTTGTTATTGAGTAAATAAAGCGTTGTTTTTTAGTGTTTTTATACTTTTCGTAGGTGTTCCTTATATATCCCTATACAAATACCTTCATAATTCAATAACATAAACAACTCAAAATAATAGGTAGTTATAATTAAATCTGTAAGTCAAGATCGATATATTATAAAGATGTCTGAAGAAGTTATAAATGAATTTATTTCAAGAATAAGATTTTTTAAATATATCATAAAATATGAGCACCCAAGGTTATAGGATTCAAAGCAATCCGAAATCCTGTGTTTTTGCGCAGAGTGGGATAATTTTGTCAGCCAATGAAACGCTTGTTGAATTTATATTATATACATATTTAAAATAAACATGTATAGCTACATATATCAGTATCGGATGGCGGTGTCGAATGCGAGAAAATTCACTTAAATTTGGGTGGTTCAACAAGGTTTCAAATAGGCACTGTATATTATTTGTTTTATTTCCCGTAGATTAAAATATTTTGAATTTTTCTCCATTAATCCGTAAGATGTTTTTTTACACAACTCTCTGAAAGACTGAAATAAATTTCTTTCTCTAATTGTTGCAGCAATGATACATTTTAAATTTCTTCAATGCATTATAATGATTTAATGGAGTCTCGAGGGTCCTTAGAATTCGTCGAGCCATTAAATAATCTGCGAATAATTTCTTTCCCCATTTTACATATTTCTGCTTTTGAGGAATAACTGAAGAAGACATTCTTATTTTGACTGGTGAAAGACTATTCAATTAATGACATCAATGTCTTGTTTCTTTTATTTTATAATTTATCTTTAATTGCAGAATTGATATTTTCCAATTGTTTTAAGACCCTTTCGGCTAGCAATAATAATCGTGTAATTGTCAATAACAGCTGTTGCGACATTACAAAACAATATAAAAAATACATTTTTAGTTTATCAAAAAAGAAAAATAGCCTTAAATCAGGAGCGGATTCTTAGATCACCAAAGAAAAGATATAACCGCCGGCCGGTTAATGTAATAGGAAATCCCAAAAAAATTGTCATTCAAATACTTACGATCTTCCGAAAAAGTATGCATATTTTCAAACATCTGGCACAAGCGCCTTCAGAAATGTTTCTTATCTGAGTGTCTTATTTTATTACTTAAGCGAAAACATGGCAAATTAGAGTGCTAAAAACTTGTTAACAAAAAATTGTACATGCTTTTCTTTATCTTGGATCGCACATCAATCGTATCGAAGATCGAGTTAAACTTTTGGGAATTCGTGAGATTTATTAATCCAAACATTGTCGTCTTGGTCGATTCGGCGTAGCTCCGTTTAGTGCTATTTCATCTGAAATTTAATCATTTATTTCAAGTCGGTAGCGAAGTGGTAGTTATAAATAAAGAGTTGAAAACAAGTTTTTGTAATTTTTAAAAATTAAGGGATTCTTATTTCTACTTTTTTTTAATGAAAGTGATTCAAATGGTGCTCAAAATGTTCAGAGCTATATACCCTTACAATTTTTGATCATTTGATCAATGTAAATGATTCGGAGCGAAATCTTTTTATTAGGATTTAATATTCGAAATCGATAAAAAATTGAACGTCGCCATTCTATAGAATGTGTGAACAGGAGATGGTGCGTTTGATACTTTTTCCACTTTCGTTTTTATTACTATATGGTACAAGATTTTAATGTTTTAGTTGTTACCTTTCGATAGCCGTCCGCTAGGATGCGCAATATTATTTATTTATGCCGACGAGGAAAAATATCTGTATGAATTAATAATATTTAAAAAAAAAAACTAATTATTACGGAAAAGTTTTTTCTTTACTTTACACACGAGATATAAATCGAAATACAGATACTTAAATTTAAAACAGACAAAAATATTGTTACTCTTTTAAAAGAACTAATAATCTTTAGAACGATTTGGATGTAAATATCTTGCTTAACATCCAAATCATTTAAATCACTTTTAACTAAGTAACATATTTAAAAAAATGTATTTTGAACCAAATTATTGAAAAGTCAATAAAAAATATATATTTTAGATTATTCATATAAATTTGACTTAATAAAGAGCTATTGAGTGTCCAATAAAATTAAAATTATTATTAAAATGTTTAGAAATACTTATTATTTATAAGAGTATTAGATATTTGAATAGATTTATTTAAAAAATGTAGACGTATAGTTTAATAAGATCTTTTATTAGCAATAAGATTTCAATGTCATTAAGAAACAAACTATTAATAAAAGAAAGCCCTACTTTGTTATTAAAGCTCTAGTACAATATTTTATAACTGAAAAACTCGAGTGATTACAGTACGAAAACTATTTTTTCTAAAATAAAGATGATCACCAATTTACTTTTTAGATAACTTGTTAACTATTTTTTAACCAGCTTAATTTGATGATCGGATTCCTGTCATCAAAAGTTTCTCAATCGTAACGGATATGAGAAATTGCCTCGATTTAGACAACGGTATGTATCATTTTGTCTTCTGAGTGCGTAAGAATTTTTTTTTGTGCAAGATAATACAATTTATACCTCGGTAAGCCTCGGCCATCGAGAAGAAAAGGTTCGATTAAATCGGTCGTCCTTTGAAGTGTCTTAGTAATGTGTGTCTGAGGCGTACTTTAGAGGCTTTCCAACGTTCCAGGTGGGCTGGACGCGGTGAGAATAAAACCCACAAACCTGACATTTGGGGACGAATGGTCCTTAATCTTATTGCAATCCTTAGGGAGAAAGACTTGGCCCTAACAGCCCTTCCACATTTTACCCTCCACTCTGGCGAGGGTTCTGGCACGTGATTCGAGAAAAATAAGACAGAAGATTAACTTAAATTAAAATTATTAAAACATCTTACAATTTCTTCTTCAACCCTTTCCATTGGTATCTTGTAATCTTGACTATGCTGTTCTTTTCGCCACTTCACTTACACGACATCTAAGATTTTTTGCTTGATAAATATAATAGAAATATTTTTAAGAATGTCATTTTTGTTTACATAATATGTCGTTTGTAAAAAGTAAAGGATATTAAAAAGAAAAACTTGGGAGTAACAAAAAAAATTGTCCTTAATGAAATTAAAAACACTTTTGTTGCCAAAATTTATTATATCGAATTCACTACTTTATCAAAAACTGCCGTATCTGATGCCATAATTCAATTAAGGTTGAGATACATTTTTAATATGTTGTAGAAACAGTGAAATTTGTATACTTTTTTTAATATTTGCATTTCATTAAGATTTATAGTGATATGCATTTTTCTGGTCATATTTAAGGAGTTAAGATAATTGAATAAAAATATTAGGCTTATTTAAAAAAAATAACAGTTTTAGAAAAATGTACAACATTAAATAACTTACTATCAACCGAATCGGTTCAGTCCTGAACTCGCATCCAGCGGAGCTTACACCATATCGATTTAAAAAATGTATTGATATATAAATATAAAAAATGGTGCATCACTATTATTATCGAAATACGTCAAATTTTCGTGTCACTTCTGTGAAATTTCCATAATAAAACCCTACCCTTCCATCACACGACTTAATCAAACCCCCGAAAGTTTCATGACCTTAGTACACCGACTATGATTGATGCGTTTACGGGGTATGTAAAACACCCCAAGTTTGCGCCTAGGTAATTGCGCGGCCGTAAAACTTTGCGATCAAGATTGATATTGTTTTATATGGAGAAGTGTGCACACACCAAGAGGCAATACCTTACCCTAGCACCCTAGCGAAATTTATGGCCCGCATACAATGGAACCGGTCGCAAGGGCGTCTAGAATTGATTGTAAGGTTGTATATTTCGCAGGGACGGATTAATGTGCATGAAATTCACCGAATGGATCATTGAACCGACTTGAACCGTTCGATGATCTGTGACAGCGGTCTTGAACCTTTTAGTTTGAAATCTGGAATTATTTTCTTGATATAATACTTATCTTACCCTATCTACTCATTGCGATTGTACTAACATTTTTCAAAGCGTTCTCAAAACTTTTTAAAACCATATTTATTAGAAATATATCGAGCTATAATTTTAAATATAGGGTTAGTCAAAATATCCACTTTTTAATTTACAATGGACCCCCCCCCCCTTCCCCAATGTGGGGCTTAAATCGGTCACCACATTAGATCGTGTACATGTATAACTTTATAATATGGCAGCTATTTAACCACGAGCCGCCATTTTTTTTAAACATTAAAAATCACAGAAAACGCCGCTTCTCTCTTCCCTTGGTCCAGCTCGATGTATAGAATTCAATCCACTTCGGAGACGCTTAATAAATATATTATAAATAAACTGAAAATTTATTATATTATTTGAAAATCAATCGATAACCGCACGATCTCTAATTCAATATGTGACAATTCGATGGGTCTCGCAAAACTGTATTATCCATCACAAGCTGGTCTTTATTATGTTCCCATGCAAACCATAATAGATATTTTCAAATGTATTGTAGTGAATGTATAGAACAAAGAAGCTGTCATTAAAGTTGTTTTTTTAAGTCTGGCATTTTTCTAAAGAGTACGGTCGTATTAATTTTGTCTCTATTCACATTTTGCTTATTAGCCCTTTTATGATTCAGCTCTTATTATCCTCGGAGTAAATTATGAGTTGCAAAAGTATATAATAGAAATACAGGTAATACGTGATACATCTGTACTTACAGGTATAATAATACCATTTCAATGGCTTCCACATAATGTGAGGGGAAAATATATAATGATTACCGCAACTGCAACGTTTTGGTTTAACAATATCATACTTTAAGCGTCGCTGAGTCTAAAAATAAAACCGGGCGTATAATCAAAGAGAAATTATAAAGGGCGAGGCTTTCATCAAAGTATCAAAGGGTTTCGGTACATAAATAAAGTTGAAAACTTGAGCTGAAATTTAATATAAAGTTTGCCGCTCTACTATTTTCTCCCACAACGCAATCTAATAATATAGTAATTGCTTTATTTTTGAAAAAAAATACCTTCATTTTCGACGCAAAGTGCTAGCATTACTCTTGCAAGATGTTGTTACGTTTTAGCAAAAAAAAAATAAGTTCGGTAATGTACTTGAAATTTGAATTTCTAATAAACTAACTTGTAGAATAAAATATCATAAATATGTATTTAAAATGCTTTTCATAGTTGATCTAGTGTTTTTCACGTGAATATGAAATAAGCAATATGCGAAGAGACTTTACACAATGGTGAAGCAAGTCGGATTTGACAAAAAAATTAAAAATAATATTTATATAATTAGTTATGATAAACTGTGCTATATAGTACATATTTAATTTATTTAAATTAACTTAATAACCGTGGAATTAAAAAGATAAGAATGCAATATTCAGAATATATGTGACTACAAAAAAAGCTTTTTGTTAAAAAAATGTATTGTTCTTTATTTATATGATTTATATATTTATTTATTTATTTATTTATTAAAATTATAACCATCGTGACCTGACAGGCAAACCTAATGCGTCACGATAGTCAAAAGTACTAATACATCATAATACATACAAATATAAACAAGACAAAACAACAGACACAAATCACCTCAACAGGTGTGCATTGTCCCATACGAATTGAACCAAAACTCCATAAGTGCAAGAGAAAATGTCAATATTACTATGGACAGAATTGAGCAGATAAATGGCCTTGGCCAGAGAAGAGTTGGCAAGTGCTCCAGTTCTACACTTAACAGGCAAGAATAGTGGACGCGACCGAGAACTATATCCACCTTCAGGAGCCCACATTTGAAGCTGCTCGAGCACTGAAGGATTGTCTACGATGCCCTTGAGCAATTTCCAGAAGTGTTTAATTACATAAACACTTCTGCGAGTCGACAAAGAAACGTATCCCAGGGCTCCCAAAATAAAAGCACTGGGAAACAAGAACGGATAATACCCGCATTCCTTCAAGTATAAATATCGAAGAAATTTACGTTGTACTTTTTCCAGCTTTGATTCATTACGCCTGGGATCCAAATGATGGAGCTAGTTTCTAGTATGCTGCGGACTAGAGTATCATAAAGAGTGCGCAAAACTAAAGTATTCCTGAAGTAACGCGCATTTCTCAAGATAAAACCGAGCATTTTTAAGGATTTGCTATGAGTCTCTGCAATGTGCTGGCTAAATTTCCAACGTTCTTCGAAAGTCACTCCTAAATCCTTAGTTGAAGAAAACCTTTCCAGAAAATATCCGCCTAGATGGTATGAATATTTTGCCGGCGTTAACGACCTTGAAAATGAAATTGTGTGACATTTCTTTACACTGAAAGACAATTGGTTATAGCAAGCCCATTTCCATATAGAGTTGAGATCCTCCTGTAGGTCGAGGGAATCAGAAATCTAATGCATTTTCTTGTAATTTTTCAAGTCATCTGCATATAATAAAAAATCTGAATGCTCTATTGCTGTTTCTATGTCATTAATGAACAATAAAAACAACAATGGACCCAAATTGGATCCTTGAGGTACTCCAGTAGGGGTCTTATATCGTTCTGAAAAAGAGTTATTATACTTAACGAATTGATATCTATTGGTCAAGTAATTTGAGAATAGATTTATGAGATCTTCAGAAAACCCGAAATTAGATAACTTTTTTACAAGTAAAGCATGGTTAACTTTATCAAATGCTTTTTCAAAATCTGTGTATACGACGTCCACTTGTACACCAGAGTCCAATGATTTTGAAACATAGTTAGACAAAACCATTAGATTAGTGACAGTGGATCGAGATTTACGGAAACCATGTTGTTGGTATAAAATTATATTCTAACTTTTGATTTAGTTTCTGACATTTTAAAATTATAAAAATATAAATCTTTTGTATAAAATTTTAATATAAATTTCGTTTCGTATTGATGTATGTATATAGTACTTTTCTAATATGCTATGATTTTTATATATATATATATATATATATAAAAAAAAATATTATATAAATATATACAATATATAAAATGTAACATGCACAAAATTAAATAAACCTAACCTTGTAGACCTAAAACTAATGACATTGAAATGCCTAAGCACATACTTAATCAAAGCAGTATGTGCTTAGGCATTTTATGTTTGTATTTAAATTAACGCGGTAGATAGGTTCCAGGAAATATTGCGTATATCGAAATTTATAATAAAACTATCGAATAGTATTTACGTGTATTTTTTAACGTTTCTTTAACTTATAAAGTAAACAAGCAAAATAAATTATTATACAACATGCGTGCACTCCAAAAATCAATTCAGAAAAAAATGCATGGGCAGTGGGAGAGGTTCCTAATGTAGGCGAAGAACAATAAATGGGGGTAAGCCATTAACTCATACGTTTGTATATCACTGCACGTTTGGAACTAAATATGTTTGATTTAGAGTATTTAAAAAAAGTTTTTTTCTATTGTAAAAATGTATTGCGTAAATCAAGGAATAAATGTAAATATTCATCATAGCTTTTGTAAAGATATATTTTTTAATTTATAAATATGTTTTGACCTTACCTATGAGGAATATTTTTATTTAATAAGAAATATTTTTTTTTATATTTTTCACTAAAATCTGTAGTTTTTTTAAGCTTCAACAAAATATTACATTTTTATATGATTGATATAAACTTTTATTTAAATCTAAGTTTTAGGTTGTAGATTAGATTAGCCAGCCTGATCCGTCATCTTATTTTAAAAATTGAGGCTATTTAAAAAAAATCATAACTTTGAAATAAAATTAATTATTTAAAGTAATTACTCAAAAAAGAGAGAAAAGTAAAAAATTTTAAATCGTTTTAAAATATTAATAGAAATAAAATAAAAATTGCAAATATTTTTTTTAATAATTTTACTATTTAGAGCAGAATCTACTTTATCGCTGTGAACCAATATTTTTTAACTAAAGAAAAGTCGAATCTGGTAATAAAATGTCACATTTTTATTATAAGAAGCTTTTTAGTTCATCTCTAATTTACTTTGTTAAAAAATTAAAAATTGATTTTTATGTTTATTTATGTTGTTTTTTAAGGAAACGATTATTTTATTATATCGACATGATTTTTTTTTAAATTAAGAAAAATAGTCTCGGCAAAGTTTGGTTTTTAGACTGATCTGACATATTCTTTTTAAATGTCAAAAAGAAGTCAAAAATATTTAAAAATAAAAATAAAATTGAAATTAAATATTTTTTTACATTTTCTTGCCATTTGTGTTTTTTTGAAAACACGATTGCTGTTGTAATTTAAATAATATAATATTAACATAGATCTTGAAAATAATTCAGCTTAATTTGTGAGTCAAACTGAACCGCCACCTTGTTTCAAAATGTCGTCTAATAAAAAAAATCGTATCTATCTACGTAAAATCTTAGCGAAAATGTTTAAAAATAGATGTGAAAACAATAGAATTTAAAAAAATTTTGGTCATTTATGTGGGTTTTTGAGGATACGATAACTGCTGTAGTTTTGATGAAATCGTTATAATTTTTTTTAAATAGATCTTGTAAATATCTTTGCTGTTGTATATAAATAAATACATAAAGATTGTATATAAATAAATACATAAACACATTTAGACTGAATGTCTTATAATAATTTATATTTTAATAAAACAAAACTACCTCAATTTAAGGAGAACCATTGTAGAAATACTAATATGTAACTCAATTTTCAATCTAATATTAAAAAATATATTTTAGATGTCCCTTTTTATGAAATAGTTTAACAAAACAGATCATATACTCTCTAATGATTATTTTTCCCTTCACCAGTTAATTTAATTCTAATAATATGATTTTATAAATTAAATATATTATAGTATGAATCATATTTCGCTGTAAATGCTTTTGAATTTTAGTCTAATTGTTTTTTAATGTTTATAAGCTGTGATTTTATAAATTAAATATATTATAGTAAGAATAATATTTCGCTGGCAATGCTTTTGAATTTGCGTCTAATTGCCATTTAAAGTTTATCAGATGTGGTCATTGGTTTGTGTTGATATTGCAATATTAAATTATATGATGAGCGCATGGTATTGAGGTTCTATCACAGCAATAATAATCTCAGAACCATCTAACAGCAATTTCAGTGAAAATTATTGTACAAACTACATCAAATACAAGCAATGGAATGTCTGGACGCAGACATGAAAATTGACAGGAAACGTTTTCCAGATCTGGTGCATTCATTAATGTCAGCCTTACAAGCGAATGGCCGACAAATTAATTTACGTCCAGACATATTCTCAACAGTTTTATAAATCATTCTATATTTATGAATCTTTAAAATGTTTTTACATTGGGTGCATTGTCAAGTAATGTAAATTAATTTTTTCATGCATTCCTCAACATTTGTACAGGACTGCTATTTATTTTTTAATTCTACAAAACAAGTATTTTTAATTTATTGGGGAAGATCTTTCTTCGACTTAAATTCTCTATGAGAATTTATTAAAATTGTGTTATTTAGTCCAACTAGGATGCCTTAATATATTATTTCAAGAACGGTGGTTTTATACTGAGTTATCGTTTTTAATTGCAAATACAAAAAAAAAGATGTACGAATTCATATAAATTGATCCTGCCTTATACGAAATTAAATATTTAATTGTAATAGTAGATAAATATGGTAGCCAGGTGATTTATATTCTGACAAATGCGATGGATGGATTAATACAAATATTTTCAGTTAGATCAGACACGCGTAATCCGATACAGGAGATGGATCAGTGAACCTCAGTAACCCAACAGTAAGCACGGTTATGTTAATACACATAATATCTGGTAACGAATGTAATATTGTGGCCTTTAAGTGACTGAACTTAAGTGCAGTAAATATTTTATAGACTTTTATAGTTGTTCTGAAAAATAATACAGCCAATAAAGATGCATTCGATTATTGTTTTGGCTCAAAAAGACGCCGTTCCATAAAAGTTTATAGTAGAAAATGAAAGCCCATTCACTACGTTGTTAGTTTTCTTATGAAGCATACTCTTACGGAGATTCGTATTTACGTTGCCAATGTTCTTTGAAATATATTTAAAAAATATAAAATAATATTATCATTGATCAATCTACTTAACGGCAGTTACTAAAATGCTTATTAATATTTTTCATAATGTTCAAATTGTTCATAACTGATTAATCAGAGCATAATAACCTAAAATCAGATCATTCACTAATCATAATTAAAATTTAATTGTTTTATTCTGTGATGTGTAACCGAGTGACAATTGAACCATCCAAGTTTTAATTAATTAATTTAAGAGAATTCAGTCGGATAACGTAAATATCTGTTCAAGTGTTATATTTAGAAGACAACTCTGTGGATATCGGTCTCGAAATGAAGTTTTCAGCGTTGCTCTTGGGGATTAAAACAAAAATAATCCTTTTAATAGGACGCTGAATGCTAATGTCTCTCATCTCCTAAAACTTGAACGTCTTGATATAAAATTTGTCATTAAAGAGACACTTGCATCCGGTGCTCTATTATTTCTTTTATTTAACCGAAGAAACTTAGATAATTGTCGTCCATCAAAGTCCAGGGGAGAGTTGCACAACTAATTTGTGTCTGGATCTATTTTAAGGACGCCTGTGACTGGAATTAAGGAACAGCTCGCGCCGTAAACTTCTTTGTGTCGTTCCAAAACCAGAAGTATTCTTAGATGCGTTATTAATAGCTTTCGTCCTTTTAAAGCGTCTTAGTAAGTTGCAGTAACTTTAAATGCGCATTAAATTAAGCGCCTAACTTTTTTGTGTTGCGGACAAAGGTTATAAAATATATCTGTAAAGAGATAATGTAGAATCGCCTTAGCTTTTTAAAACATGATTATTTATGTAGGTATATGCTTGTATTATATAAAGTGCAGCATAAACAACGACGGAGATTCTAGGGGATGCTTTCCGACGCTATACGTAAACGTCGTCGTTATATCCGTTATCCGTTATCTTCGGGCCATTGTAGGGCTTTGGATGTGGGTCCTACATACGAACGGTCGCGTTGATATCATTATACGGTCTATTTCGACAAGAGAAGTGTTGGAAAACCCCGATAAACCCCATAGACTATGGAAAGTGCTAAATATATGTTTTACCACGAATGGAAAATATCAAATGCTACAATAATAATCCGTTATGATTATATTGTATTTACATGTTAAGAAGTCCTTTAACAAGTCATAAAAACACTTTTAAAAAATGCGATATGGCAGTAAAAATACCTTTACGGCGCAATTGACGCTCGGTAAAGAGTACATGTTATAGTTTAAATAACGTAGAAATTCTATATTGATAATCGATTGTATCGAAAACAGATATAAAATGTTACATTACTAGAAATTATATAAATATTTTAATAAAAATGGAAAATATTTTTAATTTTTTAAGTTATTAATATGTTGAAAACTACTTTGAAAACAAAATAATATAATCTCTTTAATATTTTCTTGCAATAGTAATATTCAATTTATTTGTTTTTATTAATTCTTGAGAATAAAAATTATTATATTTTTTCTTTTATAAAGGATGCTTTCTGTGTTGGCTAAACTCAACCAGGGGGAAGCCATTGTGATGATATACTTATATGTTATCGTGCTGTGGGCCTACTGATAATTTAATAAGCCAAGGGCAAAGCCCAGGTGACGAGTCCGAGGGCATTGGCTCTTTCTTTGCTGTTTTTATTTATAAAGTGGCTCTACATGACAAAGTACACACATATAAACGTACTTATACACATGTATATACATTTATGTATATTATTAATATATAAAAAATATTAAAAAAACTTATTTGATTTTAGAGATTAAAATATAAACTGAATTAAAAAAATTTAAGATCAGAATAAAATATTTAATTTATCTTCTTCACTATATTTTACAAATTGAATAATCTTTTTTATTTTTCCTTTGAGCAATTGCTGTTTTTCTTAGTTCTTAGTTTGTTTATTTCTTAGATACACCAAATTTGTTTGTTTTCATTTATTTTGATAATAAATTATGTGCCTGGTGTCATAATTATGTTTGTTTTTATTATTTAAAAAAATTATAGCGAGATGTTTTAGAAACAAGTATAATTTTTTTAGCCTTATGTCTTTCTAAGTACATATTTTAATACATTAAATAAATATGTTTTCTTATTCAAATATTTAGATGCATTTATATTTATAAGTTTTTTGACCCTTTACCAATTCGGAAACTCTTCATCCTTATCACATTAACTCACAGCCCAAGGCGTTGACTTCGTGAGAAGTAAACAAAGGAGATGTAATCAAAAACACACACCTATATATAACCTGTTTTGGACCTTTGTGTATGCACACAAAACAGACAGGTGGCCTCAGACACTTTATGGCTCATCAAATGGAGCTCTTTGAGTTCTTTTCATTCTCGAGGAAAGAATTTCGACAAATTTGCATTACGTCAAAGTATCGAATGCACCCCCGTGAAATATGACCTGGAGGAATTTTCAATTTCTAGAGCTGGGGGATGAAACTCAATCTCGTTTGGCAATCTGTCAAGAACGATCATAGGATTACGATTAATTAATTCCTAACAAAACAGGTGATTGAGTTTGAATACATTTGAATTTTTACTAAGATTTGTACAGTACTTTAACATTGCAAAATTTTGTGTTTATGTGACTTTCTCAATGAATAGTATTGAATTTTGTATTTATAATAACAACTAGTAGCGTACAAACAAAATAATAAAGAAAAAAAACACTTTAATTTTTGAATTTACAGAAATTACTCATTTCCCCCTGTTATTATTGTGCAGCTGTGGACTTTTTCAATGCCCAGTGTAGATTATTTTTATCTCTTCTGTTGTTTAATTTTCAATCTACAATAATTTAATACGGTAAATAATTTTAGCATATCGAATTAAGTATTTTTAGCAAGAGGTATAATTAAAATTTACCTATTTACCAATTTAAAGTTCAAAACACTAATTGTTCCGTTTTTTAATTAAAATAAATATTTATGATACTTTTGACTGAGTTTTTTATTGCATAGAATTATGTGTATGAACATAATTAATTATTTAAATTGTATTTTTAGATTCTTTAGAACCTATATTTTAATATATTCGATTCTCTGTACAAAAAACAGTTTTTATTTAATTTATTATGTTGTATTATATATTAAAAATATTTATAAAAATGGATTTTTAACTAATTTTCAAGTACTAAGGAAAGTGAAATATTTTTTGTAGATATTTTAATTTAAAAATATATTTTTCTTACTTAAAAAATGAATAATTAAAATGAGCTCTCCATGAGTTACCAAATGCAAAAATAACTATAAAAATATAATTTAATCAATATTTTTTAATAATATTTTTTCAATATCACAATTTTTTTGTAAACATCAATTCTATTTTAAAAATCAATAATTATATCTTAGTGCATACAACACAACTCTTATTAAATTATTATAATATAATATAAATTATTATAAAACTAATTTTTAAATATATTTTAGTAATAAGGATAGTATATTTTTTAGTTGTTTAAATTTATATACATCTCTAAAAAAATAATTTAGTATATTATATACTATGCTTCATACTATATTATAATAAATAATATTTTAGAGTATTTTGTCAAAGAAAAAGCATAAAACAAATCTTCTTTATGTGAATTTCGTTGCGGTTTATCCTCAATATAAAGTTATTTATTAATACATAGGTCAGTCCTCTCTAAAATTTTAGGTATTTAAAGCATTATTATTAAGCCCTTCAATTTCTGATGGAAGTTCAATATTTAAGTACCCAAATAAATGTATTTATATAACATGTTTATATTATATTTTCGTTTTAAGTACCTTTATTTGTTGTCTGTGCTGTCAGCTTGTAGAAATTGCTCTCGTTTACAGTTAGAAAATTCGTCATATCGCATTACCGTTAAAACACAAGCGCAAAAGAAGACAATGGACGCATTCCGCCAACGCACAATCTCGGAGAGCGATTTTTGCCGAAGCGATATTCGCGCCATGCGACCGTGAAGGGTTAAAAATCGATTGCGGCGTGAAATTATGCAAATTTGTGTGTCGGAGAATGAAAGAGACGAAGATAGAGAAGGAGAGAAAGAGAAAGTGAGTGGCATGTGACTTGACATCTTGGCGGCTTCGTAACAAAGAAAAAGCGTTGATTGTTACAAGTGCTCTTGGACCGCAAAGGGTTGACAAGAGTGTGAAAACGGTTCGCGCCTCGTTACTTCTTTGTCGTACATTGACTTTAAAATAATATAATTTAATACTAGAATTTTAAAAATAAAAATAGTAATGAAGTGTATTCATAACTATATTCCTATTAAGTATATTTATAGCACTGCTAACATATAAAATCTATGGCAAGATTTTGTTATTTTATTTGTTCCTTAACCATTTCTGTACTTTAAAAGAACAGTTTATTCACAGAAAAATAATCATTGGAGACTATTTATTATCTGTGGTTGACAATAAAATATTTTATAAATTATATTTCAATCCAGAAGAAAGAAAACACAATGACTTGTGTTAACAACTTAATGAACTATTTAAAAGCATTTTGCCACTTAAATATATCCTAAATGGAAACTTTCGTTTTATGTGTATTCCTTAAAAAGCAATATATGTGTAGGTATTACTTTTATTGTAAGTCGTAAATTATTCATGTAAGACTATATGACAAAAACATTAGGGTTTCCATCGTTTGTGTTACATTATGTATTTCTCATTCGCACTCCCTCGAGGTGTTTTTTTCCCATACAACCCTATCGTTCTGTAGGAATTCCTCAAGTTTATTCACCTTAACGTCTTGCCGCTCATGTTTTTGTTCGTGAAAAATTAAACGTGGAAATATCGAGTTTCCCGTGGCGCGTGATGCGAATACTCAAACTTCACTGTATTATAATTCGTATTTCGCACAGATTCAATGCCAAATTCAATGTACGCATAAAAGTTAAGTGCTGACTTTAAATCGTTAAAAAAGGAAAACGACAGCCAAGGGCTCCGTTACGAAGGGCTCGGTTCTAAATTAACGCCCTTTATGATCATCGGAAATTGTTAACGAGTTCACAAATAGTTCATTAGGGAGAGTCTCGACTTTGGATGACAAGATAAACTTTTACACCGTTAGAAATTTTTAAACCCAATTTATTTTAACGCGTTCATGCTTTCTAATTTTATCGAGCTAATCTATGAATGACTTCCGACAAACGGAAGGTATCCATAATTTTCACTTAGATCTTCAGATTTCGACTTAAACGTAACTAGTATAATTTGTAAGTAAGGGTGTTTCAAGAAGTACGTGAATAAATATATTTTTCAGTAATTGCAATCTTAATTAACGTCTTACAAAAATTTGAGCACGAAACATTTTTTTAGTTCAGTCATGACAGTGTATGTAATATGGCGGCTGTCATGTGTCACACAGATAGTAAAAAATAACGGAATTCAAAACCCTCGGTAATTAAAAAAATATATTATTTAACGCCTTAAATTGTTTTAAAAAATATATAAGAAAAACAGTTTTTTTAATAATGATATTCATTAAAACATTAAAAAATTTACTGAAATGTACTGGTCTTTCCCATACGGAATTTTTTATTAACTGTTATAACTGGCAATGTCATATGTTCCTTTATATTTGCTGACAAATAATACATGTGTTATTTAATGCATTGTAAATATTAATATTTTAGTGTAGTGTAAGTGTATTGATTGATGATCCCTTAAGTGCATCCTTTCGGCGGCTCGTTTTAAAAGCCTTTATGGTTCAAGTAGATAAAAAATGTGTCGCTACAAGTTCTCACTCAAATACTCACTCACCCATTAATAATGTTATTGACAGCAACAATTCCAATTGAGTTACATGTAGAACTGTATGGAAACACACAAAGGGTGGCTGCGTACAAAACCAACGTAGATTTGAAAGCAAATCCTAGACGACGAATGCAAACGACGCTCTCAATAGTTTCCAAACGCGTGCTAAATAATTATTAATGCCGAATATTCTCTTTCTCCCACCGCCTGTCCCTATCTACATCGCTCCCCGGGGATTAATTTATTCGGGCGTGTAGCCCTTTTGTCAAAATATAAATTCAATGTCCTCGAATGGAATGGGATATAGACAGGTAGGCCTGGGTTAATTGGAATTTTCCAGCCTCCCGTCAATTTCCAGCAAATTGAAGGCAATTGGAATTGAACGAAATAAAAAAAGCATCCAAATGTGTACTCAGCAACGCGGAATAGAACTACTGAATCACCGTTTGGCAATCTGCCTGCCTTGTTCCATGAAAATTTTAGAATAAAGCTTTCCAGGTAGATATCATCTTAGTAAATACATAGGCATATACAATACTTGTTTTGGCACCGATAATATTGCGCCTTGTTTCGTTTTCGTTGTGCTAGAATAAATATTTATAATTAGAGTTAAAATTTTTTTAATTATTTGTCTTTGGTTATTGAGTAATAAATTATTTATTGAACCAGGTTAATAACAATCGTTCTAAATTGGCACTATTACTCCGCGTCATCTATTTCCGTATTCATAAATTATATACAGATCGACTCATACACACGTCACGTGTACACTGTACATAGGCCACCACTTTGCCATATTAAGGTCACGTGTCCGGATTGATTGATAACATGCATAGCTGGAGTCTGCGAGGACTTATAAATAGAAGAAGCCTCTATGGTGTTTGCTTCATGTTGTGAGTTTAGAAAGACAGAGGACGGCTTTGTCGGGACACTTGAAATAACAACGGTCCGATGATTTACGGCCGAGATGTCATTTGAAGTAAATAGTAAACTTTAGATTTTTATTTATTTACCCTATATTCTGACGGCGAAGGATAACTAGTGTTACATTGTGTATTTCTTCTTTAAAGCTAATCAAAACTATGCTTGAAGAGTTTTCTGTGGTTTTTATTGTATTAGTTTCTTGATATTCTTAAAATTATATAAAAAAATCAAGAAATGCTTAACCTATTTTTTTTTAATTTAGTGAATAAGAAGAGCGTGTTGCTACTTTATTTGATGTAAGTAACAGTGCACCAAAATTTATTTTTAAAGAATATAGTTATACAAAACTTAAATCAGTGTTAATATTTAATAGATAAATACTATAAAAACTGTCCAAACATCTTTCATAAGAGTGTTTCCTTTCACGTCGTAAAAAGTAACTGCTTTTTACTATCTTAGAAAGCAAGGAGATTTATAAAATAGTTAAAATGTTACAACTGCAACAACGAGTCTTCCATTAAGATATATTATTGCAATAATTCTTATCTCGAAGTTGTTAATTTTATTTTTGTTTTACACTGTATACATTTGAGAAACACTAGTATGCTCGGCGAGGGCTTAAATCCTGTGTCTAGCCGACAAACGTCTTAATCCTGTTTCGTGTTTAGCGAGGATTTACGGGTGCGAGCGAGGGGTTTCTTTGTTCTGAAGCTTTAATTTTAAAATATCAAACCAGCGACAGGTTTTAACTGCTCGATTTTGATACATATTTGCTTGTCTCAAAAGTCCAATCGTTTATCTTGGAGGCCATTAAAATAATGAACGTCAGCAGTACAGATTAGATGGAAATTTTGCGAAATTGCCGATTAACGCAAAATTATTTCGAACAGCCAAGTTGTAATCTACTCCCGAAAATTAATTATGTCTGTGCGAATACGATACTAATAAATGTATTTCATTAAAATACATTTATTAGTATTGTATTCTTTGAAAATTAATAGAGAGCTGAATCATGTACATGTAACATGATTAGTTATTATTAAAAATACTTATTTTCATTACACTAAAACGGTAATGGATATGTTTCATTATTGGAATGCGTAGTGAAACTTTTATGTCTTTGTTTTGATAACTATAGTTAAGACATATGTATGTATAATACAATACATATGTGACAGTATATTTTAAAATAATTACTGTAAATCTCATAATAAAAAAAACATTAAAATGTAATGCTTACAATGTAATCATACTACATCGATGACTAGTTAATATATTAATAATTTACAATTAATAAAATTAATATGAATGAAATAATATGCGATTGCAATATTAATTTCCAAGTAAGGAATGCATGTTTACGGTTGAGTCATAAGCGACATTAAAATCCAATCATCGAGTAGCTTTCGTAAAGATAAAGATGATGAGGTCGTAATTGCTATGGTAATACTGGTGATATTAATTAAGTTAATTCCCCGCCTGGTGCATAATAAATACTCGCGTTGCGTAATGTAATAAGTCATAATACTTTGCACATTTGTGCAGACGCGTGTCTGAGATGGAGATGTGACGTCAGTATCTCAGCTGGAGGGACGGACTATTTGGATGCCCTCCAGCAACACTGCTTCTATTTTAGACGACCATAATGCTTCAGCCAGGTGCTTCCAAACTGTGTTACGTTTCGAGATATTTTAGATCAAGTGATTATTTTAAATAGAATAGTTGCGGAATAAGATTTTGACTATGTCAGTATTTTGATTTTATAATGCAATCGATGGTTAGAACCATATGTTTCAAGTATATGGTAAGTTATGGCAACATCTTTATTATTTATTGATCTGAAAGAAAAATTAAAATGTTGATAATTGCTTTATGCTAATGATTAAAAATGAAAGGAACACGTATACTTCTTATTTACTGATCTAAACTATCATCTAACAGGCGTAAAATGTCCATTGACGTGTTTATTTTTTTTTTTAAAAACGTATTTATGTCGATTAAAAAATTAAAAATGTATTTAATCCGAGTTAACGAAGTCGAGTAATAATCAGAATAATATAAAAAATAAATAAAAAAATATACTTACTACACTTTTTGCGGCTAATTTTTGCGGCTATTGATGGACAGAAATTTTTAACAATATAATTTAAAATCAAAAATAATTATATTTTTACTTTTTTTATGTCAGTTCTATATTTAATTTTATTTATTTTCTAAAATGAAAAATAGACTACTCTTTGTCAATGTCATCCTTGAATATTTAAAAAAGTCTTGGGTTGTATTTTTCTAAACTAAAATTGTAACAAAAATTGTCTCCCAAAATTTTTTTATTCATTTTTTCCATTAACTTATTAATCAATACATTTAAAATCTTTACAGTAAAAACAATATTGTTTATATCATAAAAGGTTTTAATTGTTATAAAATATAGGCTGTTCTAAGAAAAAAGACCGACTAAATTCTGGAGTAGATAAATATGTTTAAAATATCAGCAATTTTAATATGCAATCGATTGAAATATTTTAAAACTATTTTCCAGGCATAAAGATACAATTAAAAAAAAATGTGAAAAGTATATTTGGACTTGAACTACACAAAAATAGTTAAAAAAATATCTGTATGTGCAGATTTTATCTTCAATTGATTGATTTATATATTATCTTATGCCCAAAAAAGTAAAGTATTATATACTTGTTTTTTAATAAAAACCAGTATTATACAAATAAGTATATTTATTAAAATATGTCAGGCTTAATTAATAGACTTTAAACCAGGGCTGTGGAGTCGGAGTCGGAGTCGGAGTTGGAGTCGTGGAGTCGTGGTGTTTTGGCTGGAGTTGGAGTCGGAGTCGGAGTCGTGAAAAATGAGCGACACCGAGCATTTTTTAAATTATGAAATTTATGAATTTTTAATTGCGTAATAATGAATGTGTATAGCGTATGAATATTAAACGTGTAGAAAAACACCAAAAATACCTGATAAAATTAAACTTTTTTGAGTCGGAGTCGGAGTCGGAGTGGAGTCGTGTTGTTGGTAAATATCGGAATCGGAGTCGGAGTCGGAGTCGTGTTTTTTTTTAACGACTCCACAGCCCTGCTTTAAACAGTAGTACACTTACTCATTTTTTTGATGAAATAATTAATAGTAGAATAAACACAATTTATTATAAAGAATATTCGCAAAGCTTGCCTTTGTATTTTATATAATATTGTTTGATGTAAATTAAAACTTTAATTGTTACTTATTGTTGATATGCTATTATTTTTAATAAAATGAGCATAGAAAAAGCATATTTTTATATATTAAACTTAAATAAAAATCGCAAATTAAACCTTTGTCTGAGATAATATGTTTAAAAATATAATAAAAACATTTAATTCCTAACACTATATATATTTTTTTTCATAAAATAAATATTTTATTATTTATAATTAAAATCAAAATTTAAAAAGTTTTTGCGTATATAAGAAACGAAGTGTTGTGGGGAGCAAATTGAGTTGGCTACCGTGGAGTCACGCGGTTCTCTGACAACATTGCGACAGCGGGAACACTTTAGCGATGCGATGAAAAAACGACTGGCGGTAACATTCATATTTGAATAAATTCTGCAGCAGATCATTTGTGTTTCATTGTCAACCCATTGACCACTTGTTTTTTAAAGTGTTTTTAATATGATACAGTACTACTGATTTATGTGGTAGTGGCATTACATAAACATTAAAATAAGAGTGGTGTGATGTGATGACTAATACGCCTAATAAGCACAATAAATTTCACACACAATTATGTGATTTATTCTGAGATATTAATAATAAAAATGCAGTTTTCACAAAAAAACTAAGTGAAATGATGGTTTTTGGTTCAAGAGTCAGTTCGTATCGTAAGTACGAGACTGATTCATGATATATTCATAATGTGATCAAATACCACATTCTTTATACCAGTGAGAAAAATGGCTTTTAGAACAAGTTGCATAATTGCTTAGCTCCGCCTCCAATTTACACCTTCAGTAACAGCTTAATCTTTAATGCGGACAACCGTATAATTACAAAAGATATTATTAAAAATGCTTATTTAATTGAACGTTATCAGTATTTTTTCAAGACGTGTCTTGAAGCTTACAAATTAAGAGGTTTAAAAATTTTGTGTAAATTTAAACTAATTAGTGACTTTTAGAAATAATGTTTCTAAATACCGATTTCACTAATGCTTTGTTTGATCAAATTTAGCTTTTCAATTTGCAATAGCTAGAAACCCCCTAACATATACTCCTATTTACATATTTATTTATGTTTAGCTATTATTATTTAAAAAAAAAAGTGGTGGTTCTAAAACTATTTATGTTTTATTATATAAAATCATTTTCATAAGATAATCATTTGATTAAAATATTTTATTTAAACTAATATTTTATACATAGTATATACATGAATTTATAAATTAATACATTATGGAACAAACTTTAATATTTAAAAAACAATATTTTTTATGAATTAAAGTTTTTTGCTTGTTTGCAATGAATATATTAAAGTATAATTTTAATAATATATTACTCATAAGCTTATGGTATGCTACTTTTAACATAAGCGCTCCATAGTTCCTCCCTAGAAAACAAACATATCATTTAATTTTTTTAATTTTAATTTAGCGCTTTAAAGACAAAGTATTTTCAAGGATCTTTTACGATGTACACTAAAATTTTATCCTGGAAAAAATCTAGGTGAACTGTATTGATTATAAAAAAATAAACAAGTTGATATATTTTTTATCCTGTTGTAGAAAATTTATCTAAAATATGATGGCACTGTTCATTTAGAAAATTTTTGATAAAAAATAATTGCCAGAAATTTATTAATTAATAAACATTAATATTTGAGAAATCCAAGTTATTATATATTATTAGTCATGCAGTTATGAAGAGATTTAAAATATATTATTATTCTTTTAGATATAGAATGTTATGTAAAAAATAAATAAAAATATCACATTAAATAAAAATGAATTATAAATTGACTTTTAGCTTAACCAGTCTAAATTGATATATAATAATTGTATTAGAACACTAACAACTTTTGTCGCCCACTTTGTCATTTACCATGAATCGCCCAGCTATCACCTTACACAAAAATAGCATTTCAAGAAGAAAAAACTTGCTGATATCATTTCCAACGAACAATGCCGACAAACGACTCGCAGTAATGCAACTCGTAGGCGTCGCTTCGATTACTATCGATTAATTACCGGCGCCGGCCCTGGCGTGGCATAAAAGCCTTTTGTGTTTGTTATACATACAGGATTTGATTCTAGGACGGGAGCACTATTTATAGTACCTCACACGTATCAGACAATATCTCGAACCGCTATATAATGTACAGATAAGTTTTGACACTCCATAAATTATCGCGCTCGTGCGATATTACCACATTATACTTTACAAAGCTCCAAATGAAAATCCGAGGCAACCTTTGTGTGGATTTAAGGTATGAGAATAAAAATGCTTAGAACGGGTTTATGTGGGGATTCTAAATAGAGATGGAATGGGCATCGAGACTCCCCTCGCTGTTGTATTGAATTGTGCCATTATTCAAGTCTACGCGTATTGATCTATTAAACTATATAAGTTTTATAAACGACTAGAGACACATTTCATAATCGCACAAACTAAATTTACTTGTACTTTATATACAGTATATACGTACATATGTATCAGAGGAAGGATGCGAGAAGTCCGGAGGGGTAGGTAGTAATAATATTTTTTTCAGGGTCCTAGGATGGAACTGAGCATAGATAAAAACTTTGATAAACATGTAGTGGTGTGCATATGTTTTGAGCAGGGTCCTAAAGAGTCACTATGCAAAATTAAATTGAGATCAGTCGAAGGATGTAGGGTGTAACAGAATAGGGAGAAAATAACGTATGATTAACTTTAGAGAGTAAAGATCGTTTGGTTAGCTTCAGTATATAAAATAACTGGTCAGCTGACCTAACAAGTAATTTAGTACAAATTCTCAGTTAGGTTAGCGTTTGTTGATTTATCGACGCGTTGTTGTTATCATAAAAACAGTAGCGTAATCTTTCAGAGAGAAAATTAGTGTCCGCCGTGGCGAAAAACAATTTTCCCGAGCGGAAGGATTACGGTCAGATTTACGGACGCAATTACCCAAAAACAATTATTTATGGATGGGAGGTGGTGCGGGGGGATAAAATTTAATTTGGCCCGATTAGATCCGGAGTTGATGGGCCATCCGGTGCACATGACTTGATTAATGCACTCGACACCTGACTGTCGTGCAATACCAATTACGGTCATGTGGCCACAGGATCAAATTAATTTGGTGGGAAATATGATGACATAATTAACGCGGTATTAAATTTTTCAATTAAATTTCACTATTCTAAAAAAATCACCATGTAAAATAATTATTGATATGTCGTGATATTTGTTTAAAATTACCTCCTTGCACTTTTGTCGACTGATTGACTTAAGATTTTCTTAAACGAAGTTCACATGCCACACAACGCATAGTAGTGAAGGTAGAGATCCGTACAAGTTTTTAAAAAAAAATTATACTTGGGCATCGGTATTCTCTGCTTAAAATATAGTATAAACCTAAGAAAACCTAACCTTTGATGATTTATTGTTCTGATTGATTATTTGATCTGGTTCAGCTGAACAGTCCAGAAGTTTATACGATTTTGAGACTACATAATAGTACTCTCATAAATTGTAGTTATATTTAAATATATTGTAGTTTAATCATGACGTTTTAATTATAAACATGTACTAAGCAAATATGAGTTTCATCAACTAAATATTTAAGAATAAATATATGAAAAAAATAATCCTAAAGAGATCGATTTGTTGTGAAACTTTATCGTCGGTTGGCTGATTGATTGAAATCCGATTAATGCCGAACAACAAGTTTACAGCTTTTCTCACGGTCTCTAAGCACCAAAGCTGACAATAAATTTAAACCCAGCTCTTTCTCCATTTGCCTGATTTAATGTGTTTTTTTGCAAACATATCTGAAAAGGTAAAGAAAAATAAACGTCTTTCTTATTCCAAAAAAAAAAATATTCCGAGCCTGGGCTTGATTTGTTGCTGGCACCAAACAGGAAAAAGTGTATTACTGAAAACCGCTGAAATCACCACGGGTAATTTGGTTTCGTATTACGTTATAAATTTTCAGGCTGCCGCAATCGTTTTTGCCCGTGACGGGCTTCTTCCACAGAGGGACTCTTTGAAAGGTAGCGATGCCACTTTTTCTTTTCTTATACCCATTTTTTTTTTCTTTTCTTATAAACGAAACGATACTCACAAATATGTGATACGCGCAGGGCCGCTTTGGTGTGAGATTTTTCTCATTATCGCTTGGTTTGTGTTTTTTCATGAAAAGCATTTTGAAAAGCGAAATGGACCTTTGGCGAATCGTATATATTTTTTTAAGTATAATTGCCAAGCAATTGTATTATTTTTAGAGATTAATATGTTTTTATTGTATGATATAAGAAAATTTCATAGTTGATGTTTGCTTATTTCATTATATAATGAAATAAGCAAACTATGTACTTTTTCGTTTCAAATATAAAATAAGTTGATTGTAATTATTTTCATATGGTCTTATAGATTAGGAATGGTAATTTTTTTATTGTTTACGTGTAATTACATTTTTAAAAAAATAGAAGAAAAATAGGTATATTATCCAGAATGAGAAATAATTATAAACACAAAAAATCTACAATATTATTATATTGCCCAATTTTAATTATTGTGCAACAATAATATATGTATATGCTCAACAAATTAGATAAAATGATGTTGCAAAAATGACAAACCAGGCAATGAGTGTATTTTTCAATAAAAATAGATTTACTAGTTGTAGAAGAATGGTTTAATACTAAAGAAATATTAAAGATGTAAGTTAGAAAATAATATAATAAGTATTAATTAATAAACTAAGATATACATAGATTTAATACTAGAAATAAAAACGATCTAAGGATAGTTTTGTATAAGAAAACGAGTACGGCAAGGGGAATTATGTACGAATGTGTGAATTGGTATAATAATATTCCTAGGACAATCCGAAAAATTATAGCGGGTTTTTCAATGGAATAAAGAAACACTTTCGTGCATTAGGAAATAAAAGATAATATTTCATTTTCTGTTAATGTTTATATTATGTTTGTTTAGATTTAAAATTACTTATATTAGCTAAATAAATTTTTAAAATAAATAAATAATAGGAAGGGGATTTCTTGAGCGCTGACGTTTTAACCGCAACGGTGAGAATAAGGGAAGCAATTGAAAGTTTCTAGCAACTTAAAAATTGTTTCATTGAAAACACAATACGCTAATTAGATACAATGTATTGTACGTTTCAGCAAAAGTCACTAGGATATTCGTAATTACTCTTGTAAAGTAATCTGAAAAATTAAAAAAAATACTTTGCTTCACTTAGATTTCATAGAATATGTCATTTTTGAAGACGCTAGGAACACCTAATAAATAGTATTTAGCGATATGTATAACTCTATCACTCCCTAATCCTTAAAATATTTTTTTACAAAGGAATAAATGTTGCACTTTTCAATGCTGATTACTAGACGATTGTCTATTGATTACCTTCACAGTGACCCTAAATTTTTTTGTAAAGACAACGAATCAGGAACGTCATTTCAGCTTTTATTTAGTATTTCATATAATGACATGCATTTTTCTGCCTGAATTCAAGATTTAAAATCTACGTCAACTAACGCTTATTTATTATTTATTTTATTAATTTGTTTAGCTGATCTAAATAAATGAATAAAATTAACAATAAATAGGCGCTAGTGACACTATAAACCGCTCTGAAACTCGAAATTGCGAAATGTCCATTTTCTGTTCAAACCCAAACCTGACCTTATGAAAGTTTTCAATCTAATAATGGTTTTAGTTTTTTAACAAACTCCCAGTTAAAAAAATGACTTGCGTGAATAGATACTCACTTAAGTTTCTTTCGTCGTAAGAAAGTCTTACTTTACGCTTCGAGCGCCTCAGTTTTTTCGCCCTTGACAAAGTCCCTTTGCCAATGCTTTTCTACCATTACTAACCAATTAAAATTTGATAAATAAACACAAGGACTTGTACCCCGAAAAATTCAAACATTGAACGCACAGAATATCACGCCATACATTTTTCTTCTTTCCTTCGTTTTTTTTCACCGCAGTTTCACGTCCTTGCAAAATTTTTCGAATCTGGTGTTTAGTACTCTAGTCACGTGTCGCAAAACAAATTGAGCGACCAACCACTAATATTAGAATAGTAGATCGTCAGAGGGTAGAGTTCCCCTCACTAGAGCTAAACCTATGCGCGTACAGATAGAAATATGGTCACACTACCCTTTACAACGAAGTGGTCGTCCAAAATGAGCTCCCGGGAAATAATCTGCGTTGATTTATAACGTGTGTTGGGTTCAAATATGGTTCATTATAATATAGCTGGTTTACCACCCTTCCGTTTAGAATTTAGACGTAATCACTGAAAATCATAGATTACCATGGAAACACCTAAATCCGGGCTTAACAAGGACGGGTGTGAATAAATCTATATTCTTGATCATGAAGCACAACACTAAGAATTACTTATATAAGCACCTAGATCCAAGTGTAACGCATGAAATAACGCATATAAATAATAATAATAAAAATGATATTATATACTACCATGCACTTTTTATGTTAATTTATGTAAGAAAATGTCTTTCGTCTAATTTCACTAAACCAATGGTGGCATATTGTTATATTTCATGCACAGGTACTGAAACTACCAGCGCACGGTGTTGCCATAACTCGACTCAATAATAAGGATACAAGTTTATGGAGTCGATAATGTGGGGATCTGTTTATTATTCAGATTGTGTATCCACCGTGGATAACAATGGCGATTGTGCCACTACTATACACAGACAGGTATTATGCTCCTTCGGTGACATCCGGAGAATATTCCTGCTGCACGCGTTATGGTAGTGAACCTTTCACATTTCAATTTGCCATCAGTCTCTCGAATGCCCCGAAAGCAATCAGCACCCCTTGAAACTCCAACCCCTAGCGAGCTTGGCACTCCATTCAGGGTCACTGCAATTACCATTGGCATGCGACCCTCTCAAAAATGTGTATAACAATTCAAATGGCTATAAATGCTATAATAATACATTTGAGCGATTTTTTTAAAAGCATGTGAGATCTAGTATGCTATAAAGATATATATGAGGGGCATAAAAGTAGCATTAAATTTTATTTTGGCACATGAAACATATGCAATATTTAGTTTAATAAATATTTATGTATTTAAAACATAATAGTGATTAATTAAAAATATAAATAACCGCTCAAGAAAATATCATATATCCTATTAAAAACGTATTCTATTAATTCTTCAATGAATCCAGGAATTCTCGGCAAAGTTGCAAAAACAAATAAATCGGAGTTTGGCAACCATAGGGTTAAAAAATAGTATGGAAAAATATTGTTTGTATTAGTGAGATTTTTATTTAAAAATATTAACGATTTTTATTTATTGTGAATCTTCTGTTAAATATGACAAGCATTAGCTCAATGCGTTACAACGAAGTTAACACAATCAATAATCATTAAATAAGTAGTGAGATACAAAACTAAAATCAAAACCTGTAAATAATTGTTAAATCAAGTATGATCTTTTTTAATAAATCGTGCATAAGATAAGGAAAATCTAGGAAAACTAAACATGTGATGATCAATCAAAATTATAATTATTTTTGAAGTATTTAGCTTATTTCTGCGATTACACTGTAAATTGTCACTGAAAGGCAAACATACAATTAGTTTTAATATGCATATATTGTAGAATAATTAAAAAATATTCTGCTCCAAATCATGTCTTATTTCATACACCATATTTTCTCAGCAATTTATTTACTAAGCGTCAGATATTTTTTATTAAAGCTTGCAGGTATGGGAAACAATGCAAATTGCGGATCAATCGCGTTAGTGTTTATCTCCCTCTGTAAAAGTCTCACTTATATATTGATTTTAATAATGCTTATCGTTACAATATCATTAGTATTTTGCACCACGTTTATGAGACACGTGAAAAAGATTAAAAAAGTGTTTTTGTGGTAATTTATTTATTGTTAATTTGCCGTTGAAACATCGACAATTAAATAGACAGTAAATCAGTGGCATATATTTTATAAATTATGAACTATTATTACATCTTACAGTCAATATATGTTACTATGCTAGATCTAGCTTGATTTTGTTATTTTAATATTATTATTTTAGATTAGCAGAATTTAGAAAAATTTAATCTGTGATGATCGATCAAAATAAAATGATATAATAACCACTAACTCAAATCTCTTAAACGAGCCTAGGAAAATTTATCGCCCGCAATTCACCGCCAGCAATTAATCGCTAGCAATCAATTGATCGCATAAACTATTTATAGCCTACAAATGATAGCTAGCATATTTTATATTGAAATGTGTTTGTACTAACTAGCTTATTCATTTGTTAATTTACTGTGTGGCAAGTCTACAAAATATTTTTTATCCTAAGGCATATTTTAAGAAGTTTAAATTATATACTGCTAACTCAATTTTACATCTGCGAAACGTCCATATGCTGTTCAAACCGAAACGAATTAATCTAATAAAAGTTCAAAAACTACGGTTATTTTTAAAACTTTCATTAGGTTAGGTTTTGGTTTGAACAGAAAATGAACATTTCGCAACTGTTACAGTGAAGGTATATTTTAAATATTATGCATATATTTTTATTTGTACATATAAATTATTTTTGTGACAAAAATCTTGATGTACAGTGCTTAAATTATATTATCGCGTTTCTATTTCCTTGTTGGAAAAGTTATTTCAATATGAAATTATATTTATAATTAAATTTAATTTATATTTGCTATATTTCCTTTAAAATATCTAATTTCTGTGCTTTATTCAAAGCTATTTACAATTCTCGTTCTACGAATCTATCAAAGATATTCAAAGCGTCGAATCTTTATCTATCCTTCGTGTCTCAGCTCAATAAAATAATTGATTATAATCGACAATAAACCCAGAAAAACGGCTATTATGCGTCACATTTTACTGATAATTAAGAGTAAAAGTCAAAAACATTTTATAAATTGTGAACAGACAAAATAAATATTGTCACTTTTAATAAATAGTGATATTACAATCAATTTATATCGACACTAATTTTTTAATATGCTATTTAGTGAATAAATTATATGACTTCCACTATCATTTACATGCAATTTAAATACATATGATTGCAATTGAGTTTATAGTCCTCATATTTGAACAGTTCTTGGTTCAAATTCCATGTGAGTTACGAATAAGCTGATAGGACCAAAACGGACGAAAGCAAAACCACAAATCGATAAGATTGCGCTTCAATGTGTGCGTTGCATATGTATCCATACACATTTCCTGGGACACTCGTATATGCTTTCAACAGTGACGACAGAAACTAACTGTTGATTGTTTATTGAAATAAAGTGCTTACATAAGTGCAGCACATATGTCTCGTGTATCATTGAATAGTACATCTTTTTGTTTGCTGATAGTATAAGTAGCTAATTTACAACAAACACCATTTTTATATATTTCATTGACACAAAAATGTATATTATGTTCAATTACTACAATTTATCCCAAATTTTATACTGAATGGTTGATTTTTCTGTTCAATCACTATTATTAATAGTTGCTCATATGTTCGACTGCCATCAAAGAAGAACCAGATGACACACGAGCTGTATAACACCGGATGATATATTGACTCGCATTCTCAACGTGATCTCATGATGCTTTAACGTGGGTCAGTTATGATCATCAACTTGTCATTATCAACCTTCAAAAGCCGTCCGCTACACTCATTGGTTTATTAACCGATGAAAAGTCCCTAGATGTGTGAAGAACGCTATTGAGTTTCATCTCTACTGTACACATTACTAATAATATATGCTAAGACTGAATAAATAATCATTGCATCAATATAAGCTATAAAAATGCGGTTTATTTTACTTAAATATTTAAAAAAAATACGTTATTAAGCTATATTTACAAACAGGTTGACCTTTTTATAACATATAATTTATGTCTATATTTCGTTTATAATTTTATTATGTTTCGTTTTCATGTCGTATGAGATTGATTAAATTTGGTTGGCTTAAGCCTAAAAATTAATCAATATAAATACGATTATAAATAGTTATCGTCTCCTAATATAATAATCATTAATTCTGATCTATTAGACTCGATAGAAATTTAAAAACACTAAGATCCGAATGGGATTCGAACCCAGGTCTTTCAGGTCAATAGTCAGAGACATATATAACTTGTCTATCGTGCTGGTTAATTTACAGCTTTGGGTTCACAGAACACTTCTGAATTCGCATATAGTATTAGTCATCCAGCTTCTTAATACGCTATCATTAAACGTGCATCATTTTAATGTTATCTTTGAGGAATTGGTGCAATTCATATCGTAATTTATATTATTTATATAAATATGATTTTTTTACCATTAGACCTGTTAGATTATGATGTTATCATTATATTCAATTAATGATAAACATAGGTACATCTTTGTACGTACTAAAACATAAAATGTTTATGAAATAGTCTAGATTTTATTAACCGCAGTTAACATTTTCAACAGTAAAAATAAATTCGCTACTAGAAATAAATTCAGTTAAGTACAATTTAATCAATCATTATGTAAATTATTTAATATTGAATACACTGCTATCTAAAAAGGAAATCCACAATTTGATAACCAAACCTCAGTGTTTTTATCTTACGGTAATTATTTTCAACAATATTTAATTTATTTGTTTATGTATTTTAATTTTTTAGATCTTATACTTTTTACTTTCTATCACGTCAATATAAAAAAATCATAAAAGTCAGATTTGAAAAGTAGTAGTAAACCTGGCACGAGAATACTCAATAAAATAACGATTAGCGGCTTCAGAAGCAATCATTTACGGCCATTATGCACCAGAGTATGATGTATATCGGATGAAAATAAAAACGGACTCAGACGGATGTGCGTAGTTTTGACTTTTTGTCGAAAAAGCGAAAGCCATTCATTATCGACTACCGCTTTTCGTTTCTTTCGCGTAGGCGTACGATTGGAAGCTTCTAATTATTCCCAATGGTATTTCGTCACTCGAATGTTTATGGGATGGATTTTTGGGAAGCGATCGCTTGATTGCGTCAGATTTGAGGTTAATCACCGATTCGAAAATGGAAGTGATATACAGGCGTTATATATTAACATATTTTTTGTTTTAAAAAAAATACTTTTAATTTGATAATTTATTATAATTATATTGTTCATCGATGAACGACGAGGAAAGGCGGTACGCACGAGCGTTATATCCGAATCATTTAGATTAAAATTCTGCAAACTTTTGTTCTAAAGGAACAGTTCATTAATATTTTACGCTCAGTGAAATTATAGTGAGCTTCAACAAAAAACATATTTTGTTTTAAATTTGTCTATATTTATGATACGAATTCTCTAAAAAAAACGTCATATTATCAAATATTAATTTTCAAATTTTTGACACAATGGAAAATACACAATGACAATTGACAATGTTGTTGCACTGTAGCTTAAAATTAAATTCGTTAAGAAATCCCATAATATTTGCAGCAAAGATTAGTTTATAAATTTATTCAGTATTTGAAAATATTAGATAAAGGCGGGTTTTTTGTTGAGAAAAATTCAATTGATAAGTTTAATTGATATTTTGTCCAAAAATATCAATTAAACACTACCATGACTGTCAAGATATTCAACTTCTATTTTTGATAAAAAGTCACGCTACACGACTGGTTCAATACCACACGATATATTGAGATATTTCCCACAAAGTACCTGCTGATGGTATTACAATGAATAATCAGAGGCTCTGAACACATTGCATTTTTACAAGTCTCATATTTTTTTTAGCTAAGCTTTAACTCGCTTTGCACATATTTTCCTTATCATCAGATTTTAGTTAATAACGTATTCTCAATTTAATTAAAATATATTCTTATGTAGTAGTTTCATGCAGACTATTTGTAGAATCTAATTCTTTAGTCGATTTAAACAAATCATTTAAATTACCAACAGCAATGAATTATATTGTATTATATAATTGACATAACGCGGCTTTGAAAAATTTGAATTTATTAAGGGCCTTGAGAGCCTAAGAAATTGGGAAACACTGCGCAAAGCCAAAGAAAATCATTAGAAATCATTTGTTTTGCTATTAAATTGGCTATTGATGTCACTCACAATGTGCTTAACACTCAAACCCAAACTAAGCCTAGTATGTGTGCCAATTTATCTCTCAGGGGAAAAGAAGCAGAAAAAATAGTACTTGGATATTTCACTATGCCTAAAAATATAATAGCATTTGATATTAAAATATTAGGCAAAGTGTATTGGAATCGAATTTTGTTCAACAGGAGGTTTTTCTTAATTTTTAAATAGCACATTTCTAAATTGTATAAGTATGTTCCTGACTGAACATGGTGGTCTACAGCCAAATCACTCAATTTTACAGTGATTTTAAAACACGAAATAAATATTATTATAATCAATATTTATTGAATTCGGTTTAATAATTCATATCATATTAATTATATATTAAGCTTGGCGATTAATAAATATATATGATGAGTAGTAAAAATATTCAAAAGAAGTCGTTAAATTGGTTTAACTTAAAACTAACTATAAACAAATTTTTACTAAGTAGAGTCTAGAACTCTACATCGAACTAAGTGAATAAATGAAAAGAAAGCGAGACAGACTTATATTATTTGTTTACTATTCGTGTTTTGGTCGTTACCCGTTTCATTGTTCTCTATACTGTCTAGTTTTCAGTAGTCTGGAGAAGCACAAACACAAAAGGGACAAATGGTGTACAAGTGCATTTTTTATGCATTCAGATGTGCAGCAAGTGTAATCAACATGTGCCGGCTGCTGAAAGGACACGAGGGAGACTCAAGATTATGTTACATTCGCAGATGCCACCTCGAATTATATTTTTGAAAAGGGAGAACGAACTCTGCGAGGAAAAAAATGTGGAATTTTCAATTAGAATGAAATTCGCTGTGGGTTTTTAATGGCTTCTAAATATATCTTGAGGGTTTTACACATTATGATTTTGCTTATCTTGAGTGTAGCGTTTCGCAGTAGCAATTTAATTATTTTATTTTTAAATGTATAAGTAAAATTAAACATTAAAACTTAAATTAAGACATTGAAAAAAGCTCGAAACTTCGAGAGCAATTTAAAGTAGTGGCAATAATATTTTTCACTAAATATATTTGGAAGACACTAATTAACTTATTATTTTCTATCCTTGTGTTTTGAATATAATTGTATATTTAAAGTATATTATTGTAGATTTATTTATATTATTAATTAACAGAGAAGGGGATGATCATTACAGAGAAAAAAATTAATATGATGATAATTTGTTTCAATGGATGTAAATAATCAAGCTATCAAAACAGTTAGACCTACTTCGATTGAGCATAGATTTACTTAAAGTTATTTAAAGATTATGTAAAAATAATTATCAGTAAGATCTTGGATTATTTAAAAAACGATATTTAAGTTGCCCGACAGGAAAAAATTATATAATGATTTTTACACGGAGAGGTTATTTTTTATCTGCTTATTAATGCAGTTCTTAAAATATTAAAGCAAAGATAAAGCCGATTAGAGTAGTTCAGAAAGTGCTATACATTTTTCTGCAGTTTAAATACTTTTGACCACTATTAAAATTTTTTAGGAACACGTAAATTTATTTAAACATTTGTCACGGATCCACCCTTTCTTATGCAGCGGTAATAAAACATTGTAAAATATTAGTAAAAAATTTAATTTCAACAAAAAATAGTTATATGAATTTTAAAAATTAAATTGTAGCAGTATTTTACAACTGCTGCATAGGAACGGGTGCGTCCGTGCCAGTTGTTTAAAAATATGCATGCTTTCTTGATAGATTTTAATAGAGGTTGAAGATGAGAATTTTTGATATGGAATTTTTTTGATAAATTTTCGGATAAAAACACTAATTATATATGTGTAAATAAAATTTTGTTTTTAAAACAAATTTTATTTATTTGTAATAAAAAAATAAAATTCATAAGATTTTGTTGTATAATACTAAATGTTCCCTTCAAATCTATAAACTGAATTTTTATTTTATGCTTTCTCATATAAAATCCTTTCAATCGCAATAAATAACAATAAAATAAGATAGCGAAATTGCATTCGCTACGATACGAGCGCTGTTTTGATTTTTCGTCCCGGAGAAAAGGAAACCGCACGAAGGATATTGAGTGCTTCACCCCGAGGATATGACCGACAAAGCTTTGTGCCGTTCAATATATTTTATAAGACGGACCTGGAAATGTGCCTCTCGATCCGAATATGTTTGTCCATCGCACCCTAGGCTACTCTCAATTACGCATAACTGTATTTAATATGTCAATGTGTGAATGTCAAACCTTTGTTTTGACCGCAACGAAAAAATCCTGTAATATTGAATCAAATTTTTCCTGGCAATTCTGAGAATACGACAATTTGTATACTGCTTTATTGTTTTTAATGAAACGAATACACAATGGCAATTTGGAACAATGGCTTCATTACCATTCGCCGAATTATCATGCTTTGCACTTTGTATTATAATATCCGGTACATTTATTATATCCATGTGATGCCACAGTTCTAAGTTTAAAATGCAAGATAGTGATATATAAATATATATGTAGCAAAGTGGTGAAAGCTCGACGTGATTATATATACTCAACAAAATCAGTCGTTGAAAGACAAATTAAAACTGCGTTATGCGTAACTATTGCAATGTGAAACATATACATAAAGTTACTTTCGCGAATTAAAATCAATCATTGAAATATTATTAAAAATATTTTGTTAAAGAAAAAGTGTGGAAAAGCATCGTATTAAGTTTTTTCTAATATGTAGTACCATTTATAGCAATATTTTGATGAATGTGCGTCTAGACATCCCCCGCAATGAAATTTATTTATATTATTTTTTGCGGGTTAGAATAACATATGTAATTGTGTTTCAAATGTATTATGTATACCTTTTTTATGAGCGTAGAAATCTGATGCATTTGGCTGATTATTATTTTTAATCTCCCTTTGTTTGAAGTTCAAAAGAGCCAAGAGTGTTGATAAATAAGTCGGAATCAACAAACAATGCGCAGAGGTGGTTTATTTACGGCGGCGGATGCTGGGCTAAAGGACCAAAATCGCATTACTCGGAACGAAGGATTATTTTTGGATTCGGTCTCTTTCGTAGGGTGTCTTAGTCACCCTTTGCACTTCGTTTTTAATTTAAAATAACATACGTGCAATTTTATTCTCATCTATTATTCATGAGTTACTCTTGTTTGTGTAATTGTCAATGTGTTAGATACACAAATATAAATACAAATATATTACTAGTTTTAAAAACGTTTAAATATGTATTACTCAATAAAAACATAATACAAATCTTTACTGAAAATCTAATAAAAAATATATAATTTACACATTCTATTATGATGCATTAAAACCTGGAGGTATGCGTTCATTTTGAGTATAATATCTAGTTTATTTTTTTGAAATACACTTATAAATGTAAGGTTTTTTAATCATTTGATCACGTCCTTTGTTTCTGTTAAAAAGGCTGAATTGCAATCACTCTCCTCTGACTCTGACCATTCAGCATTATACCGATTGGTCGAATTACTATATTTTTTTATCTCACTATGAATATTTAAGTTTTTATATTTATGAATATCGATACATTTGTGCCATACATAATAAAGCTAATCTGTTAGCTGCCACTGAGATAGCAAATATTTTAATAAAAAGTTCATCTAATTTATAAATATATGTTTTCATGAAGCTAAAAATATTAAAATTATAGAATTATATATTGATAGCAGATCTATAAATATTAACTATTATTCTGTGGGTTTCTAATAATATGAAAAAATATTCGAAATCGTCTGAACAACCAGAATTTCACAATAGCCAGGCATATTTTCGAACACTACCATTTACCATAAAAATTGTAGCGACTCATACATAATAGCAACAGTCAATAAGCACGGCTACGCGCGTCTGAAGTCCTGCGAGCAGTGCCCGCGGATCTAGCAGTCGTAGAAAAATATGCTCGCATTATGATCCCCTCTAACGTACTGTGTGGGGATACGGTTTACTCACAGGACGGTGTATATAACCGACTACATAGACACAATTGACTCCACTACGCCTCGACGCTCGGAATACTACTGTGCAAAATGCGCTCGATAATAAGTATCAACGACTTACCGAAGTAACCAAAAATCTATTATCGATACGTACAATCTGTATGCTTCAAAATTATTTAAACCCTTTTAGGGAGCGTAACCCTAGGGGTGGTTGACCTAGCGGCCAATGAGACTCCTGGTCGAATCCTATGAGAGTTTATTATTTATTTTATAATTACAAGTTGTTCATGGACGAATATGGCGTGACGTTTCTCGTGGTGTCAGAGTTCGTGCAGTTGATGATGCTCAGGATGGCTCAAGCTGCATGCGACAGGTGCCAGGAGCGTCTGGTGGAGGCGCGTGGCCGGTTCCTCAGGAAGGCTCCGGTAGCTCGACTGCCGCAGATTCCGCTCTCTTGTCTCGTGCCTCAGCTCTCAGCCTCAGCTCTCTCGCTTCACTCTCGTGGATTGTCCTTGGGCTCTCTGCCAAGGTCTTGTGTACCAACTGCGGATCAACTGCCGTCTCCTCGTCGGAGTCCGGGCTTATATTACTTTAGGGGATGCACCCTTGCTGGCCAATCACGCTTGTGCGTCGATCTCCTAGCCAATCGCTGGAGTCGCTTCGTAGAATTCGAGAAATCGGATGTTGCATATTTGGTGGTGAGTTTTTGCTTGCTCCGACTTTCGAATTCTACGGAAAGGGTTTGCCGTTGTGAAGATTGATTGCATCCGCACCGTTTAGTCACAAAAAGGATACTCTTAACGACCCGTGTTGTGTGGTCAAAAGAAATCCCTCTTGTGCCATGATGTTTGTCTCATTGTTAATGGTGAACATTCTTGGTTACGGGCATTAACAATGAGACAATTGCCATTTTTTGTGCGTTACAATACATGGTGGTCGACAGTCGCCACACCCTTTTCTTTATAAGCTTCGAAACTTGAATGAAATAAGCATTCTTTTAACTATACTTTGTAATTATCGTACGAACACCTTAATTTCCTCAGACTCATTGCACAGCATGTACAACAACTTTAATGCTTGTTTTTCGACTTATTTTTTCCGGGACCTTTTGTATAGTGTACAACATATTATTTTAAAATACACCATATTATTTAAAAATGCAAAAAAAATATTTTTCATGACCTTTTAATGAACTTAATAAAATAATTTACCTGAAATATTTTTTCCACGAAAAAATCAGGACTGAGGTGGTTGAGCTAACGCTAACGCCATTGTCTCTCGATTTGCTTCATCTCCATTCGTTAAAGCTTCCTAAAAAAACATTGCAAAACATTTGATTTATATCACAGATTTCTCGGGCTCATTGACTATTTAATTAGTAAATATTTATTATAAGGTTTATATAGTTTTAAATCAATAAATTTGATTTTCTATTATTGATAAAAAAAATAATAAGTTTTAATTAATATTTCGGATACAATACTACCTAGTTATAAGTGTATGTGAATGAATATTGATCATGACTCATTGGGGAAAACCGGTTAAGTCATAATTATCAAATTTTAAAGTAAATTTAGAATTTAATTTTTTTTGTTGCGTACCATCGATAAAATGATAAAATTGTTATCTTGTATTAAGTAGAATTTATAGTGATAATAAAAAATGATTATATTTTAGAGATATTGAAGCAATTTTTTAAAGAAAGAAGTGAAAAAGATTATTTTGCGAAATGTTTTCAATTTAAAAGATTAAAAAAAATCTATTCACACTATTTTGTATGCAATTGAATATCACATACTTTTTTTATCATTCTTAAAAACAATATAACAGTTTAGTTTCATAATAACATTCGTACGTTCTGGTTCTTATTATTTAAAATAATTATATTAACTGATATTGCCACTTTTTAATATATAAATATAAAAGTATATTGTGCAAATTGATTTTTGTGTTTACAAGAGAACAATAAAATTTGGGTAGTGTCTCTTAGTCTCTCGGAGTAACATCACAAAAAAACTTGATAATCTCAATCGTACTTTACAGGGTGAAAATAAAATCATTTCGCAAATGGCTAATAAATATTTACTTTTGAAGAGAAAATAAATATATATAATATCGTGAATAAATTTAATAAAAGCTTAACAATATGGTATTGACATTTCTCCGGAAAACTATATTATAATTTTAATTATAGCTGCCATATCCAAGTAATTTAAAACCAGATTTCAGGATTTAAGAAAAATCAAGAAATGTCTATTGCTTATATATATTATAAAAAATCCCCAGTACTAGGAAACAGAAAATATTAAACAACTAGGAGAATTGAAATTTGATTATGCAACGTTCTTTGACGAATTCATCGAGCTTAAAAACAATACGAATCTGAACACATTTTTTAATGAAAACAGGGAGAAAGTGTATGGGATATGCTGAATTTTAGAAACCGGTACCTGAATAATACAAAGCTGTTCAAAATTATTTCCACCTACGGCATTGTTCGCCTTAACGTATATTTGTAAATCATCTTATTCTAAAATGAAATATGCAAAAAACGTATATAGAAATCTTACCTTAATGGTGTATTAAAAGTAGCTTGTACCAATTTTTTAGTACTGATTTTTTTTTAAATAGCTGTAAGTTTGTCTCAACGTCAGAAATCATAATAATTTTTAAATAAACGAATAAATAAATAATTTTGAATATTTTTGTGTATTTATATTTATTATTTTTTTGTTTACAGTTCATGGGTGATTTGGTCTAAAGCTGTAGAGCTGCACTGGTGTATATAGGTATGTTATTATTTATTTTATTAATTTATTAAGCTAATTTTTACACCTAACAAATTTTAATTAAACATACATAAATTACATAATATAGGGTGTCCCAAAATTTACGCAAGATTTGTGCGGTAAATGTTGGCAGCCCTGAAAAAAAATTTGACAGCTGAGAGTTTAGGGTTAGTAAAAATGGAGCGTTACACGATACAACATGTTTTCATTATTAAACAATATCTCAAAAATAATGAAAGTTTAGTGGCCGCAATTCGAAAATTCAATATAAAATATGGTCGGAATAGTGTTTTAAGTACAATTGCGAAGAGTTTAATTCAAATCCTGCGTTAATTTTAAAACACCTTTACATAACTATTCTTTAATTATATTAAATCTATGTAAATCATAATTTCTTATTTAATACTTAATGTAGCTACGGAGCTTTATTTTTTATATTGCTATTCTTAGGATTTCATTTTTAATATCAAGTATTAAAAAATATTTAATATTATAATTTATTTCATAATGCACGAAGGTGTTTCTTTATTCTGTTAGGAAACCCGCATTTTTATTTTTGTGGATTATCCTCGTTTTGTCTTTATTCGTCATAAAGACAAGCCGCGCTGCTTCATATATATGAGCAATTTTCAAGAATTTTGGAAGGCTTGTAAGGTTACGCTATAAATTTTTAATTTGTACTAATATGCGCTTGGGAGATACAGTATGTTCAGACGTTTCTTTTACAAAAATCAGATAATGGAAATTTGAATTTTAGAACTAGTGAGAGATTGGAAAATACATGGTTAATGAAAGCTCGAGTGTTAAGTAAAAAGTAAATAAATAAAAAAAATAGTTAATGCCTTATGCATTTGTAAATATATGTATGTATGTATATAAGTGTGTAACTACAGGTGTAAAGGAATGTGACGTATTGTTTGTAAAGCATCAAGAGCGGATCAATACGAAAGATGTAGAGGGAGTGAGAGGGGTGGGTGAGTTGAAATGATGAAATGTTGGGATTTGTTTGTCGAATGGAGGAGGGTTCGAAAAGTATATACCTGATACGCGATACGCCTCAGGGAAACCCCGTGTGGACAGGTCGATTGTGCAAAGTGCAATAAATGTGTTTCACTATCATCAGTGAGCCGATAAAAAATGCAATAGTGCAAAAACGAGGGTGTCATCGTAATGTTAGCAAGACTTGTTTGTCTACGCTGTACACTTACATGACGTTTTTTAATGTTTTAAATAAATAAATTTATATTAATATCGACAAAATACTATCAATACAGTTCAAAGTGGCATGTGATTATACATAGAAATACATGTAGCTATCTTTATGGCAAATTGTTGTACATTATTTTCGTACGTAAATGAAGATCTGACCCACAAAGGGTTCGGATCGAGATAACCCCAAGGGCGTACCCAAATTATGAGCATAGTCTCACATCCATAACGTGTTATTATTACACACGTAGGCGAACCATTATCGTCATTGTTATCTCGCACACCTGATCAGATTCGTTCTGAAGCTATTTAACATTATGATCCCATTAGAAACCGCGCCTTGTAAAAGTTTTAAAATGTAATTAAATTCTGTTGCGCTGTGGGATTTTCTCGCGCACGGCTTGAAGTGGTATTCCGCTTTTGGTTTGTTGGACAGAGGCAAAGTTGAAGTGCGAGAAGAACGTGCTGAGCGCGAGAGGTGGAAAAGGAGGCGTGTAGAAGGAGGAGGAAGTGCGTTCACCTTCATCTTCATCGAGGTACACGTGTTACTCGGCTGTCAAACAAAGCGAATCACCAAAATAAACACAGTCCCGAATGTGTATTTGCAAATCCGCGAGGGATGTACCGCTTGACTTTGAAGTCATCTGAAACGGTTTCAAAGCCTAGGTCAAGGTTTTGGGAAAAGGGGACAAGAAGTCATTCATCAACATGAGTGACTAATTTAGCGCCCCTGTGTCTATTTTGGGTGTTCTACGGCAAAGGGCGAACAAAATATGCCTTATTGATAAATTACTACAAATAAAAATAACATCAACAGCTTTTGATTATTATTCTAAAATAATGAGACTCGTAATATTAAGTATTCTAAAATAATAGCTTAATTTTTCATAATAAATGAGAGTGGTATATATTTATTTATTTTTAAAATATATGTTCATGACTTAAATATTACCATTAATTTTGCAAGAAGATTTTTCTATTAAAATATTAGCATAGCATGACCGTTAAATATTTGGCAACCTTGCACTTGTCATTTCGCATTCATTCCGTCTGGCAATGTAATACAATATTTGTAAAGTACCCCGTTGAGGATATGTTTAATTAATTCATTGGATTATATTATCATCACGTATGAAATGCACAATGGCACTTGTCGGCGGCGTTACGTTATCACATTTTATAGATCTCTCTAGTCCGGTGTAATTCTCTTAGAGCGTAGGCGGAGGTGCTTTAATCAGAAATATTTCCCTCGATTACTTGGGATGTCGTTCAATGATAAAGTAACGATTCTTCTATCCGTATTTGTATCCTAGTGTTTTTTTGCTAGAAGCGTAAGGATACATACAATTCATTGCATTCTCGGCGCAGCTTTTACTCAATAAATCACTTTTTAAAGTTGAAGAGCAGTGGTAACAAACTGTCAATGCTCAGGGACTTTCTGCTACAAGATTTAAATTGCCATAGATAGCCGCGATCGCGTTCCTTATTCTTGTTCGTTGCAGCCAGGATATCAGCGCTTAAGAACGCCCTTTTTGCACGAACCATCCAGCTTCTAAACGAGCTTGCAAACACAAAATTTGCAAGTTTTTTTTAAAAAATGTTAATAGACATCATAGCGCATTTTAAAAACTTGTCAAGTCATGATAGTCAGATTTAAAATAAAAAAATTATAATAAATTTATTGCGCTTTTAACGCGTATTATGCGAAATGTTTTTTTCACGATTAATGCACTAACTTCGAGAATATATTTTTATATCTGAGTGAGTGATATGCTTCAGTGGTGCGTAAACTATTTTCCGCAAGATTCTCGTTGTAGTATACGACCTTGGACAAAGTCCATCAAGCAAATGTCGCTTTCTAAATGAGTATACCTATTTTGCTGTTAGAGCTATAAGAAACGAGTACATCTATTGGCTGGATGATTGTGATTGGTCAGCAAGATTTGCAGCCCTGGAGACCGATGATGAGAAAAGGACAGTCACTCGCAGTCATTCGCAGACTCCGGCGGACGCCTGTCCGCCCGCCTACAATATACTGTCATGGATGCACACATCCTGAGAGGGACTACAAGGGTACAAGCACCATAACAGAGAAGGACTAAATTTCACTGTACACCCGTTGCCACTCCAGCGCCCCTTACAATACATCTGAGGACCTCCCATTGATATCATCCCTACGCCACCTTCTCCACCACCACTCAGAGAAAACATCTCGCCAAAATAACTTGTCGCAACATATATAAATATAATCTAATAAAACTAGCTAGATTCCACCTGCGTCTCACTGGTTACAAAATCACACCATTTAGGGTTCTCAAACCTTAAAAAAAAGTAGTTGATTAAAAATATTAAATAAAAATTTTAATAAAAAAATAGTTTTTGCAATTTTTAAAAAATAGCAAATGTACAAATATTGTTTTATGTACAATTTTTATATATATTTTTCAAATATTTATAGATATTGTACATAAATCTCGTATCAGAAAAGTTGTTTTTTAAAAATAAAAAATGTATATCTATTAAAAATAAAAATAACGAAAAAATGTAATTAAAGCAAAAAATTACAATTAAAATATATATTGGTTTTAAAAAAAATTAATTTTTTCACACATTTTTAAATAGAGTAATCTATCCATATAAAACATTAAAATAAATGAGAATGAAATAAATCAAATATAAAATTAATAGTAGTACAAAATAATATGACATAAAAATCGGTTCGTTTAAAATCTCTAAAACCTTATAAAATAACAATATGGCAGATCGTAAAGAATGAGTGTGTCTTAGAGCAAAACGTTCAACGAGAATATATTAACAAGGTCCATTTGTTATTCTTAGAAATAATTACTTTTGATCTTTCTAAGGAAACTAAGTGAATCATATCATAATACTTCTAACATAAACTTTATGAGATATTTAAAGAGAAAATAGTAATAGTCATGCATTGAATTTTGCATCTCAAATACCAGTATTGTTATGCTTTTTTATAAATATTTACCATATAAGAGTTAAAATTGAAATTCTCTGTAAACAAAATGGCAAAATTATTTTTAGAATATCACATCTTAACGAGAATAATTATTCTGTGATCGTAAATATTTTTATTGGTTATTAATGCTTAATGAGGCACATCTTTTAAATTTGGTATAGATTAAGAATGTCATTAATCGTTTATCTTAAATTTATAATACGTAAAAAAAACGACTGTTCCCTTTTTATCCTTCTACTCTTCGCGGAGAATCTTGTCACTGTTTATATCCCTTGGTTCATTGTCCCTATTCTTACACACGCATGCCGCTCAGATAAATATTTGGTATCAGCTTGTGACCGAAGAGACATTTGACACAACCGAACAGTTGTTTCATAGTTTTTTCATTGTTATTTCTTTTATTATTGTTTTTTATTATATATTACGCGGCGAGATAAGCTCTCCAACCGTTGAACTCTTGATAATGTCACTTCCACATGGTGATTCATTAAATTCCACGACCACACATGATATCTCATTGCGATTTTTTTATGCTTTATTTCAATACACTCTAGCATATGTAGATAGAGCACAATATCGTAAAAGTTATGACGGGAAGGAAAAAAGCGAGTCCATAATAAATATTTGAGCCTCCTTCGAGGGTTAAAGGAGTAGTGAGGAGAAAAAGTCGATCGAATCTCACCTCCCACACCTTTTCGCAGGAGAATTTGCTACAAAGTTGGCGTATAGATATTATAATACATAACCAAAATCATTCGTTTGGAAGGATGTTTCCTCCGAGTGACGCTTTTTGAATACCAGATTTTGTGACGATCCGATGCGCCTTTTCAATTTAGTCACGCGTATTATTGCATACGTACTCGATGCCGTTCGGCACTCTGAATAAGAGACATTAGGAGAGATAAGTTTCGTTTTATTTGGATGTATTTTAAACCCCCGGCCAAAATGCAGCATCCAGACGCTCTTAATGGGAACGTTCACTTTTCGCTCCCTGCACATATTTTTGACATTAATTTGTTGAAACCATACCTTTGCAGAACATATATTGCAATGGCATTGAACTCATTTATATATTCTATATTATTTGGGTATAAAACATCGCGATAAACTGGTATGTAAGTTTATCAAAGCAGTTAAAATTTAAGTATTATTGCATCGCAGTTATCTCTTTTAAAAAACGTGTCGAATTACCATTTTAATAGAGTAAATATTAAAGTGAAATATACCTTATGATTAAAGTCCTAAAATATGTATTTTATCTTAAAAGCAATTAGGCATGAATCAATAAGTTCTGTGGGGTTTCAACGACCTGCAAAATTTATTATAATTTAGAGGTCATTTTAATGACCAGTTCGAACAACGAAAAGAGAGATCAAAAGTCTCGAAAGTTAGGCGACAACAATAGAAAAGAGATCTCGTGACAACTGACAGTCAAAATTAGCTAGACTTGGCTTTTTTCATTCACATTACAAGCTTCAAGCAAGAATCACATTGTTAAAATTTCATATATCATAGTAGATTAAAATCCACAATGTACTGAATAAAATTTAAATAGTTTAAAGCTAGTCTTTAGATTAAAATTTTAATTAGCTTTTCAGAATTAAATACACTACAAAAAATGCTCAATTTAATTTACATAAATATTAAAAAATATCTTTGAAATATTTAATTTTGGTGGAATTATATCGAAACACATTTTCACCGGTAAACATATATTTTTAGAGTGAAAATATAATTTACCTGGCAGTTACTTGTAAAATTTAAAAATTTTAAATTTCCATATGTAGTAATATATTTACATTCTTATCATTATTTATTTACACGCGATGTATTAATGTTTTTTAGTAAAGTTTTCACTATTGAACTTCAAATATAATTTCACTAGTAAATATATACATATATTTTATAGGCGCTAGTGAAATTATATGCTGCTTCAAAATATCTATAAAACTCTATTTGACAGTTGCGAAACGTCCATGTGCTGTTCTAACCTAAATCTAACATTATGAAGGTTTTCTAACTATTTCACTAGCGACTAACCTTTTGCATTAGATTTGCACAGATTTATGTTTCTTGTATCAGTGTATATATTTTTAAATTATATTGATAAAACCTTGTTTTAAATAGTTGTTTTTATATTCAAAACAATTATTGTTAAGTTATGTAAATATTATATGATTACAATATAAACAATTAATTTTACTATAAATTATTATTATCCCTCTTCTTTATGACGTCATCAACGAGCTGTCTGGCCTTGTATAATATGTATTGTATAGTATGTATTATATAATGTTCGTGAATATTGCTACTATTTCAGTTCCTTGGTTATGTTATAATATATTTCTCTCAACACGATATTCCAAAATTTTAAAATTACTCAGATGCAAAACTTTTGAATAAATTTATAAATAAAATGAATATTGATTGCCAAATTGGCTTTCACTAAGTCTTTGTCTCTTTGATCAACTGGAGAAATGTTCGAGCTCCGGAAATGCTTCACGTCAGCTGTCAAGTACCAAACTCCAATGTGTCAACCAGTCGGATGCTTCGGTCTCCCGAGAGGCATTCTAAAGAGGAAAGAGTTTAAAGAGTTAAATAAATTCAATCAGCAAATGGATAGGACCCTTTTTTGTTAGCCTGGATCAAATATTGATAATGGACATTCGATACTATATTATGTGGCGTCCGTTGGGTGTTACGGCTGACGGGAACGCCAGTGAGCCGCGAAGTGAACTCATTGTGTTTTTGCTTTATCAGCGAGGATGATCTCGGCGGCATCCATCACCGGACATCTCGTGAGGCGAGAAGTGTTGTCGCTACATACATATTCAAGGGTTTCGAGGTTTCCTTCGGTCACAATGGGATCATTTGGGCATGTACGGGGGACGAACGTCACTCTCTTGTACGCCGTTTAATTACAGCGCCTCTGCAACTGTGGGAAGTGCACTATGAATTTTCTAGTTACTATAAATAATATATTACTATTTAGCCTAAGTGATGTTACACTGATTTACTATTTTTAAGCACTGCCTTTATATTATAGAATACTATGTTTATTGCCTTTATGTTAAAAAGTATCAAATAGTGACGGAGGGAGATGAACCTTACACGAAATGTCTGTATAATTGACTTAAATATTTATTGACAAATAAATTATTTAATGTCCCATAAGAACATTTTTTTCAAATATAAACAAGTTGCTCGATGAGTCATCCCCTTTCTCGCTAGCTCATTGCGCTATTTGATTTTTTATTTGCTTTTTTAATTGCCCCACACAATTTTTGCGAAATACCTTAAAAAGTATTTAAAGTCCAGGACGCCTTTAAACTTGTATTTGTATGTAGTATTAAAAGATTAGCAATTAAGTAAGCTGTTAAGACCAACATGGTTAAGGCCAACAAAATGGTTTAACGGTCAACAAGCGGGCGGTAGAATCAGCACTATCTGTAAGTTAAGAAACACTTATTTTCAACTTGCAAATAACAATTTTTAATTGATCTTTTCCTTGATCAGCATATAATAATACTAAAAATCCAAAGAATAAAAAAAAAACATTTCTTGCATTTTTCAGATAAAATATAAAGAAAATGTTGCTGCAGTTTGCAATAACATATTTTAACGAACAATGATTTTTAAATACAGAAATCAAATACATATTTTCCAAAAGTCAATTGCGGCAGACTTCCTTTTCTGGCTATATTTTTTACAAAAATTTTTATCGATGAGTCATCCCTTATCTCGTCCGCTCATCGCGTTATAAAATTTTTATTATTTTATATTCGTCTGACATATGTATGTAAATTAAAACACACGCAATTTTTTCGAAATACCTTTTTTTTTAAATCCATAACGATCAGCTAAATGTAGTATTAAAATATTGACCATTAAGTTAGTTGTTAAGACCAACTTGGTTAAGGTCAAGTAAGGAGCTAAACAGCCAACAAGTGCATAGTCGTGTAATTATGTAACGTTTATATATCTTGAAACTGCGTTTGCTAATATTTTTATTTAAAATGAGTCTGAATATTTTGGCAAAAATCTTTTTAACAACACAAGTGGCAAACTAAATTACTGTTATAAAATAAATTCTAAAATGCAAATTTTGACCTTTGATCTATGAAATCATAGTTAGCCAAGTTTTCAACCTTCGTTCATGATATAAAAAATTGTACCTACATATTTCACATTGAATTTATGTTTAGTGCCCCTAATACGTAACATAATGCACAAGCGGAAGATTTAATCAGCCTGGAAACGAGGGTAATGAAGGGTCTCGTAACGGCGAGCTGCCAACAAAACTTTTTCCTTGTTCGTTTTCGGACAATGGACAAATTTAAAGTACTGTTTTAAAATCATGAATCACTCCCTTGGTCCGGTGAATCATCGCGTCGAGAGATGAATCACCCCCAGCAACTGAGAGCTCGTTACGATTTATCATAGGATAACGTCCTCACTATACCGATATATTAATAATAAGAAGAATCCTCCGATGGTTTATTCGCTAGGTGTTAATGCGTTTCGTTCTCGATTGACATTCAAGACGAGATGCAACATCACAGGAAAGGGAGTTCCACAATTTGTGACGGCAAATGCATAACAATGCACTCCAATGCACACAAAAGCGTCTGGCTCTTTCAGAGCGCACTATACGTGTACACATACAATGTGCTCAAATGTGTATTTATTTTAAAATAAGCCAAAACCAAAATTGTATTTGTACAAAGAGTCTATTCACGCGCTCACAGGGTTCGTTCATTAAATGCAGAGAACGAACCATGAGTACTTTCCCACCACTAATTAATACAACGGCTCTATGTAACCATATACGAGTGTACCGAAAACATGTTCTAAAACTCAACCCTTCGATGAACGTAAACATTTTTAATTAAAATGTTCGGTTTATGACGTGTGCTTGTGCGGTATGTTTTTTACCCCTTTATCGTGCTCTGAATTAACGACAATGTCAGTACTTTTGTATAATTTGTGGGCAAAACTGTAAACGATCTAAAATTGTTTCTGGTTATAAGCAGTAAAATAAAATAGCTCGGCGATTGGTATCATGATTAATAATGGTCTTTTAAGCGAATATTTTGAACGTTTTCTATATTTATTATACATGGAAAATATAATTTATTCATAACACATAAATTAATTTATAAATTTCTAATCTAATTCTAATTATTTTTATATTTTTAAAACCAGTATTTTACTATACAAAGATCTACTATCAATGCAAAATTAAATATTTATATATTTTTTATATGTAGACATCTATATATATTATTAAATAAATTTAACTAAGTTTAAAACCATCATAAAAATAATTATTATATAATACTCGACTACTTCATGCGATACACACAATAGTGGGTTATTTTTATAGTACAAAAATAACTATTTAATAACTAGAAAAAAAAAATATCGATAGTAACTGTGATTTTTAACGACACGATATTAATAATATATATAGTCTGAATGTTAATAGATTTCATCCTATGTTTGTTTCATATTTTAATTATATACATAAGTCACATTCAGTCACACAGCGATGACTCAGAATCTCAACTGTACCAAATGTCAGTTAAAGCATTTCAACTGATTTTGAGTTCTGAAGATCGTTTTTTTTTTAATTTTGCTTATGCCAAATTATTCAAAACAGATACTTAAAATACTAATTACAAAGATATATTTTATAGAAAAAGTGCGAAAATAAAAGAGTTAAAAATCTCTCACTCTTATCGTGACATATTGACTCATTTATATTTTTCCTTGATAGATGTTTTTGTATCAATGATTCTTAAAGGGCACAGTAATAGAACTTAGACTACGTTGCTATTATTATAATATTTATTTATAAAAATAGACGAGGAAATTAAATCTTGTGCCGCAAGAAGTAAATTAACTTATACTCTCAAGAAAATAAAGATAAATTAGCATACATATAGTGGTAATAATAATTTATTTGTGATCTAAAACAAGTCTTTTTTATAGTTTGCGTACTTTCCCCGTCCTTCTTGATGTATATACAAAAATAGAAAACAATGTAACCCACCCTTTAGAATACGATAATATCTCTGTACCAAATATTTATAGTTGTTTATATGGAAGCCGCCCTACCTAAATGTACTATTTGCGAAATTTGAAAATATTTCGCAGAGAAATCTCTTTTCCCCTATCGGAGGCGAATTCAAATGCGCCCCCGTTATGGCCGCTTATCGGATCGAGGGATGTTTAATCAAGATTCGTAGGGTAGGTTACCTTAACATAGGTGTGTATGTATACTTTACACCGTGAGATAATGGGGATAGTTTAAATTGATAATTAACAACACCCCAGTATATCTTTGGATGAGAATAATAGAATTTAGGCGCACAATTTAGTTGGGGGTAAGATATAGTAATTAGATAAATTTCGAGCACAATGACGAAGTTCTCCTCTGCCAGTTGCATCTGACACTCTTTTAACCCAGCTGTGCCACAAGATTAGATCTTGTTTACTATCCACAATACCTTTCAAAATTAAATTCCTTTCACAGCACCTTGTTATAGTGAAAAATCGTCTTAAAAAGTTTATCAGACTTTTTGGAAGTAGAGTATATAAGGAAAAACAAATATAATTATTTTAATATTTTTTCATTTTTCATATTATTGCATTTAATATCCTCGTCTATGCTAAATCGAAGATATTAAGTTTATAAGTTTTTTATTATATTAATTTTAAAAAATTCAATGAAAAATAATATTTTAATATTTAAAAAAATATTTATTTTTACTGAAAACAAATCAAAATCTAGATTAAAACCTAATTTTTTATATAGTATATATTTTCAGTGAATGAGTATTAGCAGTGAAAATATTTTTTCAATAGCAATTCAGTAAAATCATTTTCTGCGGTAGATAATTGTACTTATAGTGAAATCTCAATATAGCGAAGTACACAAAAATTTCGTTATACTGAAAATTCGTTATATTTAATATAGGGAAGATGATATATTTATTATACTAGTGTCAATATTTTTTTATTAATAAACCTGAAATTACGGGGAGTTTAATTAGAACCAGCTCAACTCAAACCTTCCTTAAATATATGAACCTAAAAGCTGAGAAGAATCGCCGAGTTTTATAGAATTTTTTACGGCCATAGGACGTATGTATATTGATCGATAGCATCAATGAGATTCAACCAAATATATTTTTATTTTATATTTGTGGCAAAAATCTTGTTGTAAAGTGTTGAAGTTGATAGTAAATCCACGCCACTGAGTTGTGTATTTTTTATGAATAATTTATATATTTATCGTTCTGATTATAAATTAAAATATAATATTATTCTATAAATATTGATAGTCATGACAAAATAAAAAAGCGCAGTACTTGAGTATTGTATTATTAGAAAGCTTAAAATTTTTCGAGCAAATAGATGGAACGTTTTTTTCATTAGCAGCATCTTAGAAAACAATTAACGCACACCATCTAATCTAATAATATACACACAACGAACAAATCATAAAAGAGACAGTGAACTTTGGCTGACAGGAAATTTAATTATTCCAGTGGCGTCCCACCAACGGCGCCGGGAGAATATTAAATTTGCGAAATTAAAACGACCCAAATCTTCTCGGCCCACTGCGAGGATCTTCATAAATCTCGGCGAAAATTCACAAACGCGATTTTGAAATATTTACACAATATCTAACCGAGAGCTTTGTTTTCGTATATTTTATTTATTAACCTAAACTAAAAATGTTGGGTCGCAATATAATATACGACCAGCGAAACTGCGAAAACTCACAGAGTTATTACACTGCAAAGTTATGACCGGCTTAACCAGATAAATTACCAAAGTTTCTTTAAGAACAGGATGATCCTCAGAATCTTGATATAATTTTGGGTAACCTCGTGTGTGACTTTAGAATTAATTGTTTATCGTTATATTATAGATAACATAGATTACAATATATATGTATGTAGTATTAAATTGCTACTCAAAGAGAAGCTTCGAAAAAATATTGTAAATAGTTCAGAACATTACTTTATATTGTAAATATTTTTTTTTATTTAATGGGAGCATCAATGTGATGATTTATATAATATGTTCGTGTATATGACATGCTCTAATCAAATTATTTAAATAGCCATCATAACAATTTACATAAATGCGCACATACATGCAACAAATTCATATATAAATGTATGGAAATGTCTGGTAAACATGTTTGTTTTTGCAAACTTTTAACGTATATGTTAGTTTTACATAAATATTTCCGTGTGTGTGTCCATTGGCTCCAGACATCTCCGAAGTAGGCTCAATTCTGGATTCCAGACGTCGTACTGGACCGGAGGATGCGAAGAGAGAAGCGGCGGCTTCTGTGATTTTCGATGGTCTGAAGTTAGGTCAGCCTTCTCATGGTTGAAATTCGTAAGAACATGATTAGTTCAAGTTGGAAAGCTCTTGCAGTTCTGATGCATTGAATACTGAAATGGGTGCCTAATTGTGAATGTCAGAAAAAGTCAAGAGGCAGTGATTGTTGGTTGCCCATGTTTCCGTATTTATACATGTGGCCGTTATGTACTTTTTTTTTAATTAATTGCCGTAGGTCACTAGAGCAGATAACAAACAGCCTTTTAAATGGCAATTCCAAATGCACGTGTTATCCTTTCTCAAGGGGCTTGCGACAGATATATTTAACATTTTTGATTCGTGGCTTTGTACTTTTAATCTGCAAAAAAATTTCTCACGGCATTGTCCCATTTCAACAAAGAAGCTTCTTTTTCTAAGGCGTTTAAAATCCATCTTTGTATGTCACATATTGATATTGTCACTGGTATTTATGATTTAATGGAACATTATTTATATATTCCATATATTCATTTCTGGATTATAAATCACAACCGTTAAAAAGCTTTCAAATTAAGATTTGCATTCTAGTACTAACACTTAAACACTGACATCAGAAATCGTCAAATCAACATTCAGAGTTGCACAGTATAGAGTGAAGATGTGGTTACACCCTTATGCGATTGGCTCTTAATTAGTCTTGTTTTCTTATTATCTAATCTTTCTACAAGAGCATTATAAAATATGCGATACTGACAACCAACGACGACTACAGTACCTACTCTCAAATACGAATCATGGGCGACTCTCTGACGGAAATCGAATCATCGACGACCAAATTGAATATACTCCATCTGGCGATTAATTAAAATACTTTCAAAACTTCGGTTAAATGCATATTTTGTATAATAAACTGTTCAGTTTTTTCGGCGTCTATCTGACTGAAAAAGACAACCTAAAAACACTTTATATAAAAATTAGATTGCTTTTGACATCCCTAAAAATCAACGAATTACAGAGGTTTAATCTCAAGATAAAATTAAAGTCTAATTAGTTAACAGAGATAAGATAAAAATGGCAAACGATTCAGAAAAACCTACATTTGGCCTACCATGATCGACATAATCCAGTATTATCCAGTAATAATACATATTTTTTTACATGTATATATATTATATATACTATATACATATGTATTATAGCAGAGGGCAAAAACCTAGGTTCCATCTAAATTATTTTTAGAGTGGCCTGGCCCATTTCTAGGTGTATTTATACGGTGGTGCTCAAAATTAGGTGTAATTTAATTAATTGCACACCTCGGGCACAACGAATCTAATTACGGTGTAAGTGTGATTAAAATTTTAACATAAATATTTTGTTTACGCGTTGTTAACTTGGCGTGTTTTCAGCGGAAAGCTCTAATTCATAAAAGGAAATTAACGTGAGTGCTTTCGAGTGTTTTTTGCTTTTTCGTCCGTTGTTCATTTCGAGATATCTTACTTTATTTCTAGAAGTAGATATTACTTTTACTATACAAAGAAAATACACAAGAGCACAATTTGGTGTTCAAAAAATAGCTGTACTCTCTTATTCATGAAAGAAGAGCTTAAAAGTCGCCAAGAAATCTTTTGTGCCCATATTGATTTTATAAAAAAACTTTATTAGCTTTGATTTCATTAATTTTTTATACACAGTATTATTATTTGCTTTCATCCTGATATTAAAACTCGAACGATTCTCCACTTCAGAAATTATGACATCTGCCCAATTCGTGTATTATTAAACATTCTGCAGATCGGCATGTGTCCCTAATGTTCCAAAAGGGCGAACGGTCCGTAAAGTACTATCATAATCCTAGCCGGCAGTAACTTTTTACGTTCGTGAATTACGTCGATATTTGCGTACGTGCCAAATTTAGACTGTCTGTTCGTGACCGACACACTAGCACCACGCGTACCCCATTAAGATGCTGGGGTGGAATTCAAAGCTTGGGGGGTTGATTCAATGCTCGCCACTGCATCATAATTTGTTTCGGAGTTTGACTGCCGGCCAATCATTCAGGGTTGTCACTAAAATTATCTAGATTTTATCTGAACTGAACTGACGAATTAAATTTCATTTAATAATCACAGAAGTTTAAAATATGTTAGTACATGCTTTGCAGCAATAATTATGTACATGTTGCCGAAGTGCTGTAAAAGATCGAGTGAATAAAGTGGAAGCGGCTGCTTTTCTCGGGCTCGGAAGTCCAATTCCATATATTAGTTCTGTGACTTACGTTTCATTGAGAAATATATAAGTACAACATACCTTCCAGTCATATTATACAGATGATTCGAGGGAAGGGGGGAATAAATATTTGGATTCGTCTAATGCATTTCTTATTACACTTTTTGGCAATCTAAAATTCGTTTGCAATAGTGTAAATCTGGCAATTATGGTTAGACATAAAAATATTTCTCACTACCTGCTAGGTGCTGATATTTGGGGTTGACCGTTTTTTGTCAGGATACCCTAACGGTTTTACTGCATTTTTTTGCCTTTGATCCCGTTAATTGATTTTGAAGTAAAAATACATAGCTATGTTAATCGTTTTACGTTGAAACTAAAAACCGCTTCAATTCTTTACTTTTATGACTCTCATACAATACAACTTAAATAAATTTGACTCGTTACATATTTGACTCATTAAACGTACGTAATAGCTGTCTATTATTTACAATGACTTTGTATTTTCTATAAAATAGTTTGATTATATTTTTTATTTGAGTTGTAGATAGTTATAATTGTGCTTATATTGTGTTTACCGGCCTTTTATATTTTTATCGGATTTTACGAATCACGTGTGATTTATTTTGATTGGAAACGTTATATTACTACCCGTTGACACATCTTTAAGGTTTAAAGTATTCATTCGTACATAGAATCATCTAATAATATCAGTTAGAATCATCTAATAATATCATAATGACTCACTATGCCTAAATAATCATATTGTGGTTAATTGTATACGGCCTTTTATATTTTTAGCAATAATCACGTATGATATTTTTCAGTTTTTTGTGTATTTAATACCAAATAACACATATATTTTTAGGGGTGGTAAGCCATAATGACTCAGTGGCCGCAAAGAAATATATTTTTAACTAATTTATTCTATTATTAAGTAATAACTAAATTAATTTATATTAATAAATAATATAAAATATTTAAAAATAATATACTAAAATGTATGAAAAATATAATCGACAAACGCGTGAAATCGACAAAAGAACGCAAATATTTGGGATTAGGATAACATGTTTTCGACCATCGTGGCGCATTGGGATAACCTGTCAGGTCACGATGATCTTAATTTAATCTAAATAAATATATAAATAATTGTATTATATAACATGCCTCACTTACTAAGTTTTGGATACAATTTCATAGTTGAGCTACTAGAAACATATTTTATTTATTTTTAGTTTTATAAGAAACGGTTTTTAAATCATTTAATTCAATTTTTACTACAATAGCTTAACATATATTTATTTTTATTAACACTGATTTCAGTCTGGTGTTTCACTACTTTCTTAGTAGTTGTGTTTACTTGTTTTATACATTGTTCATGCTATGTTGAAACAGGGTATATATAATTGTTAAATTTTTTTTTTTAAATACTTGTAACTACTAAATTATGCAACCCTTATAAAAACAATTGCCTATCGAATATATAGTAGGTATAATTTGTATATATAAAAATAAATAAAAAAAATAAAAATTTGAGCGTTCAATATCGAAACTAAAACTCAAACGTACTAATGACCCTATAGTCACATTTGAGCGACAGTTTATACATACCATATAAAAAGTACGCATTCCCCTTTATTTGGCATCGCACCCACACAAATGATCGATCGAGGGTTCTTCCCTTTTGACTGTAATTGGAAATTGTATGGGAACCAATCCTTATGGGGGTTCGTATTTGGTGTCCTACTTTTTCTCATTATTTATTAATACAAAACACCATAAATACATCAGCCGATGATTATTGGGTTAGAAATGCTATTGAAAAAATAATTTGATATTAAAAATATCTTTATAGCTATTATATAATTTTAATTACACTTTCTTTAATTTATTCGTCCATATTATAAATATGTTTATCTTACTCTCTTTGTTTTGTAATATAATATATTTAAATTTTCTCAATATAAGGTTTATATATATTTAAGAATACATACATCTTCTTCTTTATGTTTATATAAGGTTCTCATTTAACACTTTATAAACTGAAGTTTTAATAAATAATATTAAGAAATACTGATTATAATAATTATGCAGATTTTTGGTTTGAGTTTATTTTGAATTTCGTTATTTTATTGTTTCCCATGACAAAGTGGTTGAATATTTAGATCGTTTATTTTTTTACTAACGACTGCGATTGTACAGTCGCACACCGATATATACGAACCGTGAATAAATTATCGTCTCTTAAGAATTCTTACGCGCGACTTACACCGTTCAAGAACAATGAGCTATATTCATTTTCAGAATAATACATAATGAGCAAAAAAGCATAATTTTAAATGGAAATAATATTTGTGACGTTTATAAAAATTATTTTCAACCATTACTTTTCTGCATAAATTTCCACACAAAAAAGAATAATATTAAATTCAAGTTTATTGTAATCATCTAATATTTTTTTTATATCGTCTGATATTTTATTTATAATTACTTCATTATTTATAATTACATTACAGGAAAAAAAGTTAAAAACCTATTTGCATTAAATATAATTAATAATACCCTTATCAACTTCCATCTCCGATATGAAGCCAATTCGAAACCGTTCAAAGAAAACTTTTCGCCCCAAGTTTTTTACAGTCACTTTTCCAACTTTGCCAAAGAGTGCCATTACAAGTTCCGATCTTTATATATTATGTAAAGCATATACATATTTTGTGACTTATCCACTCATATATATTCTAAAAAATCAATAAAAGCCTGTTTTTACACAAACGAAACGCCGAGTGTAAGTCGTGCACATGAAAATGTACACGGACATAAAAGTTGGTCGCGTGTCTTGGTTACCTTTATCGCCGTGAATTATTCACGCGGTTGCTTTACCGGAAAACCTGGAAAACCCACCGATCGACCAGAAAAAAATGTCCACTGGATTTTCCGAAAAGCTCATTATAGACAGGTGATTGATACAATAGCAATTTTCTTGAAAACGTTATTGATGACGACAATGTTGTATGGTAGTAGATAGGTACAGATAACATAGAAACATATAGGAGAGTTTAATTTGAATTTATATTACTTTTTTTTTATCACTTCATAATTTTTTATAATATTTGCATAATAAAATAATAAAATATTGTATGTATATATAAATGTTCTATATTAATATATAAACTCATGTTTTATTTTGTATGGTAATAAAATGAAATAAAAGTCCTCTTCTGAATTTTCCGAAAAAATATTATCAACAGGTGATTGATGGAAAATCGATCCTATAAAACATTTTCGTGAAAATGTTTACTGTCGATACATCATTGTTAAAAATGTAGATAAGGACAGGGACATTTCTAATTAAATTTATTTATGAATCAAAAATACCCTCTGTTATATGTCATTCAAATTGACGGCGCACCTGTCTTGGGAACCAAACGCTCTCATACTTTATCGACTGCCTATAATTGGATTTGTCATCGGAAAAGCCAGGTAAAATAGCCGTACTAATAAAATACAACATATAGCTTAATTTTAAAACTTTTTGTATACTCCAATATTAATAAAGTTAGAACATAAAAAAAATGAGTACTGATGGCAAAAATGCAAAAGCGCCAGTGACTCGTGTCGCTAAATAAATATCTGTCTTACATACTGATTTTTGCCTTAATGCTTTGCAAACAATTATATAAATATTTAATTAGTCCAACTATATATTTTATATCATATTGTACTTATTCTATGATATATCACACTTTAGTGCTTAGCATATTATAGTATGGATCCATAATATGATATTCATTAGAAATGCTAATAATATGTTTATAAATATGTATGTATCTGAGTCAATGTGAATATGTTTCATCTAAATTCTCAAAGATTTGCTGAGACATATGTATTTAATCACCGGTATAAGTCAGTGAACAATACCTGAAATACCTAGGTTGAAATCTAATATGGATTTTAATGTTTTGTACCGTGTCTAGATAAAATTGTCTTATATCAAACTTTGATTTGAGATAAACATTTTAAACTTATAAAATGTTTTAAAATATTATTATTAAATATTGTAACTTAAGTCAACTTAAATTTAATAGCAATTTATGCTTACTGCATTTTCAATATACATATTGAACTAATTTAAAAGTACAACATATTCTTTTCATTACATCTTGAAAACTTAGACTTAATTTCTGTGCACAGATTTCGTAAAAAGTTTGATAATAAACGTTGCATAGTTGTACAGATTAATTAATTAATAAATATATGTATTATTTAATCGCAAATAATTAGAAAAAAATAGTTAAAATTAATTAAACGTATTATTATATATATAATACATACAAATATAAGCTGTCGGTCTCTCACTACCGTGAGGTACCATAGCTAACAATATATGTATGTGATACTTCATTATTATTACACAATTTAATTGAAAAAAAAAATATTCATTTATCAATTATATAGAAGAAAACGGTGTTTAAAATGACGCTTGAAATTAATAATATTGTATTTTATAATATTAAATTTGTATATTTTTATTTATTTATTGATCAATATGAAAAAAATATTAGTTTTAATTATCTTATGGGACAATAATGGATATTTAAAAGAAATAACTATTAAATAAATGTGGTTAAATCTAAAAATATTTTTTGCTTCTTATGTAGGGGCCGATTTATTTGGCCATCCTGGAGCTATGCGGTCCGCTGACAACACTGAAGAAGCGGCAGTAACAGGATTCACGTGTTTTGAAGACGCGTAACGTTCATACACTTATAACAAGCAACTATATAACCGTAAAATAAATATTTTGCATTAATAAGAACATAATTTTAATGTCAAAGCATATTGGTTAACAAACAATGAATACTTTTAATTAAATAGTTCAATATAAAATAAATTAAAGTCTCATCTATCCTCTAATTATAATTAAAGAATAACTATCGAAGGTCTTTTGTTAGCATATTACCACTCAACTATCTATAAAGCACATATATAAGTACTATATATAAAAAATATAAACGAACTACATAACATAAGTTACAGTATATTATATTTAGATAGAGAAGTGTACTCGGAGAGAGCGTCTATAAAAGTTTTCCACTTGGCGTCTTATCGTCCAATTTATCAAGACGAAAATCTGACAGGATGAAGGTGGAGCCCATCGAAAAGTTGGCAATAATGAATAAACTTGCTTTTATGATCTATGTAGTAGTGACAAATCTGACGTTTCTATCCGTGTAGCGCTATAATAAGAAACTTTGATTGGTTGGTGAAAAAGCGTGAAAGAATAATCGATGATAAGTCAAAAGTCGACTGTCAATCGAAAATCTTCAATTACAGTTTTTTTACTTCACCTAATTTTATTTTCCGAAAATACTAATAAAGAAAGAATGTGGTTATTGGAATACTAATAATCATAATATACATTACCTATCCTGAAATATAATTTTTATAATAATAAAAAATACTTTGATGTTATTATTAGATACTTGTAAATATTTATAAAAAATGATTTACATTTACATCTCCTTAAGCTTCTGGTTCAAAATAAATCACCAAATCCGACATCAAAGACTAAACTCTTCACTTCGCCTCGTCCAGACCATAAATCTAAATTAAATTAATACAGCCATAATACCAAGCGGTAAATATTTATGCAGTTAAACTTTAGTTATATTATAGGAGTATTGTTTTTCCTTTGCGTAACTCAATACTGTTGTCGATTACGACCTTTATTAACATCGAGCGGAAGTCGAAGATTCCCTCTTCTTCGGTCGACTAACCCAAAAACAGCACAACTACATACATATAATACTCTTAGTTTCTCACGGCGGCAATTAGTAGCGCCCATTAACGGCGTATTCCATTTCATGTAAATTCCCCCCCCCCCGCCTCCTTCTTTTCTTTTAGCATTATTTATTTTTTTCAAATCGTATTTATTAAACGTTTCTCGAAACGTGGCCTCGCGCAATTGTTCGGAATGCCTTGTTTTCAACAAAAATGCCTGAACTCGTTCTCTTCTACGAACAATGAACGCTTATGTGGAAATTATCGCCGGTGTAGCGCTGTCTTGTCTCATTGAAAAATGTCTACAAAAAATAGCTCTTTTTACAGACTTGTGCTGGAAAATGTACAATACATAAAAAGACATTGAGATGAGTGTGTCGTATAAAGTGGCGCAAGTAAACTGAAGGTTATTTAATAATAATAAAAATTAATTTAATCTATCTGTACTCTTAATATTTTTATACAAATATTTTTCAATCAAATAATTCCTTATTATATTTATTAAAAAATAATTATTAGTAGTGCTTTTTTAATATTTATTAATTTATTACCGCAATGCGTTACAACGAAGTCAACACAATCAACTACAATGAAAATAGTGACATTAGACTGCAATTAAATTCTGTATATCAGTCACATTTATTGTATTAATTATAAACATAATATTTTTACAGCTTACAATTATTATTATTATTATTATTTTATTAATTTATTTAGCTTAATAGCTAATCTTTACATCTAACAAATTTAGTAAACATATATAAAAATATATAAAAAATACATAACAGAAAGAAAAAATAAAAATATACAATAATAAAGACTTAATATTATAATTTATTTCTATATGTACGAAGGTGTTTTTTTATTCCATTTATGAAACCCGTTATATTTTTGCTGTTTCGGATTTCTCTTGGAAAAATATTATATAAATCAAAACCTCCGTACATAATTCCCTTAGCCGTACTCGTTTTCTTATACCTAATTATCTTTAAATTTTCTCTATTTCTAGTATTATATTTATGTACATCTTTATTTCTTATTAAATACTTATTAAAATATTCTGGTAACATATTATTTTCTAACTTATATATAAATACTAAAACATTCATACTCAATATTTCTTGAACATTCAACCATTCTAATCTATCAATCATACTTTTACAATTAGTTAATCTATTTTTATTTAAGATTACTCTCATTGCCCTATTTTGTAATTTTTGCAACATTTGTTTATCTAATTTATTTAACATATTTAATAGTGTTGCACAATAATTAAAATGGGGAAATATTATACTATTGTAAATTTTTTTTTTTGTATTTATACTTAATATATTTCTTAATCTAGATAATAAACCTATTTTTCTACTAATTTTTTTTAATATGTAATTACAATGTTCTTTAAAATTTAATTTTGTATCAACAATTACTCCTAAATATTTTATATTATCCACTATTTCTATACTAGAGTTATTTATTACTATTTTGGTACTATTATCTGACACATTTTTATAATTAATAAACATACATTTAGTTTTATTCTCATTTAATTTAAGTACATTATTCTTTAACCATATTTCTAATATACTTAATTCATTATTTAAATTATTTACAATTTCTTTAATGTTATCACCTATGCAATACATTAATGTGTCAAACGCAAATAGATGAATTTTACATTTTTTCACGTTATTAACTATATCATTTATATACAAAACAAATAACAATGGTCCCAATTTAGACCCTTGTGGTACTCCATAAGACACTAATTTCTCTTCAGAATATACATTATTTATTTTAACTTTTTGTTTTCTTTTATATAAGTAATTATTAAACCATCTTAAAACTATATCACTTATACCTATACTCTCCAATTTCTTTAACATTATTTTTCTGTCTATTGTTTCGAAGGCTCTCTTGAAATCCAAGAAAACTGTTCCAATGATTTTGTTTGTATCCTTAGCCAACAGCCAATCATTTATCACTACTTGTAATGCAGTTTCAGTGGAATGCTTTTCTCTGAATCCCGATTGTTGTTCACATATTATGTTTTGAGAAGTAATAAATTCCTTTAATTGTTTGATTACTACTTCTTCTATTATTTTTTCTATACACGGTAGCATGTTGATTGGTCTCATTTCTTCAACTTTTTTACTATTTTTTATTTTAGGTATAGGTACAATAGTAGCAATCTTTAAATTTTCAGGCATTTCTCCTAAGAAGAGTGCTTTATTTATTAAATAATTTAATTTAGTTCCTATTATTTCCCATGTTTCTTTAATTATATTTATATCTAGTTCATCAGTACTAGTTCCTTTTTTAAATTTACATATTATGTTATGAATTTCATCTAATGATACTGATTTAAATTTACTAAATTTTACAATTATTGCTTTATTATTATATTGTACTAAATTACTAATCCTTGGTATTGAATTCACAATTTCAATTCACAATTTCAATTCACAATTGGTTGATATTACTATACATGAGTTAGCTCTAATTTATTTCAAATACCCACGAGATTAAAAAAATCTAGAAAAACCTCATCTCTGAATTATAATTATATAATAATCATTAATTCCAATCTCACAGACATGATTGAAATATATGTGATGTTAACCTAGATCTTTCAGGGACTAGTCACTGACTTATACCACTAGTTTATCGTAAAAAATAATATCGAAATTGAAAACGTTTTTTGACTAGATTTTAATTAAACTTGTGAAAATTAAAAATTGCAGTTTTTAGCAACCGACCTTGCTCAGTGGTTGAAAGCAGGGTCTTCGGAAAATCCTGCCAGCGCCACAGTACTACGCATTATTATTTTTTTAATATTAGAAATTTATAAACGCGCATATACCATGTGGTAGATAGATTGAAACCTTGCTCAATGGTCAAAAGCGGGTCTTATGGTAAATTCCATGCTATGAAGCCTATATTTATAAATGTATATGCTATAGTTAAAATTAAAGCTTAAAAATATATTTTGATACATTGATTTATTAAAAAACAGAATAGAACTAGTGATGTATGGTATTCAGCGAAGTGGCGCTGAATCCTGGCAGGCTCTCTGTGTATGAAGCTCTGCTGCTGTGAGGCCCGACAAGCCAAAAAGAAAACCTTTTTCTTGAAATAATTACAGACATAAGAGAATTAAATTCCTATTATATATACAGATTATCAGTTAGCTATGTATGTAATATCAATTATTTTTTTATCTATAGAATATAATGACTTTATCGAAATGTTTATCCATATCCAAGTTAAGAAAAGTCATTTACAATTATTATTATTACTCGTATTTATTTCATAGCCGCATAGCACGTTTATGGTTTCGGGACACGCGATAATAATCCCTCAGATTACACACAACATATTTCAGCGCTTTCAAAAAAAAGGGCGAAATAAAAACCACAATACGTAATATTATTTACATTGTTACGAATAACTGTTTGGTTTGTCCCCCGTCGTAAATTCACACCTGTTTACACAAGAATTACTGGCGGAGCGTTGAGAGCCGCTGGTTTGAGGGGAGCAATTCCAATGCTCCGACGAATTTATGAATGGAGGAACCAAATCCACTCGAATCCGAAACAAACCCACTTCAAATAAAAATACTTCCGACGCACAACTACCACCACCGCGTGTCTCTCATTATAATGTAAATAGCTATTTGCTTTGTGAAACAGAGTCTCTCGAATGATGGATACTGTTGAAACACAGATGTATTATAACATCATCTACGCATTAAACATTTTCATTAAAAATAAATAAAACTTGTCCTGTCGTTAGAGAGTAATATACTTAAATAAATTCTCCCTCACTTTCCACCAAAATGTTCACAAAAAATAAACTACACCCCTAGTTCAGCTGTGCCCTATTTAAATAAAAATTTTGCACAAAAATTAAATTTTAACTATCTTATAAATAATATGAAACTGTGAAAAATCACAACGCATGAGCGTGTTCCAGAGCAAAAAACTAAATTTTAACAAGTATAAAAGGACAATACGCTTTGTCCATCAGTGTTTTGTATGCGTATTTTATACCATGCAAATATCTATGAGACAATAACTCTTATCGCACAGTTGCATACATGCTCTCTCTCAAGCAGCTGGACCACAGATATAAAAGCAAATCCCGTAAACTATAAATGAAAAGTGAATGTCAAATCTGATGTAACATATTTTCGTTTCGATTATTAAGACACTCGGAGCGTGCTCAGCTGCCGTAAAGCCGAGAAAGGGTGTAGTAAATATATATTTTAGTGCAGGTTCATCCCCAAATTGCCATAAACCTTTCGGGACAAACGATCGGCCGAGGGTCGCCATAAAATAGCGGCTACCGATTGCCATACTCGCTCGTAATTTTCGCGTAGCTTTATGGCTCTCACCCAGTAACGAACTTAATTGCTTTTTTATAGTAGATATAGGTACTCCATAATAAAGGCGAGCGATTCGCGAACGATTAAATATAATTATACGGGCTATAATAATAAATACATATATTAAATGTAATCAAAAGTGGCGCTCGATAAATTATAATGATAATAACATAATCAAAATTGTAATTTGATGATCTTTAACGAATTAATATTATATAAATAAAAATATAATAATATGTTACTAGAGTATTTAATTCAAAATTATATGTAGGGACATATATTTAATACTAGAAATAGAGACAATTTAGGGATAGATATGAGAAAATGAGTACGGCCAGGGGAATAATAATGAATTTGTAAATATTCTTTAAATAAATACAGCGGGCTTTCTAAATGGAATAATGAAACTAATTATATTATTAAATGTTTTATATGTATGTTTTGATTAAATTTTTATTTAGTGTATATTACCTAAATAAATTAATAAAATAATAAATAAATAATATACAGTATATTATGTAATATTATATTATATCATATAAAAAAATTCTAGGAACTGTGCCGGATTTACTCGAGCCAGTCAAAATAATGTGTCAGTAGTTGGAAATAAATAGCTAAAAAAATAATTAGACGCGTCAAGACTATTTTAAAAACGGAACGCTGCACGTCAATAATTTTCTCTAGTTCTATTTTAAAACATAATTTGTGAATCGTTGTTTGAAACGCTCCTGGGCATGGGTAGTTCACAGCACGAAGCACGTTTCGGCAATTAATGCTTCCACAAGATTACATAAATCAACTTAGAAATTGCTTGTGGCACTCGCACGTTTTGGAATTATGATCAACTTTCGTATAGGTGACACAACGAACGCTTGTTTTTTTCTTACTTCTCTCCATCTCCAAACCGGAAACACTTGCTTTCTGGAGAGATGCTCAGACACGTGTTGCTCTCTTTTTTGTGACACGAATATGTATGATAAAAAATGAAGTAGCGAAGGGTATTCTTCCGGTAGAGGGTCGCTAGATTGTTCGCAGATTTGGTTACATTTTTTTGTGGGTTGCGATGGAAAAATATTATCTTATTTTCATATTTTTTATAGATTCGCAGTCTCATCTGGGATTTTTAGATCGAGATCCTGGGAAATATATTTAAATAATAATCGAGATTTGAGATTCTTAAAAGTTCTCACTCAAGACAAAATTTATATTAAAGTGGCATATAATCTACGAGTATACTAAAATAAATATGTAATATAAGTGATTTTCGTTTTTTTTTTCTTAATCCCGAAAATCAAGATTATTGCTTATCAATTAACACAAAAATAAGAATACATATTTAAATTTTGTTGGGAAAAATACGTTTTTAGAAAAAACGAGATATTAAAAGACGAATCAGATACTTTTTCTAATTGTTGCAATGAATAGTTTTATCGCTGAGAATACTTAATCGCTTTCCGTTGATGTTGGCTTAATTGCGAGCAAAGATTTATGCAAAAATCAGATTTTTATCAAGTAAAAATTATGATAAAATCATGAAAATTATATAACAGTATTACTAAAAAAATACTATGATACCTAAAGTACTAATCACAGTACAATGTGTAATAAGAAGAAAGACAAACCTCGCGATATTAATCCTTTGGGCGTTTAAAACTAATACACCCCGCAACCCTGTCTATTCCCAACCGCAAATAGCCTCGACGAGCTTATCTTCTTAGGACAGTGTCAACAAAAAGCTCGGAGCTTTCGCTCGAGCCTCTTTGTACAAACACCGGCGAACCGAAATAAGTCTTTGAGCCAATATTTAATTTTTTCACACCTCGTCCATTAACGGCTAGGGTGAGATTATTATGATTTAGTTTTGGTACCTAATTAAATTCAACAAAACTTGTTATGCTTCGCTCAGATGAAGACAAAGAATATACGGTCAATTTGGCAACATGATTTGAACAAATTAAATCTGCAACTGTCAGGAGGTTGAAGAAACAACGTAAAGTGCATGAGAAATTTAATGGTAGAAGACTTTATTTATAAAAAATGTTTGTGGGGCATCTGGCAATAGAAGAATGTCGATTACATCTACGCATTTCGATGCATATTTATATTCCAGTAGCTTATACGAATATCAGTTTTAGTTAATGATAACTAACTTGATCCACCCTATGTTAAACTTTTAAAAGTTATAGAAGTGAAAGAAGCTTATTTTCTCTGGCTTCTATGGGACGACTTGGTCGATTTGATATAGCTCCGCTTGGAGCGAGTTTGACTGAACTCTTGTTATTCCAAGCTAGAAGCGAAGTGATTCTGAAGTTCTGGTGAAGAGGACTGAAGTGATTAAGTAGTGCAGTATTCAAGCTAGTATAAGTTCCCTTCCACTTCTCGATCCTTTGAACAATTTTAGTGATTTTAGGTGGAACTAGACTTTTTGATTTTGTCTAATACAAATCATGTCAAAACTTTTGCAGTGTTAACGGCTCAGACAAAAGGCACATTTGGCAATGTAGCTCCTCTGAAGTTGGGAGTACCTACTTGGCTGAGATAATTGGCACAGATCCATATATTTTGTTAAAGTAAGGTCCAGCGGTTTTTATACAATATCTTCAGAACCACGTAGATACGCATAACTGTTTTTTTTTGTTTATCACGCCTGTAAAAACTTCTTAATAAAATTGAGGTATGCATTTTACAGCTGTATTTTGCAAATTATTTCCATACAAAGACTGTGAATATATTGGTTACATATAAAAGTTTTGTTTTACTGAGTTGATATTACTGTTGTCGCTATGGTTAATGTGACGTTACATAGTTTGGTTATTTGTTTATTTTGTGCGCGAGAGAAACTGTTAAAATTTAATTGTGGCGAGAAGGCAATTCATCGTTACTGATGTACTCAGTCATAAAATAAACCAAAAATAGATTTAGACCATCTGACATATTAAAAATAAATTAAATTTTGTAATAATACATATGTAGATGGATCCAATGGGATGTTTTCTTTTCATGCCAATATCATAATAAAAATTACTTATTGTTTATGTATAAACATATCGTAAATAAATAAATAAAAAATACTAAAAAATTAGAACAGGAAACCATCTCTATTCGCAAGTGTGTGCCGCGTATCGTCGTCGTTCAACGACGGATAGTATATTAATATAATTAAATTATATGCGTAGTCTTTATACAAAACAAATTATTTTGTAATATAGACCATTCTTGTTATCAAACGCTCGTTTTTCTTACTCGAACGCATATCTTATTTTATAAAGAGTAGAGACGTAGTTAAATATTAAATTTGTAATATATTATTTATTTAGTGGCAACATATGTAACTAAAGATTCTGAATATGTTTTATATGAAATCGCGTCAGGCTTTTGATCCAGCAGAAAAATATACATAAACGATCAATTGCCTTTGAAGATACACATTGGACACAATAGAATGAAAAACGGTTAAGCACACATAACCACAGTTCAAGCAGGTCTAGACACTTTTTTCGGAGAGTTCACCGGCCGCAAACTCGAATTTCTCAAAGTTGAATAGTTGAGTTATTCAATTTGCTATTTTATTCTCAAACACGTCTGCGCGCGTCTATGTACCTCGGCGCAGAATTAATAACGCAGACTCCGAAAATACAAATCGTAAACATTTTTTATCGACGCCGATCGATACGTCACACTCGCAGTTACAGCTCTATATAAGACACGTGTATTTAAAACATTCTGACAGCATTTGAAGTAAGCTTCAAATTGATTTCAATCATAAAACATCATAATCACATATTGTTTACAATAGTCTTTGCTATAAAGCATACGCTATATGGAAAGACAATTAAAAATTGATAAAATATATTTTGACCAAAATTTGCGATGAAATTAGTCACGAAAGACTTGCTAAAAGGGTCTCACCAGAACTAGTTAATTTATTTATGTACCTTATTATATAATAGTTATAGACATCATATTCTTTACACAGTTTTATATACAAAAATTTACCTAATTCTTGCGGCCTTTGTGGACGAATTTTTTTATTATTTAATTTTAACTGTTTATCAAAGTTTATTACTTTCATTAATATAATTTAATTTAAAGTGTGTTATATATTACGTTATATATAAATATAACAGCTCTCACGTGTTGACCGATGAATATATTGGAGCGGGAACTCAGGGAAATACCTAATACGTGCTCTGCTGTAAGCTCAGTGGCTTTCCCGGGGAAATTTTCCGCTTATTTTGTTAGCGTTTGGAAACGGCCAGTAAAACTTTTCCCTCTAGCTTTCCTATACACTTGCTCCAACTACCAAAGTGTAATTAAATCCATTATGCATCCGGCATATAAAATTAGCAATTGATAAAATTAGTGACTTATCTAAAGATTCGATCGGGGAACGAAGCTAAAGCTTTGTTGCTCGTTGAAGATTATCAAAGTGTCGTTTCAGCGCTAATGTCAAGCAATTGCGCTGAAATGGTTAATAATTCAGCATTATCAAAATCTTACAATCGCTAATTTGAGAGAGTTAAATAGAATTGTTTAGCATAGTAATGATTCCTTTTATAGCTTCATATTAATATAGGGATTGTCATTTTTTTATATTATTTTATATTTTATATAAAAAACCTTGAATTTAATATGCCTATTTTATATATATGCCTATGTTTTTTCTCTTGATTGGAAAAGGTTGAAATGTAAACTACGACGCGTTTGATGTATTTAGTTCGAATTTCCATCGGCTTGATTTTCGATAGGTCTACTAGTTTTTAGCGCAAAAGCCTTCTAAATCAAACTTTTAATTCGTCGATCCAGTTCAAAGTTTTAATTAATTTCGCTAGCTCTGAGCCAATTTGACTGTTGAGTTTACAGAATTGAACACACACACACACAGACACTTTGATTGAAGACGAAGGTAAATAAACCGTCTCTCTGATCTAATTGTGGAATTTTGCTAGGTTGCGAAACTGGAGTACCAATTTATAAACTAATCAATTACGCCGATATAGCACGAATTATCCTGATAAGTTTCAGCTATCATAAATAGTCAATTAAGATTGATCTATGATAATAATTTGAATATTGCAATTAAACAAAAAAATCAACTGTTTTTTAATAATAAATCATTGTTGTTATGGTAATTTTTTTGTTGATTTGTATTACCTTAATATTTTTATAACTAATTATTGTGACGATTAAAAGTGAGTTTGATTGTGTTAGTGGAAATTTTTCATTGTATATGATCTAAGAAAAACGATTGACCAAAGAGTAAGATTTATTTGAAATGATTTTCAATTAAAATAAAACCTTTTTTAATAAAACACAAATTCTTGATTCATGTTAAATTTTTATTACTTTGCTCGCAATAAAACTCATGATATATTATTATCTTTAAACACGTGATACATTATAATATTTTTTTAGATAGATATGATTACTAGCTTTTTATATCAAATTACACGCTGATTATATGTCATTACTTTGAAAAAATACTGAATAATCTTTTATTATTGATTTAGATTAAAAATATTATTTTTGGTGATCGTTCACTAAACAAAATAACGTTTCTTAAAACTAGATTTTAAACTACTCGTCAAAGTTCTTGTAACCATTTTATAACTGATTTTTTGACACATATTTCTGAGTGCTTCCGAGAAACCCCCTCCGTTCGCCAGCTACCAGGTATAATAGAGTATATATTAGATAGTGGATTAGAGTAGAGAAAAAAGCGTAGTTGAAAGATTTTTAATGTGCCTTCGTTCGGCAAGCTTTCATGTTTGGCCGACCACCCCCTTTTAAATATTTTACTGCATATCACCCAACGGCTAGTTTTCAATCCTGGTCTAACGTCATTTAAAATTTTCTATATAGTCCCCGTGATGCTGAATCTACCTCAATAAAGTGTCAACCTGATGACAACTATCTCATCGCCTTGGTGACCTTGATGGCGCGTCGCCGAGAGTCTGTGCTCCATAACCGTGAGTTTAACCAACTATTATTAGTGCTTTAAATATATTTAAGTGTAATTGTAAAATTTTTAATTATTAGGGATTTATGTTTAATTATACATTGATTTAAATTTCATCTGCTTACATATTTTTTAGTAGCATATAATTAATGTAATTATAGTTAGCCTGAATTGTGTATATTTTATGGATTTGCTTTTTATTATTATTCTTTTTTTTACTGAATCTACTGTAGTCCAGTTTATGTAATCAGAAAAATTAAGCTTCTTGCAAAGTATTTTTATATAATTTATTTAGGTTGTACAGATGTTGGGACTACTACCTAAAAAAAACAACCAATAATGCAATGACAAAAGAAAGAATGTTTCACTTGTAAATAGTATTTCGTTAATTGTTCACTATTGTCATTTACACAACACCAGTGGTTCTCAACATATTTTTAAACGCATGGAATTTATCGTTTTTTAATACTTTTATATTAAACACTAAATTACAATTACTTACATATTTATATACTTGATGTTTTGTTACATTTGTTCATCATACGATATTTCTTGAAACAATCTGCAGCAAAGATATGATTTTGAATTAAGTTTTTAAAAATCTTTAGTTTTTTTTATAGATAATATATGAATTACCTGAATGAGAATATTACCTATTTGATAAGCCACGCATAGTCCACATCGTGACGATTTTTTTGTCCTTCAATGCATTTTTGTTCTTTCATAAATATGTTACAGTTATCCCTTGCATATTATTTTATTGCTTGTGCTAGATCTAATTATACTAGTTGAATATATTTAAAAAAAAAGCAAATTGACGATTTTACAGAATAATACAATTCGAGTTTCGTATGTTGGCAGCACTGTAAAACAGACATCTGTCAATAATAACGCATGTTCAAAGTTTGAAATTCACGGACGTCGTTCCAACTTTTTCTTGGGAAGGGGGGCAAAAGTTGGTTAGTCAGTGGTCGTTTTTTCAATTATCGATTTCAATTAGATTCATAGTATAGCATTAATTGACATGCATTTTTCTAGCCAAATTCAGGGAGGCGTCTCTGTTTAGAATCTCGCTCGGTTATCCATCGTTTATATAAAGACTTTTTTTAACAATATTACGAGCATATAAACCGAATTTTGACCAATAGGAGAGCACAAAAAACAATTATCCCTTCTCAGAAGTCAAAAATCCACGTCAAAAGCAATAAAATCGTGTTGGCGCCGTCGCAGTGGGAACGCTCGTTACCGAGCGTTCCCACTGCGACGGCGCCAACACGATTTTATTGCTTTTGACGTGAATTTTTGCCTTCTGAGAAGTGATAATTGTTTTTGCGCCCTTCTATTGACCAAAATTCGGTTTGAATATACTTTAACCAATACTCTTATATCAGAAGTTCTATAAGATAGCAGATAGAAATACGTCAAATGTTCGAATATCAAAAAAAAAATATCCTATTAATTGTATCGTCGAGAAGTACTGACCTAAATAGGCTCTTGCATCTTTTTTTACATATATATTACATAGGGTGTCGTATACCAAAGACATGTTTAGATAATAGGCGTCAACTGTGAGATATAGATTGTGCTAATGGTCAACGCGAGAAATAACAGTGGATCATCTACGAAAGCACAACCGACAATAATACAACTCGACACGCTGCGAAGACCTGCCATTTCAACTATACTGCTTGGTAGTGGCATGTTTATAAAGTATATTGTCACTAGCTTTTCTAGCGTCTATTTTGGGTACAAAATCACACCCCTTCGGTCTTGAACCCCGAAAAATTAAATGTGTTTATATACATACAGTAATATGAATATTCGAAAGGTAATTTAAAATTATATTTTAGTTGTATAGTGTTATTGAAATAGAACTTGGATTGGAACCTATTCAAAAGTAGCAAAAAGGTGCAACAAAGGCATCCGGATACCATACGTAGTTATTTTTTCCCGCATCGACTACACTCCGGAACAGCTTCGAGTGTTTTCATTTATAATTCAAAGCGTTTTTCTTTTGCAAAATCGCAATAAATTCGACATGAACCAAAAGTGGAGAAGTGTCCCCAGGTAGTAATGCATTATGCATCAGTTCATTAAAATGCACCGCGAGAGCAAACAGAAAGGGTCGAATGGAAAAAAATATGAGATCGAATAGGAAAAGAACTCAAAGAAACTGGACGATGCAATGGCGATATTCAACGCTGACCCTATGAACTATGAATTAAAAGTATAGTTTCAATAAAACTTCGATGATTTAATTGTGAAGCAAAAGCATAAATTATTATTGGCGCATCAATATTGCAACCGTTGTGAAGATCTATCGCTATTTATCGTCCAATTGAATGGTTTATGTAGATCAATTAAATAGTTCATATATATGTCGTCAGCTTCGCAAATGGTTATTAATGTTAAATACAAAGGAGAGGTAAAAAGTATGAGTGATATTATAGTAATATTTCAATCGATTATGCCGTGCGAAAAAAATATTGTTTTATTTTATACAATAAGACATATAGTATTGAACGAGTATTATATCTTGCTATGTAACATTCTGTTTTTATTATTTGAAAAAGACAAAGGTCTCGGTTGAGTGTTTCCGCTGTCTATTTTTTGTCTTTTTACCTCACCGTTGTGAGATTTTTTATAAATTAAAAATATTCTCTCTAAGGTTTCACTATCGGATTTAACTTTGGAACAACAACAAAACAAGAAACCCACCAAGCGATTAAAAACTTAAATTGGGCAACGTTTAGCTTAACATAAATAAAATTTTGAGCAATTGGTGTCGCGTTACCCGGTGATGTATGGTTATTGCTATTTCCTACCGATCTCTTATCTCCATCACCGAAATGACCACTAAAAACATTCCGTTTGATAAAACCTGGGAATAGTTGAGAAATCACACGGTTCGATGACATTGTTGTTACGTAAAACGACTCTCGGGGTTCAATGTAAGCCACGATAGTTAGAGATGAACCGACATTGATTCGGGGTCATCCGGGCGATTGACACATCGATTGTGATAAAACGGGTCAAGTACGGTTCACGACGGATGTGCTCTTTGATGGCTTGTTTTATACGCTATTAATAGTTTTAATTATAGAAAAAGTCAATTAACATTAGTGACTCAATCAGATTGATTATTTTTATAGATTTATTGTGTAATACTATAAAACTCAGCTGATCAAAGTTATTTGAGCGATCGTAGACAGTTGTGTTACAAGAATATTTCGCATTATCAGGAGTTCTTCAAGGGTGCAACCTAAGCTCTCTGATCTCGTTCATTTATAAATACGGTAGTTGCTTTGATGACGTTGATTGATAATATAGATGCTTGCCCTAATAAAAACTTGTCTATAAGTTTAAAAAGTAAAATGTATGTAATTCAGTTTCGGTCTGATGTTATAACAATGCTTACTTTTAAATGTCGATTGTTTTGGAAAAATCTGTGCTAATTCCTATAAGATTCCTATAATCCTATAAGAGAGCTTTCGAAATATTATATATGAATACTGTTGAATTAAACAATATCTTTGTAAGTGAAATAGTTTTAAGATGCTTTAATAATTATTTAAAAAAATAAAATAATATCTAACGGTGTACCAGAGGATCTAAAATATAACATTTTCCCCCTTTACTTGAATGAATAATTTCATGCTGATATAAAAAACTACGGATTTTTATTGTAGAATATAAATAGCAATTGTGGGTGAGAATTGCTTTTATTCGAGCGCTGGTGGAGATGCTGGCGGAGGGATGATGTCCAGTGGATGGTCCTTTGAGGTCTTGTAATTTGGCGATGTCCTTCGATGTCTGTTCCTCTTTGGCTATTCGTACCTTAAAGACAAGAAAGAAAGCTCTGACGAATCAAAATAATGCAGTGACCATTTAACCAATCGTTTATTCGACGAATGCACGCCTCTAGAAAATGACATTTTCGAAAGTCGAATTGTGCAACGGGCTAAGTCTTAACGGTGCTTTTTTTCTTCTCCGATAATGTGTTGTTTCCGCAACCGTTACGCAACAAAGAAATATATTTTTTTAAATAATAGCGCATTTTTATAAATAAAACTTGAGTCTGCTGTCATGACTCGAACCCGCGGTCTCTGGATTATCAGTCAAGACCATTAAATTACCCAATCTTAAATCTATATTTAATGTTTTAGTGATGATCTGCCTTTATCCATGATTATGATCAAAAAATTATAATATTTTTTACCGCTGATGTCTTCCATAAGTAAGCTTCTCCGAGTCCATGAATATATTCGTATGGCCGCTATTATGGCTCGTTTTGCGTCGGACCTGAAGGCAAATTACCCACGAAGCCCACAAATGCAATCCGGCTTAAGCGACTCCGGGTAAGAAAGCCGTTATTTACGAGCTGGAGACATCGCCTCTTCCACTAAGCCCCCGCAGGAGGAGTACGCGATATGCAAAACCGATTTGGCGAACCGAAATGAGTTATAAGTGCCTTAGCTATGCAAACGTTTGCGATGCTATAAATTGTATAGGAAAATGACGCGTTGACCATAAGCACTTCATATCTCACAGCTGACACCTATTATCTAAACATGTCTCTGGTATACGACACCCTATATAATATATGTATGTGTAAAAAAGATGCAAGAGACTACTTAGGTCAGTACTTCTCGACGATACCACTAATATGATTTGATATTCGAACATTTGACGTATTTCTATCTATAATCTTATAGGACTTCTGATATAAGAGTATTGGTTAAAGTATATTCAAACAGAATTTTGGTCAATAGGAGAGCACAAAAAACAATTATCACTTCTCAGAAGTCAAAAATTCACGTCAAAAGCAATAAAATCGTGTTGGCGCCGTCGCAGTGGGAACGCTCGGTAACGAGCGTTCCCACTGCGACGGCGCCAACACGATTTTATTGCTTTTGACGTGGATTTTTGACTTCTGAGAAGGGATAATTGTTTTTTGTGCTCTCCTATTGGTCAAAATTCGGTTTATATGTTCCTCGTTTTTTTTGTAATATTATTATAAAAGTCGTATTAGATTTTTGATTACTGAGAGGAAAATTGTTTTTTACGCTCCCCTATTGGTCAAAATTTGGTTTAAATATGCTTCATTCGATTATCACTTATTATAAGTCGTAATATTGTTATAAAGTCTTACTATGAACGCTAGATAACCGAGCGTTTCTACAGCTACAGCGACGACACGATTTTGTTGATTTTGACGTTGATTCTAAACAGGAACGCCTCCTTAAATTTGGTTGGAAAAATGCATGTCATATAATAAAATACTATGAATCTGAATGAAATTAAAATGTTAATAAAACGACCACTAACGAATCAAGTTTTGCCCCCCTAACCCTTGAAAAAGTTTAAGCGACGTCCCTGTATTTGACACTTTGAACACGCGTGATAATTGACAGATGGCCGATTTACAGTGCTGCCAACATAGCAAACTTGAATTGGATTATTTCATATAATGGCTAATTTATTTTTCAAAGCACATATTTAACTAGTACAATTAGGCTTAACACAAACAATAAAAATAAAAACGCAATAGAGAAGCTGTAACATTTAAATGAACTAACAATAATATTATAGTATTTGCATTGAATGGCCAAAAAATATAGAATTTACTATACTATAGTAAATTCTTATATTATGTAAAAGAAACTGGTGAAAGAAAAATATGGAATATTTTTTTGAGAATTATCGTACGATTGATAATTGTAATATACATACATAAATATATTTAGTGTTTCATATATCAAAGTAATAAAAACAACAACAAAAAATTCCGTGCGATTTAAAATATGTTGAGAGCCATTATGTTGTGTGAATTACAATAGGGAACAATTAACTAAATACTATTTACAAGGATAGAGCAAAACATTCGTTCTTTTGTCATTGCATTCTCGTGTGTTTTTTTTTTTAGGTAGTGGTCCCAACATCTGGAACGTGTACAGAATATACCCTAAATAATAGATAAGAAGCCTAATATTTGGGATTAAATAAATTGGACTGCAGTGGATTCAATAAGAAAAAAGTTATTGTCTGGTAAAGGTTAATTTTCAAAAGAGAATTGTCAATCAACCAAAAATAAGAACCATACAATAATAAAATAATATGCTAGTCTAAGAAAATATAGAGTTGTCTCCTAATGCTTATAAACTATTGTTTAAGAAATATATAAACAATGTAATGATTCTTTAATTTTTTCAAAGGTACGCTTCATGCCGAATAATATTGCAGCAATCATTACATTTTTAACCCATTTGTTACCGAACTTTTTGTGAATACTATCTAAATACTGATGTATTAAATAATAAAACAAAAATATGTTTCGCTTGAAACTAGACCGCTGAAACAGACCGATTAAAACGTACGTCGGATCAGGAAATTCTCGCAAAAGTTGCATTGCAATAGCCGATATATCGAATTTCGGCAATCAAAGGGTTAACAAATACAATTTCTTCGGGATAAAATATAGTTCTATTTTAAATCTCCCTTAGTAAAAGTCCTTCATTCTTGACGAATTGACCTCTGTTTTTGACAAAATAATTTTGTCACAAAAAATGGAGCGTGTCAAGCGAACTGTATAAATAGAAATGTTCGGACAGTTATCATGGACACAAAGGCAGTTGACTTTGCAAAAATTGTTTTTCCCGAGTTTGTCTATTGTCTGGATTCAGCGCTGGCCACATGTCGACCCTCCTGGGTCGCATAAATATCGTGACCGAATTCAGCACGTGTCATCTGCAATGCAAGGGTATAATTCAACGTCGAATGCAACTTATGAAAGTGGACGCTGGAACATTGTAGCTTAAATAATAAATCATTGAATTGGAATATAATAATTATAAATCTAGACATCGAAATCTAATTAAACAAATTTGATTTATTCAAGCGTTTTGTCAGAGGCTTAAATTCGATTTTGCGAATATTTTATAGCGCCATTATTGCCCGACGCCCTTAAAATCTTGCTTCATCTTAATATTTTATAATAAGTGCGCGATTTCCATGAGAAATAATCTACAATGGCCGTTACTTTTATTTATTGCCGCTCCTGTAATAAAATAAAGTTCTCATGAAATTTCAGGAACGATTAAATATAAATTCAATTAAAAATAACCTATTTTGTGTATTTTCTGAAGTTATGTTGAATTGTCAAAAATAACATTACTTTATATGATTTTTTTATGGAAATTTGGTGCGTTGTTTTACTTTGTAACAATATAACTTAAGCGTGGGAGAAAGCAATACAGTTGGTACCCTTGTACGCGGAAAGTGAGGATTTACTCGTTTGACAATGCGACAGAAGGACGTCTTCTGCTAGTTGGCGCAAAACAACTTTTTCCCGCCAGCTCATTTTTTTAGACTTAGTTGATGAGCGATTTGATTTTTACACTGCTAAGAATTAGAAATATTTCAAATTCGAATATGCTAAACAGCGTTTTTGATTTAAAATATGAGCTGTTACTACATTATTAAAATATTTATCAAGTGAGTGATTGAATATGCAGCAGATATCTTTAATTTATTCGACAATCTAATATTGTATTTTTATATATTTATTTATTTATTTATTTATTAAAATTATAACCATCGTGACCTGACAGGCAAACCCATTGCGTCACGATAGTCAAAAGTACTAATACATCATAATACATACAAATATAAACAAGACAAAACAACAGACACAAATCACCTCAACAGGTGTGCATTGTCCCATACGAACTGAACCAAAACTCCATATGTGCAAGAGAAAATGTCAATATTTCTAGGGACAGAATTGAGCAGATGAATAGCCTTAGCCAGAGAAGAGTTGGCAAGTGCTCCAGTTCTAGACTTTACAGGTAAGAATAGTGGACGCGGCCGAGAACTATAACCACCTTCAGGAAACCACATTTGAAGCTGCTCGAGCACTGAAGGATTGTCTACGATGCCCTTGAGCAATTTCCAGAAGTGTTTAATTACATAAACACTTATGCGAGTCGACAAAGAAACGTATCCCAGGGCTCCCAAAATAAAAGCACTGGGAAACAAAAACGGATAATACCCGTATTCCTTCAAGTATAAATATCGAAGAAATTTACGTTGTACTTTTTCCAGCTTCAATTCATTACATTGATTCATTACGCCTGGGATCCAAATGATGGAGCTAGTTTCTAGTATGCTGTGGACTAGAGTATCATTAAGAGCGCGCAATACTAAAGTATTCCTGAAGTAACGCGCATTTCTCAAGATAAAACCGAGCATTTTTAAGGATTTGCTATGAGTCTCTGCAATGTGCTGGCTAAATTTCCAACGTTCTTCGAAAGTCACTCCTAAATCCTTAGTTGAAGAAAACCTTTCCAGAAAATATCCGCCTAGATGGTATGAATATTTTGCCGGCGTTAATGACCTTCAAAATGAAATTGTGTGACATTTCTTTACACTGAAAGGCAATTGGTTATAGCAAGCCCATTTCCATATAGAGTTGAGATCCTCCTGTAGGTCGAGGGAATCAGAAATCGAATGCATTTTCTTGTAAATTTTCAAGTCATCTGCATATAATAAAAAATCTGAATACTCTATTGCTGTTTCTATGTCATTAATGAACAATAAAAACAACAATGGACCCAAATTGGATCCTTGAGGTACTCCAGTAGGGGTCTTATATCGTTCTGAAAAGGAGTTATTATATTTGACGAATTGATATCTATTGGTCAAGTAATTTGAGAATAGATTTATGAGATCTTCAGAAAACCCGAAATTAGATAACTTTTTTACAAGTAAAGCATGGTTAACTTTATCAAATGCTTTTTCAAAATCTGTGTATACGACGTCCACTTGTACACCAGAGTCCAATGATTTTGAAACATAGTTAGACAAAACCATTAGATTAGTGACAGCGGATCGAGATTTACGGAAACCATGTTGTTGGTCGAGAAGCATATATGTATACATAACGAAGAAGTCCCAAAAAAAATATTTTAGGGATGATTGTATATTACGGGAAGGCATTTGAGCCAATATTTGAGCCACACTGTCACTGAACGGATTCAATGAAAAGGTATTCATCGGTGTGCAATACCTAGGTCAGCAGATAGCGCTTAAACCACAAAGGAAAAGCATTAAGGATACTACCCACTTGGGCCGTTTCCATTGTCCTTCGCCAAGGGACGGGTGAAAATCCTTAACAAGTTTTTGCTAAAAGAGTGTAGAAAGTGAAAAGGAAAGGGTGGTTTTTCTGTTTAGCCCTCGTGAATGAGAAAAAATATACATATATTCAAGAGCCGAGATTTATCCTTCGGGGTGAACGAACTTATTTCACGAAATGTCACTAGTTAGTGAGCCTAAATGATATATCGCCGTGCCCAAACGTCAACCTTCCGAATTTTGGAGGGTAATAGTCAAGGACTTTACCCTTCTTTCTCTCTTGAAAAACCTTTGACGGAGGTACGGAATCATAATATTACTAATTTGAATAAAGGATTTATATACCTATCTAATATATATGTGCATATATAATATAATACCCATAAAAATATACATTTTCCTAAACTAAAGAAATATATTTTGTATATTTATATATTTCAGTATAATACAATACTTTTATTATGAAAATTATTAATGATTAAATAAATAATAATAATATATAGAAACGGTTTCACATCCGCTTAGAAATATGATTGAAACTGAAAAAAATATTTTGTTACACCTTACTAGCATATGGTTCGATCGACATTAACCTCAATCGTCATACCATGTTCACGTTTAAAATGTACCTGGTTTATTTGGAATTCGAGTAATTATATTCAGTGAAATCTAACGTACATGTGCATTAAATCGGAAGCAATGATAAGTTTTATGTATAGTAAAAGGAAAAACTCACTTTTCGGCCTCGGAGCCCGTCGACGGGAATTCAAAATTTTAAGACTTCATTATGGTTGTTTATCTAGTTTAATCAATGTATTCATATATAATCCTTACACACATTGTGTACATACTTCATTTTCATAGTTATAACATACCTAGTTAATTTGCAATGCGATTATTTATATTCAGTCAAATCGAACAACGCACATGACATATTAATAAAAATGATTGAAACTGTTGCCATGTTACTGTCGGCCATCTTGTTTTATATTTGAATGCTTAATATTCATTGGTTGAAACAACAGAATGCATAATCGAGCCAATTCAATTTTTATTTTTATTTATTATTATAATTAAATATATTTCCTTTAACTGCATCAAGGCAACAATCAACAGCTGTGTAACTAACTAAATTTAAAGAGTGACCAGCGCATGGAATGAATCTTGCAAATTTGCTTTATTTGCTAATTTTTTGCTACATACCTTTAAACTTGCTTCATTGTCGTAATTTTCGGAAGTCAATGTCAAGCTCCGTAGTGAGATAGTTAAACACTGAGTCAACCATGTTTTCGCCTGAGAGATATTTCAGCTTGAGGAATTTTTTTTTTATTTAGCATTTGGTAAGCCATCTTCAGGTGCTTTACGTCATCCACATCCTAAACTTCATGTGCCATGAATTTCCATACTGATTGATATGAGCATTTAAAAATAAATTTAATTCTGCTGCTAGTTCTAAAAGATCAAATAGTTGTGTCCTAAAAAATCTTGCCCTGATCATGACGCATTGGGATAGCCTGTTAGGACACGATGGTTCTAATTAAATTTAAATAAATACATATTGGTGATACACATCGAATGGCACGGCACTCCTCCAGCGTCACCGAGCTTGCATAACTGGAGATGATCGCAGTTTGCCAGTCATCCGGATCCGGGCGTGAACTTGCGCCGGTTGAGCAGCTCCGAGGTTATTGTTTATGTCCGACTTCCTCTCCGGATTTGAGCCGGTGGTGATACACAAAGGACGCAGAACGCGACCTTTGTGTTTTACCACCGATGATACCGTTGCTCTTTCGCACTCGCGTGCCCATTGTTCCGTCACTTTTCTCCACACCATCGCTCTCCAGCTGGCGAGAAAATATAAAAAGTGTTTTACTTCTAAGTTAAATTGCATTTTTTTTCAAAGGACTTCGTCAGTCGAATCGATAGGATTAGGTAATACGAAAAGGGCTATGCGTATAGACTATGGGCGAAAGCGTCGCGCCGTAATAACAAGGGGATCTTCCATTATAATATAGCGCAATAAGTAACCAGTGGTGGCACGTGCGTCGAACGGCCTCGCTTATTAACCCCTTAACGACCGCACAAACAGCAGTTTAGACTTGAGCTACTACTGTGTTCATATCACCATTATATATACTATATTTAAAATATCATATCATTTCACATCACTATTTATCAAAATCTGGACACTTTCCAGTATGAGGATTTTTTTCTCGTCTGTCGTGTAGTTACTCTAAAGAGCCAGTATTATTGTAGTATTAGTTTTATTATAAATATGTCTGATCATGTTATTATTGTATTGATAATGCAGGTTTAAATGATTAAATATTATATTTACGATTTTTTCTCTGCGTTCAGTTGAAAATTTTCTCTCGACATTTTTCTGAAAATGTCTTTCGGAATCCTTAATTGCGTGCGAAACTAAATAAAGTTTTTGTCCTCAATATGCCGAAAGATATTTTCGGCGAAACGTTGAGAAAAAAATCTTAACGCAAAAAATCTATTAATATAAAAATATGTTTTTTTATTATTTATTTGTTATGCAATAATGTAATAATCCATTTTTTTATATTATATCAAAACATAATCAGACAGGTGCATATTTTATCATAAACATGTAGTTTCCACTGCCAACATTAAATTAGCAAGAAACGCTCCTAACCGTAGGCGGAATTCTTTTACTAGTGACTTGAGACGCGTTTGAGAAAATTATGTTTTTGTAAAGAAATTTTGTCTTAAGAAAATATTTAATTTTGGCTCCAAATTATTACTATAAAGAAAAAAGTGTTTGATTTATTTATTAATACTATAATATATATGTATATTAATACTTTTTATTATTATTATATTTAATTTCAATTTTTAGTATTATAGTTAGTATTGTTTCAAAATTACCTAAACTTATGTAACATTAAAAAATTTAACGAATTTATTTTGTTTTTTGTGTTAGGTTAAGTTTTTCTACATTTTTCGTTGCATCTGTATTTTATTTTTAAATTATGTAAACCTTTTATATATAAAAAACTACATTTATGTGAAAAAGATACATATTTATTTTCTGTCCACTTAATTCAAAATTGTCATTGATTTTAAAAAAAATTGCATTATATTTTAGTATTGAAAAAAATTGAGACGCTTTTTAAAATTATTTGCTACTTTTTGCTATGTGAGATGTTCGTAGCTTATCATAATACTGGAATCAAATATCGTTAAAAAATCACAAAAATTAATGGGATGTTTCAAATATATTTTTAAATATATTTTTTCTATGGTTCAATGTAAAGTTACAAGCTTTTAGCCACCCGTTCTATATAAATGCATTTTGCGGTTTAACTCCACGTCACTGCTGCCAGAAAAACGTACACAATATCAGAAAGTTTGTCGAGAGAGGGACGCAGAGCAGAGCAAGTGTACCTCCACTGTGCGTTGCTTGGCAACACACAGTCTACCCTCCGATCCGAGAGGGCATACCTCGCACGCATCCCCGGATTCGATCCGGCCCTTCTCCCTTGCCAAATTTAATAAAAATCCTTCATACACCATACAAACATAAATTGAAAAATTAAGATGATAACGTTGATAGCCGACCCCTGAGAATAATGAATCTCAAACATTTTTCAAGACTCATTGAGAGCCTTATTAAATCGAATGAATGACCACTTTCGTATTAATAGACTATCAACATACAGAGATGTGTTTTCATTTATATATTATAATATCTCATCTGACAGCTCACAAAAATGTTTTTATGGTAATTTGAATATCAGAGAGGCAGTGCCGAGAATTTTAGGTCAGATTTGTTGGTTTACATCACATTTATATTGTATTAACAAGCACGATACACCAGTGGTATAGGTGCGAGATTATTTCCATTTTTATATTTGTGCGAGAGATCTTGATTAACATTAATATATAAATATAAATCCGGTCATTCAGCACAGATTATTTCTTCCTAGATTTTCCTAATCCCACTTATGAATATCATTATAAATAATTATAATAATAGAATTTATACAAAATAAAATAAATATCATTCATTTACAGATTGATTTCAGTCTTACTTAGCAGGTTTTGATTGTGTTTACCTCTTTGTAACGCATTGGGTTAACGCCTGTCATAATACGATGGAAGATTTATAATATAAATAAATTATTAAATTTGCGAAACAGATTCTTTTTGTTATTGCTCTCAACAAAATGCCACGATACTAAGCGATATCCGAAAAATCCTTCCGTTTTACTAAGCTTACTAAGCAATGATTCTTGTATGAATCTGAGGAAGTTTTAAAATTAATTGTTTCATGTATATTACATTATTTCTGAATCATGTCATTGGCCATACTTCATTAATTTTAAACTTTCAATCAGAAGTGACACTTTCAACACTTCGCTTTCAACTTGGAATAGGCAAGAGTGCAACCGAATTTGTATCAACCGTATCAACCGAGACTACCAGTAAAAGAGCAAAGAAGAAATCGCTTTACACTCCACGTCAAAACATGTCCAGGCCAGAAGTCACCGCAATCCAAAAGTGCAACCAGATCTTCAAGACGACTTTGAGACTATTCCTTACTGAATAAATTGTACGTGAACTATAATACTATACGCGTTTTATATTTGTAGTGATAATATTTAAACAAAATCTGCCACTTTGATACATGTCTGTATTAAATTGAAACGCCATTGAATTCGTTTGATGTTGATCGATATGAAATTTGAATAGGGTTATTTGGCAACAGATTAGCAATTAGTAGGCTACGCGAGGCAATTTCCCCTGTGGTCTGCTAAGACCGTAGCGTTACACAATTAACCCCTCGACGGTACACTATATATGTATTATTCGAAGACAAGTTTCCTACGTTGTTAACGTTTTCTGTGTATAATATATGTATATTCAAAACTCCAATTCATTATAAGCACATTACAGTTAATTTTCGACGCTCGGGCATTAAGGACCAGTAAGCTGGTAATTTATTGCCTCCTGAACCCCCCTCCCCTCCTCCTTATTTTCATTGATGGGGCAAACCCTAAGAATTAAAACGGGGGAGGTAAAGTAAACGCTCAATAAAACTGATTCGAATATTTTATAAATTTTTAATTCAAAGTTATTTTTAAATCAGAACAGTCCTAAATTTTGCGCATTTATGAGTAAATATACATATATACGTGTAGTATTCTAGTCGTCTCAAGGATTGGGTTGAACTCTCGGGATTTAAGTAAACGCTTAAATAAAATTAATAAAAAATAATTAAAACCATGTCTAACGGCCGAAGTGGGAAGCGGCTGTTTTCTCGGGTCTCGATTGACGTGGCTACGCATGGTGAGTTTGGCTCTTGCTTATTCCAAGTCAAAAGCGAAGTGGTGATTGTAATGTGTCTGAAAGAAGTTTAATTCTGATTGAAGTGATTTGGTTCAGTCGTGTTCGGTATTGTTCTAAATAAGTATTTTCCAGTTCTAAGCCGTCTGACCATTGCGATGATTTATTACTAAAAATAAGCATTTAGTTACTGTAATATAAATCTTGTTAGTCTGCAACTTCATGAGTCGATTTATAAAAAATAGTTATAACTACACATTTTTGTCGTTTTATTACTATTCTTATCTTGTCTTCCATCTTACTTATTACTGTCAAAGACAAATCTCATATAGTTCTTTTAATTTCTTTTGTGTCTGAGAGTTTGGAATTGGGTACAATTATATAATTATAATTTCGATCGATTAACAGAGATGTGGTTTTCCTATATTTTTATAACGTTTATTAAATTTTACCTGTAATAATATTTATTAATTATTAAAATTAATATACTGATTTTGTTCTTTTGTTGCACAATTATTTTAGTAGTTGTTGATTGTGTTGACATTGTTGTAACGCATTAAGCTAATGCCTGTCATGTGACATAAGAAAATTTGCGATAAATAAAGTAATGAAAATTTGCTTGAGTTAAAGTTGAGAAACGACGAAGATGAATAAAAAATAATTAGTATATACAATTTTTAATTGTGACGAAATATGATTTTTTAAAATGGAGCTGGGTTCCGTTTTCTAGCGGTCCATTACTCTCCCTGAAATAAATGTATTTTCATTGTGGTTTAGCAGCCTCTGTATATATTATATATGTATTCATTTTTTTCATTCCTCGCTCCTTCCGTTAATATTAAATTTGTGTGGGTCGATTTTACTCGGGGCTCGGTGCGGAAATTACGGTTCAATTAGGCGGCCAAATTAAAAAACGCAAAATTTCCAAACACCGCCGAAAAAATTCGCCTTTATGCCCATTTTTTTAAATTTAAAGTGTTTATTACCAGCGAGCAACACGTGGGCGACGCCGAAAAATATTCCACCCTCTTTGCATTTTCCATATAATAGAGCCTTAACGATTCGCACACGTGGGACTTTGAACCCGAATTGGAAAGCGATTAGGAGGGCGATTACCGCCGAACTGATAGCCAGAGCTCCAAATTCAATCTGACACGCCACTCGTAGGGATGTTTGGTTTTGGAATAGAAGGAGGGGTCGGTTTGAATTAAAACAATTATGATGGTGGTGCGACCTACATTGGTACTTTAATGATTTTTCACCTCCCTCCCCCAGATTATATCTATGTAGCACACCTTATCTTTATCTCATGATTTCAGCTGGAAACAGATGTAGGTCGAAAGGTGTAAGTTTTAATGCTAAATTTAGTTTTAAATTAAATTATACTTAGCACGCAACCATCAAAGTTCAACTGCCTTCAATGTCCAACATCAAAAAATAGCACATATTCCTAATACAATATTAGTTGTACTAGTTGAGAATAAGGTGATACGTTGGTGATACAAAAAGCTCAAGTTATACTTGACTACAAAAGCGCGAATCCAATTTCTTTCTTTGCTTCTTTATTGGCTTTCAATTTAAAATATCCGCAGGAAGGGGTACTTCTACTGACAGTCGTTTGGAGTCATTGAGTGTTTTTAAATTGCAACGATCAGTCAAACGGATATTTTTAGCAAGTTTGTCGCTTGAAGAGCTGTTTAATATATATTTTTATTACACAAATATCAAATTTATTACACATTTTAATTTAATTTATTAAATGTGAGTTTTATAGAGAGTCGCATAAAGTAGTAATAGTAAGAGGCGTGAGTCTCTCTGATCTCTGGTTTCTCATGGTCATTTTATGACGCTGGTTTGGTTTACTTTTTATTGATATTTATTAGCAGCAATTGGTGTTTTATATGCAACTATTTTATCGCACTTATGTGCTCAATATTGTTATAACATTAACCATGTACTGCTTTCTTAAAAATCTGACTCAAATATCTTTCTTCGTCGTTCAGAAAATAAACCTAGCTTTCCTATTCTTTTCTAGACAGGGTTTTAGTTTCACAGTCACGTGATTATTAATTATATTTTATATACATGGTACAATATTTTTTGATCAATTGCTTGTTAGCCAAATATAAATAGGAGCATAATGGATAAGAATCGTGTCTAAAGCATATTTGAAAGTGCAATTTGTTCGCCTAAAAATGTTCCCTTAAATTAATGTTGATTGAGCTTAATTGCAACCGAGATCTTTATCTTCCTTTAACGCTGAAAATGAGGGTCGTTTCATTTATGTGAAGCAATTGAATAAATAATTCTCAAATTTGTTAAAAAAATAACGTTTCCTACGAATATTCTCAAACTCCGTTCATCAAATTTCTGATTGAAGGCAATTAGATATCTTTCAAGATAAAAAGTATATTGATAATTATATAGATTAACTGACGCTATGAAAATAATATGAGATACATTACAATTATATTATGAATGAAAGTGAACTTTACAGTATGATGTTGGAAATTGACAATTATGGAGGTAGCTTATTTACAAGGATATCAATAATTAAAAATAATCAAAATGGTTTATAATAGATAATACTGGGCTAGCCAGTCGATTGTGGCATGATTTTAAGTTGATTTTTACTCCATTCTTAAAATTTATATATCCCTGCCATAAAGGGAATATGGTGGGGGGGAGGGGGCGGGCCGCCCCGGGCGGCACTTGCTTGGGGGCGGCATATTCGCGATGGGACGTCTAGTGTGGTTCTTAACCCTGAATGCACTAAAACATATATAAATCCACGAATAACAAGATCTTTATAATAACCAATTTATTATTTTAAGAAATGCTGATTTTATGACCCTGCAAAAAATGTATGGGGGGGGGGCGGCAATTTTAAAGATCGCCCTGGGAGGCACATACCCTAGCTACGCCACTGGAATACGGATATTCTCTTGCGCATACTCACTTATGAATACCGTTATTCACCTAGTTACAGAATCATCCACTGCGTGGCGCTGTGTGTCATGGTCGTTGGCCAGTCTTACTAATTGCGTATTTGTTCGCTGGTCACTTATAGAGCAGATGCGACGTTCAGTATGTGTTGTTGCTGTTTTTATCCTCCACATATTTTTCAGCGTGCGTAAATGTGCAATGCTCGAGTTGGCGTTTACGTACATACGTTTAAATATATTCAATAAGCTATTTGCCATACTTTTTCTAATATCCTTTTCACTGCAGATCAATGCATGCCACTTACGATTTATAATGAATGATCAACAAATATTTCAATTTTTATTAATACAAAAAAATACTACAGGTGTAAATTAACATGTTTATTCCCTTTTATAAAAAACAAAAAAGACCCGCGCAAAAAAAGACGTTGTTTATATAATTATACTTCTATATCTAATAAGATAAAGACGAAGTAAAACCGCTGACTTCTTAAAAATATTATTCAATAAGTCAATGGTAAGTCAGAAATTGATAGTAGATCAAAGATCTTAATATTTCGGAACCCCATAGGAACAAATTGTAATATTTGTCTTGTTTGCAAATTGCCCTCGGTTCAATGTCTTCATCTAACAAGTCGACTTTCAGAGTAGTCGATTATATGATTCATTTATGTCCGTTTGAGAGGCGAGGTGAGGGTAGGTGGTGGCGAAAGTCAGCGTGTCACGCAAGGTGCCGTGAGATGGAAATAATTGCCCACATCGCTAATTGGATCCTTGTCTATTCATCTTTCCCGCAGACCCAAGGGTCTTTCAAAGTGGCTGCTCGAGACACCCTCGCAAATCCTGAAATTCACGGTTTTTAAAATTGCCCACGCGGAAACAGCAAAAACATTAATTAATTATGTGCTAATTATAGCATACTAGCTAATATTGCCCGCAATAAAATATGCATACATGCAAACGTAATATTATATTAACAGCTGACCTAACCGACAATTTACTACTCCATAAATCTTTTAACGTATGATTATTAATATTGATTTGAGTAGCATAACATGCACTTTCAGTGCAGCTTAAAATGTCTGTGCAATAATAAATTAATATATACGTATCTGCTATTGCCATAATACAGCGTCACGTAGTTTCGAGTCGTTTCGAAGATCGAGTTGAACTCTTGTGATTCAGATGACTGTTTTAATAGAATCAGAACGGATGATCAAACGAAAGCTGCTACTTTATCAAGTTTTAATTCAGCGTAGCTCCGCATGGTGCGAGTTAGGCTACGCTCTCATTATTCCAAGTCGGAAGCAAAGTCAAGGACATAATTTAGGGGAGGGGCATTTGCCTCCATATCCCTGCCCATTACATTACATATGTTTTTAGCTGCTATTGTCGCATTATGACGAGTTAAAACACATCAAACATAATATAGCTTAACTCTTTGAGCGGTATCGCCGTACATGTACGGTGGTCGACCTTTCACTACTTTGAGGTACCCCAGATAGTAATATACTTACATATATAAGTCATGAAATATTATATTTATACAATTTTTTTTTTAATTTGATTAGATTACTCGAAATATGAATAATGGGCAAAAGGATAACAACGCCTATAAAATAAATATTAGTATTTTAAAATTATTTTCAATGTTTTAAATTTAAAAAAAACTGTATTATAAAAAATGTAATGTGCAACAATTAAATTCACTATATGTAAATCAGGTAAATATTATGAGTAGATATTTTTAATGCCTAAATGTAATTTTTCACATAAAATATGATTCAGAAAATATGTCGCAACGTTGGCTAATTTTTATATTTATTTGTGCCATAGAAAGAGTTAACTTGTACCTATTATTATTTAAAATTATATTACGATGTTAAAAAATAAATAAATGCCATTTTTGTCATGAGACCCGGAATCGTTATTTTCCCAGGGCCTGGGACGATTATAATACTTGCTGATAACTTACTTTTCCAAAAATGATATTTAACTCATATAATGTCTAACAGAAGTGGGCTTTTTAACAAGAAATAAAAAAGTTGTAACCTATGAATGAACGAACAATAATATTATAGTATTTGCAACGGAAGGACAAAAATATCGTCACAATGTGAACTAGGCGTGGCATATCAAATAGGTACTATTCCCATATAGTAAATTCCAATATTATGTAAAAAAAATTGTGAAAGAAAAACAAAAAGTTGTTTATAAACGTAATCCAAAATCATATCTTCATATGAAAGATGGTTTCGAGAACTATCATAATTTAAAATAAAATATATAAATAATTATAATATACACGCATAAATATATTTAGTGTTTCATATATTAAAATAATAAAAACAACAACAATAAATTCCATGTGATTAAAAATGCCTTGAGAACCATCTGTGCTGTGTGAATTAAGAAAGTGAACATTTAACTAAATACTATTTACATGGATATAGCGAAACGTTCTCTCTTTTGTAATTGCATCTTATGTGGTTTTATTTACAGGTAGTGGTCCCAACATCTGGAACTGGTACAGGGTAACCCTAATTAAATGATATATACATTATAGGTAAGGAGCTTAATTTTGTAATTAAATAAATTGGACAAAAAAAGTTTAAATTTTAAAATAATAGATATAAATAAAACAATAGTAAAGTGTGAAACAAATATATTTACAAATCAGTTGTTATATTAAAAAAAAAATATCAAATCACTCAATATTATAATCTTTGAAAGGCATAAATTTAGAATGTATTTCCGGATCTTGAGAATACAGCACTCCTCCGTGCCAAGCGTACGTTACGGGATCTTCAGGAATCATTATTTTGATGGGCAAATAATCGACAACGTTGGATCTCAAATCGTTATAGAGCCGATCTTTAAATCCGGGAAATAAGGCGCAACCTCCGACTACGACTATGTTGCTCAGCAAGTGAGACCGAGTCTCTTCCGGGCAAGATTTCAAAGCATCTACGACGGCTTCGGCGATACCCATCTGATCTATGCCGACGTCTGCCGGACTAAACAACAATTCCGGAACAGCAAATCGTTCGTTATTCAAAACCAAGCATTGTATGCCATCTTTCTTCGGTTCTGATGGATTCGGATCTTGCAAAAATCCACGTCTCGTGTTCACGTAATCGGGTAATATGTATTCTTTCTTAATTGTATTTTCAGATGCCTTTTTAGCCGCGTTGATCATGTCTTGTGAAAAATTTTGCGTTATAAAGCACGCGTCTTCTTTGGCTTGATTCATAACGAACGTTTCGTCCATGACGTTCAATTGCCGATAGGAGATGATCTCTTTCAATTGATTAGTCAACAGTTTACCGCCGACGTCCAATCGTCTGATGGCTTCTATCACCTTTTCGCCTTTGATATAAGGGACGACATGAGTGAAACTGTATCCAGTGTCGATTATAATAGTACATAGGGTATTCTTGTGTGTTTTTCTGTAATGATAATCGCATAAATCTGTCGGATTGACGGTCAATAAGGAGTGTATACCGTATTCGCCGAATAAAATCTGTTGCATTCCTTCTTGGATGTATTCAAAGTTGAACAGAGGCTCCGTTACGATGAAAGGAGTCTCTTTGAACTTGACCGGAAAGCAATCTTTACTGAATATGTAGTCCCAGGTCATCTTCTGAATGCTCCAGTTCAAAATGTAGCCCTTTTGAAAGGCCAGCATGTAATATATACCGGCTGGATCTCTGCATTTGTCTATCTGATCGGCTATAAAGTGTCTCCGTCGTTCGGACTTAACTTTCATGGCGCAATTGGGTATTACTTTCGGTTGGCCGTTTGAAAATCCAACTTTAGCCGTGTGAGCGCCGTTATCTAAGACGCAGCAGACTTTCTTCGACATTTTTCAGGTTATGTAATCTAATAATTATGATAAAAAGCGTTGTAATGTTATATTAATGAGAAATAGAGCCAAAATGGCTATCAACAATTGATTTACCGGCGTTCGAAAACGAGAGCTGTCAAAATATAGCTTATCAGTGCTGCCAGTACAAAAATAAAAGAGCGTCGATTCCTTTAAAAAATATTTTTTATACACAAAAATTATATTATATACATTTAAAAACGCTATTTTTATTGGTACATGTTAGTAATATCGGCACCACGTTTAGAAACCAATGGTTATGAATATTTGTTCTGATTTTGGTCCTAACGTCTGCGAAAGTGGCCAACAACGTTTTATCGTCATGTGTTATTCAGTGTTATCGATGACATTGATAAACGGTAACGATAGCTAAATAAATTAATAAAAGCAATGTTCTCTTTTAATTTGTAAAATATGGCCTCACACGTTTCAATTATTATCATTTCCAAGGTACGAGGAGCAAATTCACACCAATTACTAACTTATTATTTATTGATTATTGTACAACAATAGTATTTTTATAATCATTGGGCTCAATTTGTACCAACGTCTGATTCTTTTCAATTTTTTCCTGAGTAGAAACCGCAATAGTAATTGCAAGAAATGTCATATCTGCGTCCGAAATCATCTTGACAGATCGGCAGGTACTAAAATCAGGGTTATCAACTGTCCCGGATATTCCGGAATTGTATCAGAAAAATTTGACAGATTCGATACGACTTCCTTCGACGGCGCAACAAACCGAATGAGTCATAGCGATTTACGCAGCATCAATCGCTCATCATTCGAAACAGTCAATCACGTAACGATTGATCGTCTCCGGGATCCTTTACATACAATGGACGGATTAAATTAATAGTTCCCCAAAAAATACAAGACAAAATAGTTTTAGTCAAATGTACGCACCAGTGTGGGAAATAAATCTTACGCTATTAGGTCGTAAGCGTCGGCAGGTAGGTAAACCTTTTCGTCGTACCGACCTATAAAGTGTCTGTCATAAGATTAATGGCTTAGCGTTCATCACAATAGTTTTTCAAAATCTTAAGAAATACAAGTGCCAATATGTTTTATTGCCAGGAATGCATTAGCGTTCCAATCCTACGCGGGTGAAATCCGTTTAAAAACAAAAGGTTGTACTTTGTATACTAAAGTGTTCAGACTTCCCAGATTTAATTTGTTCGTCCGGCAAATTTCTGAGTTCACCTTTTTTTAGCTTCTGCAGCATCCCTAAATAAACAAAAATTTACGAGATTACTTTTTTTGATGCGTCCTGCATTCCAACCTAGCTAATCTGGTCACTTTAATATACACCCGTGCCAGTTATTGATTGTGGAAAAGCCCTAAATATCCCTCTGGATGTGCCATCTGTATAAAATCTGATACACAGGGCCCAGATAACTTGGATTTGGAGACCTACTCCAGACATCACGTCAAGATTTTCAACTTGGCTGAGTATTTTTTAAAACTTTACATACTCTGCCAACTTCAGACGAAGAAGAAGATGAAGCAGCCGCTTCTCTCTTCACGCCTCCTGGTCATATTCGACGTCTTGAATCCAAAGTTCAACCCGCTTCGAAAGCAACCGTATTTACGAAAAGAAGACTTAATTAAAATACGTAAACTGTACGTGAACATAATTCCAATTGTTGCACAATAATATTTAACAAATATTTTGTCATAAATTAATAATAAATACCACTGATGTAAAGAAAATTTTAATTTTAATTATTAAAAATATAAAATAAATAACGTAATGATATGTTTTAATTTATTTAAAAAAAGTACATTAAAGTGTTATAATAAAATTTATATATAGTTTATTTTTAATTAAATTACTGAATTTTATATAATTATAATATGAAATACATGTATAAATACAATAATATAAAATTAAAAAAATGGAACTGTCTATTTGATAGAACGATATTTATTTTCATGAGTTCCATATTATTATTTTTAAATATTTTAAAACAACGCTCGTCTCATTGTAAATACTACAGATGCAATTAAAGCAAAGGCGTTGATCAGATATCTATTGCCGCTGCTGTAACATCCCAAATCTTGTAAATCTATTGTATATTTAATGCTATCTGGGAAACGACAATGCTTATCTAAAAAAAAGTATACATTATTAGATTGTAGTTTATATTGAAAATATGGTTTTAGTCAAAACAAACCTTGACAATTAAAAGAAGTCGAAGTTGTTACACCTTCGACTGAAAAGTAGTACGGCGCACATTTGTGTATGTAAGATTTCCTATTACATGCTCCAGACAATGTTACTTCCTGCTCGTTGGACGTTACAGAGTAGCATTCGACCCCTTTGTTTGATGACGTTATATTTGATCTCCTAAGTTTAGTTTTAACGATTTGTAATAGAGGAATTAAAAAGATTAACCAAATTAATAAAATTAAAAATAATACTTTGGATTTTCTACGTCGCGAGAGAAACAGAAGTTCAACGTTCCTTGTCCTTTAACCTTTATCTTGGCGTTATCAGATTTGAAGAAATAGTTTGGATGAAGACGATAATAATGTATCATCGAAGGAGCGACGGATTGTGAGAGGGTAGAAACTCCCAAGTCGGTGTTGTCCCATTTGGAACCGCAACGGTTGTTTACTAACCTCCTCGGAACTATAATCATAAATATACGTGCTTATAAAGTTCAAGTATAGCTATGGTAAGGAACTTCAATACTAACCCTCTTTGATTCTTGAGATCACTTTATTCATTTCGGGTGCTGTGTTTTCAGTCGATAGTGAAATAGAAAATATGTCTCTGCCAGCATCTTTCACTAAGCTGTTGAACTTTTCTTTATTGCCGTTAACAAGATACAAGAATTTCACATCTAAAATATTAGAACAAAATTAGTTATGTTAAAAAGTATATATATATAAATCACTGACGTGCCGTCCATACATACGGTAGATTCAAAATGTCAACCGCATGTACGGTTGATGGCGAGCGATTCAGCCGTTACACATGCTCGTGCTTATAGTCGATCAACCGTGCATTCGAGTTAACATTTTGAATCTACTGCATGTATGGACGGCACGCCACTGATATAAATATATCATACATATATTCTGGTTAATCTAAGAATGTATTGTTTGATATTTCATGACTACCGATTATGTCATTATAGTAAATCGATCACTCGCAAGTCATCAGGGTAAACTGAATGTCTTTTTAAATGACAAAATTAAAACATTTCAGCAAAATGTAACAGTTAGTAATATATTCTTAGAACAACCAAATTGTAAATACATGGTCTGTTAGATGTTGAAGAAAAGTGAGATAGAATACAAGGACTGGATTGAAATAAAAACCTGTATATGTTCATAAATATCTATAAACCAACCGATTAAATGGAAACACTCTAAATTAATATTCCTTAATATTTTTAATATTTTAATCCTATCAAATAATCTTTAAGTATCATACCAGGCATCTCTTCACTGTAGATCTTAAGATCTTCAACCACATAATTAATATCGGCGTCGCTGATGAAAGCTGAGTTGAGTACCATCAAAATAACAATTGATTTTCCACCATGGAATGATGTTTCTTTCTCTCTTTCCATTTTTTCGGTTATGTTAGCCTTTAATCTTTCCATTACTTTCGGTAGCTCGATTCCGGTCGGCACTGAAAATATATTATATATAATGCATTCAGTCTATTTTATTCAATATTTAATCTAGATACTCACTGGCTTGTTGGACAGTTGCATTATAATTTTCAAAGAACGTTCCCAAAGATTGAGTGCTGTCAAAAGCTGCCCTACCGTCTTTCGCATTCATTAATGTGATGTTTGATCCGAAATGAGCCACATTTACATTATCCACCAAATAACTTATAGATTTAGCTATAGAGTTGTGCGGCCAAGAAGCATCGAGGACAACATGTAGATCGACGTTAGTGTCCACGTTATAATTTGTCGAATAAACGGCCGTTGATGAGCAAGTGAGATCGTTCAATGTCTTTGCTACAAATTAAATACATTTTAAGTTAAAACCTCACACTAAAATGAACAAAATATCTAAGACAAACACAATCATACGGATATATTCTCGTAGACTGTTGGCGGCCCGCAGCGTAAACTCTTTGAAGCCGCTGGCCGTTATAGTTCCGTCCATCTGCATGGATTTATCAAGTAAGTAGGAAAATCCTAAGGTTTGAACTTCAAGTATTTCTGGAGGAGCTACTTGGTTCAATAAAGATTGACGATTGCATGCTCTCAGAGTTTCCGACGAATAAACTCCTCTCTGAAATAGTAATTTATTTTATTTTATGATATAGTATTTAAGGTTTTCCGGGTAGTGAAAATGCCCTTATGCATGTGTTTTTATTTTATAAACAAATAATATGATAAAAGAAGATCACGGATATTAAAGTCACATATAAAGTTGTAAACTTATATAGATCTGATCTAGGATAATCTTGCACCAAATATATGTATACACCAAGTAAAGGCCCACATACTTATTATCTGGCCAGTCACATGAAATGTATTGGAATATAACATAAAATTATATTCCCAAAATGGTTATTGTTTAAAGAGGGCTTTTACTATGAACCTGATAGCCTTAAATACTTAAGTGTCATTAGAAATTCAAGGAAATAGAAGGGACAGCACAACGTTGTTTTGAAATATGCATACAATTGCATATGTTCTATAAGTGGTTCTTATATTTCTAAAGGAAGCCAAGATTGGAAAAGAACGCATCAATACTTTAGTCTCACCTGTGAATAGTACATGTCCAAAATTTGCGATAGCTTCAGATTCGGTGCTTTACTAGTAAATTCCCTCATATGGGTCGCGAGGACGAGACCGTCTAATCCTGCTCTTATTTCAGCATCAGTCATTTCATATTCATTCCATTTCGACAAAAAGTACCATTTGGGCATTAAAGTGCTGTTCCATCCTCCAGCACCGCCGATGTTCATCCCTTCTTGAGAACTCTTAGTCGGACCTTGCCTCAAAACGACTTCGGCCAAGTCACCTGAAGTTTCAAAATCGATCAGTAAATTGTTTAAAAAGTAATGTTTTATGATCCTATACCTGCTAACGTAGCTCCGTATATATTATCAATCACTAAATTATCTCTTTCGGAACCACCTTCAGGGCCAGTGCCTGACTGTAGCCATATGTCTCTCAAAGTCACTCTCTGTGGTTGCAGTCCTGTTGCTATACCGGCTAATAGAGTACCGGCCGAAACTGCACCCCATAATGTATAAACTACTCCGTCTTCCACCGGACATTGACTGCGTTCAGATGGTTCATTGTTATTGTAAGTTCCCGGTTGAATGTTAGTATCTACATCTTTAGGTATAATTGGAATTGTTTTGTCATTGTCCTCGTCGCTACTGAGCATTCTAAGATTGCCTCTTAAGTTCATTTTATTTCTTAAAAAAAAATATTTTTAGATGTACATATACATTAAAAATTATTCTCAAAAACAGTATATTTTTATAAAATACAACAATAATTAAACTTAGATTCATAATTACAATATTCATTATAATATGTAATAAAATAAATAAGGAAGAAGATATTCTTTATACTTACACTAAATCTTTGTCTAAAACTTCAACATCACGCCTTGTAGGAGCACTTCTCGGTAAACGCAGGGTGCGATACTGCGATAATCTATTGCAGACTTGTCCTTCATCGCCTCTGACTTTTTCTTCGACCGTATTAGAAATCATATGATGCAACGAACACTAAATACATCAAAAATAATTAAAAGTTCATACAAAAAATTAAAGTTACATTATATATTTTACTTTTTCCAACGAAGTTAAAGATGCATTTGGAAACTTTGTTCTATCATCCGGTATGAGGTTCGTTAGCAATAGCTTATGCTTGTAAAACTGGTAACCTTGTGGGCTGTATGGAACTACGTTTGCCGACTGCGATATCTTTGACGCTTTAACAATACCATCAAGTCTGAATCTATAATTTAAGATAATGAAAGATGTATTTGTCTTTCTAGTTATTATTATTATATTATTCATTTATTTAGATAATATAGCTTATGTTTACACTAAACAAATTTTTTTCAATTTGTCAATAGAAGATTTCAATTTTTAATGTAGAAGGGTGTTTCTTTTTTCCATTTAGGAAACCCACTACATTTTTATTTTTTCGGACTGTCCTAGGAATATTATTATTTACAAATGTACTCGTTTTCTTATACCTAACAAACCTTAAAATGTCTCTAGTTCTAGTACTAAATATATGTACATCTTTAATTCTTATTAAATACTTATTAAAAAACTAATAACATATTATTTTCTAACTTATAAATAAATACTAAAACAGTCATCTAAAATATTTTTGAACATTTAACCATTCCAAACTATCAATCATACTTCTACAACTAGTAAAACTATTTTAATTTATTTAAAACTACTCTCAATGCCTTATTTGGTAATTTTTGCATAATTTTATCTAATTTATTAAACATATCTAATATTATTGCACAATAATTAAAATGGGGCAATATACAATAATACTAAACATACTATACATCGCCGTCCGAAGTAGGAACGTTCGGTATAACGTCCGGTAACGAGCGTTCCCACTGCGGCGGAGCCGACTCGATTTTATTGCTTTTAATGTGAATTTTTGACTTCTGGGAAGTGATAATTGCTTCTGCGCTATTCTATTGAGCAAAATTCGGTCTGAATATATTTTGACCAATACTCTTATATGAGAAGTCCGTAGTAACATTGGTAAGAATAGCTATCATATTTTTAAAACATAGTGTATTATAAAAGTGTAGTCTGTACATTTGCTTTCGCTTATTTATCCCTGAGAGTTGAGTAGGCTTAGTTTGTATTTTGGACTTGATCTAATGAAAGTTCTAAAATTATAATTAGTTTTAGAACCTTCATTAGGTTAAGTTGGGTTTGCTTAATTCCTGTAAGTTAGGTTTAGGTTTGAACAGCAAATGTATGTTTCCAACTGTCCAATTCTGTTTCATAGACATTTTAAAGCAGCATAAAATGTTACACATTTACTGTAGAATATGTGATACATAACTGTAATAACAGAAACAATAATTTTAGAGTTATTTGAGGCGATTTTTATACAGACCATAATTTATAATCTATAGTTTTAAACAACAACATATCTAGAGCTATAAGCAGTCGTTGAAAAGTGTTTAAATCGATTAGATTACATAGGTTTTTAAAAATAATAACGAGAAGATTGTTCTAGTGTTTTTTACCTGTGTAACAAGCTGACGGTCATCATTCTAATGTCCATGTTTTTTCCATTTACGTCATTTTCAGCCTTGCGAATCAAGTCGATCAGGGTGTTCATTGTCATGGGTAGCCTGTTTTCTCTTTGCATCAAATTGTGATCGCTGTAGCATTCCATCAGAGTTTGTGGAATACGAGTTTGAGCATTTTCTTGCGCTTTCACAGCGACCAGTGCCAATATGGATAAAACTAATATCATACGCCTCTCCATCTTTGGCTGTAAAATTAAATTAAACTTGTGTATTTGTTCAATTTTGTCAGATATCTGATGATAGATAAGATAAAATATTGAGTAAGCATTTTACGTATTCATGGGTGGGGCATTATTGCAAAATGAAATACTTTTTATGTACTGGACAAATTATTGATATTATACAACCAATATTGATTTTATACAATATTCTAAATGATATGTTCTCTTATTATCATATTTAGATTTGCAAACGTATTATATGCACAAACATTGATAATCGATAACGATTGTTGTAATATGTCGTTCATAATTATTGAATATAGCATTACATAAATGATTTGAATACCTTGTATTGTAGAACGCGAAACAAAAAAGGATCACTACTTATACTAATTAGTGAACACGTCGGAAAGACTAGAACTTTACCTGCTACAGGTAGTCGTTAACTGAGCGCTTACAAAAGACCCCACCCTAAATAATGATAAGATAATGAGTGCCATAGATAAAAACAATTTTCGCCTTAGAAGTATATGAGTATTATAGTTTTATTTTTTTTATTTCACCTTAGATAAGTATATGAGTATGTATTATACTTTACAAATTTTATACTTTAGCCTTATACAAGTAATTATTATTTAAACGTTTAGCGATAACAATAAAAAAATTAAATATAATTTAACAAAAAACAATAATAGTGAAAATTAAAAATAAATAAAAACAAAATACTTATCGACGAGGATGGGATTCGAACCCACGCGTGCAGAGCACATTGGATTAGCAGTCCAACGCCTTAACCACTCGGCCACCTCGTCATGCCGGCGCGGACCCCATATTTTTCCATAAGTTTATGAACAGTTAAACGACGATTTTGTGAAATTTGGAAGGGTTTCAATTTATATTAAATTAATCACTGTCATTTTGTAAATATTTTTCTCTTCTGCGTTTCGGGCATGAACGCAAAAAAATGCTGTTTTTTTTTATGAAATAAGCATAAATCTATTAGTTTAATAATATTGCTTAAAATATATATATATACATATATTATATATACTAATTCACGTCTAGGAAAAACTTTGATTAAAAAGAAACAATTGGATGAGAATCTTATTACCTACCTAAATTAATTTTAATAGATATTTTGCCAATGCTGCAACAGCCATATCAGCATATTGGATAAAATAATAATTTAATCTTCATTCATAGTTTAGGACAGGGGTAGGTAACCTTTGTCGTAAATCGTATTATTTATCAAACATGAAGTATTTCTAAAAAAAAACAATGCTTGTTGCTATATTGTAAAAAAAAACAACGTAGACTGTTCATAATTATATATGATAATTTGCGAACAGTAATATAAAAATAATTTTGATTCATATTTTTTATTTGTATTGAATTTCATTTAATTGCTAAGTTGTAACGCTTGAAAAAAATACATGTGGTTTATTTGTCAAAGTAAATTAATTTAAACACATTTGTTAATTTATTAATGCACATCTGGAAGTAAGTTGCTTTTACGTAATTTTTTATAATTATTTTTCTTGTTTTATATTTGTTATTATTTTATATAGTATTTATAGTAAATTGTAATTTATAATTTTGTTAATTTATTTTACATATTTTTTATTTATTATTCGGAACTTGTGTAATTTTTTTATATCAATTCGGAAGCTCCCAATATTTTTTTTATAAATTTGATATAAAATATTTTTTGTTATGTTTATTAATTTCGTACTCTTTAATTCATTGGTATCATTTTCTATAGAAATCATTTACATTAAATTAAATTTTAAAAAATATTACAAAAATATAATATTTTTTTTTGTTATTATTTCAGTTATATATGTAAATATATAAATATCTGGGCTACCTCAAAACAGTGAAAGATCGACCAAAATAATATTCTGTCTTCCACCGCCGTTACGTCAGTGTTACCAGAGTGCCGCCAAGTTTTGCCTGTTATGAATGAATAAATAGATAGTGTCCCAAAATATTATTGGTAAAAATATATACATACCAGTGAACATGTATATCGATATGATTTCATTGAACTGATATATTTAAAAAATATTTTCAGCATAGATTCAACTGTTCTTTTAGATTTTCTTTGGGGGATAACCCAAGAATTTCTGGTCAGGAGCGGCAATTCAGCTTTTTTCCAGGAGGTGGGGGGGAGCAAAAGTTGGTTAGGCAGTGGTCGTTTTTTTTTTAATTTTTCGATGTCATTAAAATTTATAGTATTTCATTAAATGACATGCATGATTCTGGCGCAACTTAAGGGAAGGCAAATGCGCTTACATGCCCTCCTCCCCAAAGACATCCCTGCGTGAATAGTTTAAAAATTACAAATATTTCACCGCAGTATTTCGAAATTTGTTAATATGTATGGGGCACATATTCATGCCATATTTTAAAAAATATTATCGTTCAATAAATTCAAGTGTTTTACAGCCTTAAATTATACCAAATAATCATATTATTAGGCTCAGAGATATATGGCACATTTAGGTGCTTAATAAGTACTGGCGATTTTCTTGATGACTCCCATAGAAGCAATCTGCGATGAAAAAAATAATTTAAATAAAAATTCAATGATAATTAAATTATATAATCATTATTTGAATATGTTCCTTGTTTAAATATTTAAAAGTATTATTGATACTTAATTTAATTTAAACTATAATTGAAAAATATATTGATTTGCAAACGTCAAAGCCGTTATCTTTTTTATCAGTGGCAACATTAATATACGGCTGTTTGACAGCTCGTTTGAAAAATGTCATCAGAAGGCGAATGGGGCGACGGAGAAGGCGGACGTCCGGACAAGATGTTCACACTCAAGAAATGGAACGCCGTAGCTATGTGGAGTTGGGACGTGGAGTGCGACACGTGCGCCATTTGCCGCGTTCAGCTCATGGGTAAGTTAAAAGACAAAATGATGTATTTTATTTTAACTGTCCATCGAACTCAAATTTAAAAATAACCAACATGATATTTAAATCATCGAGGAGATCCATACGCTTCTAATTGTTGCACTATTTTGATAAAATGCTTCAATTTTACTACAAAACAAAACATAAACATAACCCACAAATCTCATATAGTATGTAAACAATGAAGTTAATGCATGTTTTAATATTAGAAAGTTAATACCGTGTGATTTTCGACAAAATTTGTCGAGATCTGTATTAAACTAGTATGTACATTTTATATTATAAGCGTTAACATTGCTCGACATAACTGAAATTATATTTGCGGGGCGGTGTCACGCCAGTGCTACTCAAGTGCCGACCAGTTTTTGCCATAACAATTCTAAATCGGCCCCCATAATATCATTTTTGAATTTTAATTGTGACAATAATCATTCCTACGCTATTTTGACCCACAATTCTACTATTTTTTGGACTCATTGTATTTTTTATATTCATCTATTTTATAGTTACTACAACACTTACAGAAAAACACTAATGTTTCCATTTTACTCTAATTAAGTGATTGTATCACAGATGGGAAACATTATTTGAAAGAAAATCTGGTTTAAACGTTCTGTTAAAGTTCATTATAAAATAATAACATTTTTCCCTGTTTATTAATAGAAATATGTAGTATTTCACATCCGGATAATATTATTTTTCATGTTATTGTTTATTTATTGTCTTGCCATTCCTACTTCTGATGATCATATGAATTTGTGAGACCTCTTATATTTTACGTAATACATATGTAATGTCTTGAATAATCCAGATAATCGAGGTTCTACTGCCATCTTAATCTTAAAACTAGAAAAATATTCTGATCTTACCAATGAAATTCTATATTGCAATATTATGAAATTGCTTTAATTATAATTAATTTTTATCTAATTACCAGTAAAATATGATTGTTACATAAAATTTTTTAAAAAACAAAATCTAAGCTTTTTGTTTATCATTGCACTAAAGTTTTATTTTAGACAACAATTTAACTTCCAAAGATATAACTCAATCTGTATTTAAACTCACAAGCTCATTATTATTTCTTTGGTTTTTTTTAATATCATCGGTTTTATTTTGCGTTTGCATTTCCAATACATTGAAAAATATTTTTTAAATTTATTGAATTATATTGTATATCTTACAGTAAATTTGTATTACCAGTGAAGATATATTTTCACTTGTGTTTCAGTGAATTTATATCCGAATCATAAAAAAGTAAAGTGTGCATCTTGAACATTCTCAAATATTATAAAATTGACTATTACAAAAAACCTATACACATTGTCAAAAAAGTAACGATAGCAATATCTTATATATGTTACAGTAAATGTGTATTTTTCAGTAAAGTTATATTTTCACTAGTATAAATATGATATAATTTCACTAACTGTTTTAGTAAATCGTTTGGGCGCAGTTTAACAAAGGATTATTTTAAGAGATATGTGGATTTAAATAAATACTTTGTTCCATAAAACGAATTGTTTGTGCATTTATGTAAGGCAAATCTTCCGAAAAGGATTCATCATCGAGAGTTAGTCATAAGCTGTTCACTAATCTGTCCAGCAGTAATGCTCAAACAATTTGTTTTATAGAACAATTATTTTATACATTGCTCATCTAAATTTTCCTCAAATCATATCCGGATACATTTTCAGTAGATAAATATTTTTACTAGCAAATATATAAATATAATTAATAAGCGCTTGTAAAATTATATGCTGCTCTAAAAATGTCAATGAAAATAATTTTTTCAGTTGTGAAACGTCCGTTTGCTGTTCAAAACTCAAACCTAACCTAAACACATTAACCGAGCTAACTTGACTTATTGAAAGTTGAAAACCTATAGTTAATTTAAAAAAATTGTAGGTATTGAAATATAGACAATAGCATAAAGGACGGACCACACAAAAGCCACCAGAAAACGACCAGAAAAAATAACACGCAAATGTTCTTACAGTAAATATTCTCACTGTAAATATTCTCCGTCATTGAAAGAATATTTCTTTGTTGCGAAACGGTCACGAATATAATAAATCACTGGATCCACAAGATTCCCGTTGCAGTAAACGACCTTGGACAATGCCCATCAAGCGAATATCGCTTTCTAAAGGCGTGTACCTATTTCGTTATTCTAAGAAGCGAGTACATCTATTGGCTGGATGATCGCTGCATGATTGTTATTTATTCAGCAAGGTTTGCAGCCCTGGATACTTAAGCTTGGACTCCGATTAGGAGAAACCAGACGCTGGCCGCCCGTGGACAACATACTGTCATGGGCGTTCACCTTCTCCATACGAGCACCACCGTAGCAGAGAGGCATCATCCTTCGCTCTACTGTCGCTGCCACGCCACCTACAAGACCTCTGAGGACCTCCCACGGACATCGTACCTGGGCCAGCCTCTTCACCACCGCTCGGAGAAAACATTGCACCCATTATCGTCTACCGCAATTGTAATATAATCTAATACAACTAGATTCCACTAAGCGTCTCACTGGCTACGAAGTCATATCCCCTAGGGTTCTTAAACCTTAAAATTTAATAACAATATTACAACATCGAATGAAGCATCTCTAAACCGAATTTTGCTCAATAGGAGAGCGCAGAAAACAATTATCCCTTCTCAGAAGTCAAAAATCCATGTCAAAAGCAATAAAATCGTGCCGTCGCCATCGCAGTGGGAACGCTCGTTGCCGAACGTTCCCATTGCAATGGCGCAGACACGACTTTATTGTTCTTGACGTAAATTTTTGACTTCTGAGAAGTGATTATTTGTTTATGCGCCCTCCTATCGACCAAAATACGGTTTGAATATACTTTAACCAATACTCTTGGATTCTTAAGATTTTTATTGAGGGACAACCTGAGAATTTCTAGTTTAGATCAAGGACGTCATTTCAGATTTTTTCAAGAGGGATGAGGCAAAAGTTGGCCAGTCAGTGGTCTCATTTTTAATATTTTGACTTCATTAAGATTCATAATATTTCATTAAATTACAAGCATTTTTCTGGTCAAATTCAAAGAATGGCAAATGCTCTCATCTGCTCCCCTTCCCTAAATGACGTTCTTGATTATTGTGATCCATCGGCTAAGCATCAAATTAATCGTAAGTGAAATATTTTATACTTTATTAATGGTTTTAAACTTGGCTAAATTCATTTAGCAAATATTTTTGTTATTTAATGGATGTCTACATATATTCATGTATGTAGTAATACATTGCTATTTTCATGATTGTTTGTTCGGATTGTAAATGATCAATTTTTAAAATACAAATATAGGATAGCAATTCATGCGTATTTAATATTTTTTAATTTATTAATATATAATTAATAAATAATATTTTCCACAGGTTACAAATATAGAGAAAAAATCTTTTTTAAAAATATATTTTTATTATATAATTAACATACACAAAATGTTACTTTATATACACCTAATGATTTCTAAACATTGAAATGCATTAATTAATTAACATTTCGCTCTAAAAATATAACTTATCACAGTGGTATCAGATCCCAATTAGCATCGTTTACATTACTATTACAATAAATAAAGTAATTACCATAGTAATGTTCGAACCGTATACAAATCGGTTGTCATGTTAAAAATAGTTATATCGTTGAGAATAATGGCAACCGCATAGGGTTTTAGCTTGCTATACAATTGTACTACACATTTATATAACAGTTATATTAACTAGATCATCACAGCGTTGTCCTTTTAATCTTTCGGAACAGTCTCATTTCTTGCCATTCAGTTTTCTCTCGATCTCTTCCAAAGACTTGCCCTTAGTTTCCGGAACGAAGAAAATGGTGAAAAACAATCCAGCAAAACAGATAGCCGCAAACATCCCGAAGGTTCCGCTCTCTCCGATCAATTTTTGAATGTCGTTGAAAGTTTTGGTCACGATGAACGTGCAAGTCCAATTGAAGGCAGTGGCGAAAGAAGCGGCAGATCCTTTGATTCTTCCCGGTAGGATCTCTCCCATCATGAGCCAAGGGATCGGTCCGAAACCCAGAGAGAATCCGATGACGTACACTACAAAACTGACCAACGGAATCCAAGAAAATCCGGCTACGTCATACCCCATCTGTCTGACGAAGAAGAAAGCTCCTAAACTACCCAAAGTCAAAACCATGGCGACCGAAGAAATATACAACAGTATCTTTCTTCCTAATCTGTCGATCAAGAACGTAGCTACAAAAGTCGAAGCAAAGTTCACAATACCGACAATGATCGTACTCAGGTTCTCGTCAATCGTACTTCCTGCACTTTGGAAGATGGATACGGTATAAAAAATCACAGCGTTAATACCACTCATCTGTTGAAAGAACATGAGTCCTAATAAGATAAATACGGGCTTGATATTATTCCCCCGGAATAAATCGAAGATTGAAGAATTAGAAGAACTCTGTACGGCTTCTTCATGCGAGTCGATTACGTCTTTCAGTTCTCTATCTATATCGGCGTCCTTTCCTCTCAACCATCTCAAAGCGTCTTTCGCTCCTTTGTGATTACCTCTCGTGACGTACCAGCGAGGAGTTTCTGGCACCATGAAGGTCAAGAATAAAAACGGAAGCGGCAGCACAGCTCCCAAATATGCCAAGGCAGACCAATCCAAATACTTTCCGGCAATGAAGCACACTAGAATACCGACGTTTCCTAGAGCCGTCGGAAGCAGTCCCAGTTGTCCTCTCACTTCCGGTTGGAGCGCTTCTCCTAAATATACCGGGAACGATAGAGATCCGATGCCTACGCATAATCCTCCTAAAGCTCTGCCTGCGTAGATTACGTAAACGTTGCTAGCCGTCGCTATTATCAGCCATGATATGCTGAACGGTATAGCCGTAGCCAGAATAGTGTTTCTTCTTCCCAAGTGAACGATGAGGTAACCGCCGAGGAGGCCTCCCACTAAAGCGGCTAACGGCATCAAACCTCCAATCCATGAACCCTAAAACAAAAATAATAAAATACTATTCAATATTATTTATTTTACAGATTTAATTATTATTTTGGTCACATTAAACTGCAATTTGAATTTCAAGAGAGGTTTCGAAACAATAGACAAGTATAATGTTAATAAGAAATAAAAAATTATAGGTATAAGTGAAACAGTTTTAAGGTGATTAAAAATATATTTACTAATTGTAGAAGTAAGATTGAAATATTGGAATGGTTGGATGTTCAAGAAATATTGAATATGAATGTTTTAGTATTTATAAATAAGTTAGAAAATAATATGATACCAGTATTTAATAATAAATAAAAATGTACATGGATTTAATACTAAAAAAAGAGACAATTTAAGGATCTAAGATTATTGTTATTATTTACTTTTTTCTTCACTTTTGGAAATATGCAAAGAGAAAATTTTGCTTATACAATTAAGTGATTCATAAATAGAAGATTGTAAAATTTTCATTCAAAATTATCTGATGCTTTCAAGTTTATAATCCGCGAGAGTTGACAATGATCGACATTTCATAAAGTTTCAAGGTAATCCTATGACTCATAGAAACACATTTTTTGGTGTCAACAATATATTGAGACGGGTGAGCCCTTTCACGTGTTTTTACGATAAGAAAATAGATCTTTAATCTTTTAACTTTTTAAATCTATTATGAAAAAATATTTAATATGATTTAATTTAAATCATAGAATCATAGTTATAGAATTTTCAGTGTCTACAGCTATTATTCAATTTCATAAAATTTATATTATTGTTTTAATGTTTAAATCATACGTTGTTGATAACAATTACATATAAATAGGTATTTGATTAGGCAATTCATTTTAATTATATATTAAATTTAATAATAATTTTTCTGTTGCAAACAATTTTTCATAAATAAAATATTATTTGTAGAAAAAATAACAACAATAATAAATTACCCTTTTAATAAAATTGACTGTGGAATTAAAAATTAACAATTATACACCGATTTTAATTTTCTATTTAAATATTTTTTTTATTTCTTAATTAAATACTATTCAAGCAAAATACGAAAATCAAATAATTTAATTATAAATATACGTATATAATATAAATTATATCTCTGTGTCAGTATAAAATAGTGAACAAAAATTGCCCGGAACCGAACCGGGTACCCGTTAAATGTCATGAATATGGATGCCATATGTGTAATGTTTTTAATTTTATTAACAGCATTTGATATATCAAATTTGATTTCACACAATTCACTTTTAAAACCAAACTTTTACTTCAAGCGAAAGTTTGATCTGACGAGCGCAGTTGGGCAAAACCTCTCATCAAACAAGAACAAAGTCGCTTTGATCTGTTCATAATCGTATATTCATAATGACCGGATTTTTTAATGGTTAATTTAAACGCGGCGCGTGTTCTAACTAGATAAACATAGATCACTAATTAATACTATCATTAGCTTAACTACACTCTAAAGATCACCTAATGGGAGCGTGATGTGCGAAACATTGCTCACCTCATCTTTTGTAACCGATATGGTCGTATTCAGGTACATGGTGGCCAAAGCAGGAGATGTGTAAGCAGTCGTGAATCCTACTACCATAGACCCCAAAGATACAGCTATAGCTGCCAGTAGCTGAAAAAAAATCATTTAAAATATTAGATTTTTATCTATAGATAGTTTATTTATGGTATTGACGATAGTCACCTGAGCCATGAAATTGATCTTCTGCGGTTTGTAATGTGCGTCATCTTCGTACTCGTCTCTGATCTTGATGCTGTCCGAGGATAGAGTCTTGACGAACGGAATCATCGTCCTTAGGTTCTCGTTCTTGTTGCATCCCTTTATATCCATCTCCATATTGTATTTACTCTTGCTTCCGATGCTGATCTGCTTCTGTTTCTGGAAGTGGAGTCTAGTCTTCTCGAAGTCTTCTTCTTCGTCGGGACTCTGCGAATCTTCCTCCTCTTCGACAGGATACTCCACGAACGCCTTCTTGTGCGGCTCAAAGTCTGCAGTTAAGCTGGCGCTTGTGGTGCTCGCCGAAATGGTGCCGTGCGATGGTACCCTTAGATATCCACCCCCAGAACTCGGTGCTAGACCGGAGTCCCTCTTCTGATCGCCGCCCTATAACAACAACAAAATATTTAGTCACACTTCCATCGGATTGTCCAAAAACCGGACGAATTGGACGCACTAGGATTCTTAGAGGCGAGTTCTTGATTTGGAATCTGGGTATCGACTATTTGCAATTTCTTGATAATGGTTGTATTTATAATGTGATGTATTTATGCTTATCAGAGTCGTTTCCTTAATGTTATGTAGACGCTCATGACGCTAGAGCATGATTTTTGATTCCGTATTTATGCTAGTCTTTGTTTGAGTGATAACCCTTAACCCTCAGTGCTTGTTGTTGCAGCATTGGAAAGGTTTTATTCTACTCTAGGTTGAAATTATTTTTATTTCAATTATTACTATAATACTTAAACCGTTTTTAAGTTAACTAGTAATAATACAATTTAAGGTTGCATATTTTTAAATAAAAATGGCTGTACGAGATTATTATAAAAATGGAATGCAGTGTAAAGGTTTACCATTGTCTTTTATATAATATTATAACGAATGGATGCTCGCCTGATAATAATATTTTTTTTTTATGTTTAATTCATATTTGTCAAAACGTTGAATCTATGTCTAAGTATGAGTGTTTTGATAAAGAACGTAAATATTAAATGACACACATGTCGACGCGATGACGTCATTTAAGTGTATTTGTTTATTTTTTAGAGGGTACGATTTTAGTATGTATAAACAACCAGATCCATGCGTACCGAATGAAATTCGGTACGCACGGATCTGTTAAAATCCAGTAGAAATATAATTTTCTAGGAATATATGTTTACTGTGACATTTTATATATGTTTATTTATACATATTTTACATATATTATATATGTTTTTTTAGAGGTTCACGAATATTTATTTTTTTAATTTCGGGATTCATCGCGATGAGAATTTACTGTTAGATATTTTGGATGTGATACTCCATGGTCACGATAATCAAAAAATCGTAGTTAAAAATAATCCTAGAAATAAAAGTTTAGATGTCAAATATGTTTATTATATATGAAAATAAAAAAAGATTTTTCTCAAAGATAAGTATAAAAATTCGTGATTTTAATAATAAAAAAACTAGAAAAAAAACAATGAGCTCGAAAATGTACAAAAACTTTTTATTACACTTTTATATACAGAAATCTACCTAATTCTTGCGGCTTTTGCTTGATGGAATTTTTTATTATGGATTCTAATCACTCTCTTGAAACATTTGCATCATAAACAATGACCTCTATAAATTATTATAGAAAACAAATATAATATCCATTACATATTCATGTTATCACCATTGTAAACACAACCGCGTCTTTATTACGTTATAGTTCAACAATTGTTACTAAAGTGTGCAATTAAGTTAAAACAATTCGTTCCGTTAAATATACGGGAAAGTTAAAAACATATACTAACTGATGAAAAAATTCGAATATATTTTATCGTTTTTTTTTACCCTAAAATCATAGTTTTTACAATTTTTTCTCTCGATGTACCATCGCAGTATCTATAACACATTTTGCAATTTGCTTTGCGAAATTTATCTTCTTATCTTTAAGTATTTAAGTCAGTTAAATAGAAAAAAATGGGAAAAACACTTTGTAATTGCAGAAATTCCATAAATTACTCAATTTTCCGAGTTAAATATAAAGCTGTGATATTATTAATTATATTTTGAATTTTCTTTACTTTTTAAATCAATATGAATGATGTTTTATTTTAATTTATTTTGAAGTAGATATTTTTTTAACATACCGAGTTGTAGTTGCTGAAATAAATTACTGGCAATAAAGTCCATATCAACATCAATTAAATGAGCCTTTTCGGCAGTAATAATAATTAAAATTAAACTTGGTACCTGTTTAAAACATTATTTTTTAAATTAAAATATGTATATATTTACATATGTATCTGTAATCATTATTAACAAAAACCCTTTATCTAGTGTCATTTTAGAAAAAAATATAATCGTATAACATCCTACAACTAATGACTATTTACTAATTTATCGACAGTTTTCTTAGAATTTCATTATGAAAATAAAATAATATTGCAACGTGAAATGCTTTTGTTTGTGTTAAATGGTAAAATGCGTAGACTGCCATTGACCCTTGAGGTCTAGGGTTCGAGGTCTATTTACAAAATATTTATCTCGATTGCAGAGAATGACCACTTTTATGTACTCGTAATTAAAAGTTGAACGATATAAAGATATAATTACGTTATAATTAGTAATAAATTCTAGATTCTAAATTAGGTACTCAAAAGTTAATTTATATTATTTATATTCTCTATGGTCCAATGAAGAATTAGTAATATTTTATTTTTGTATATTAAAATTATTTAGAAAAAAATATAGCTTATTATGCTGCTTCATTAATGTACGTAAACATTCAGCCATATATGATAGTATCAATATTATTTAATGACAGCTATAGTCGAGTCAAGTCTTTAGTTATGCACAGTGTATTATTACAGGTCTGTTTAACCTTGAGCCAGCCAGTGGTAAAAGTAAGGGGATGAGTCAAAGGATCGATATGTACCTTTCTAGAAAGATTTTATGATAACATGTTTAATATAAAAAATTATAAAACATAATTTTCATTAAAAATTATATTAAAGGCTATAAAATAAGTTTTTCGTGATATACAATGTATTGTAAATATGATATGTTGTAATATGTATAGTACAAAAATAAACTTCTATTGATATTGGATACTAACGGTAGATTATGTATACATACAAGCGCTGGAAGCGCCGCTTCTCTGATTTATTCTATTGTTTATTTAATCATTTAAATACAATTATTATAAAATAATTATTAATCAACATTTATTATTCATAAATTTCACCCGTGGTCGTCTCGTCGCGCTTTAAATTATGTTTATTTACCATTCGAAAATTTTTTACAAAAAAAGTTTAATGAACACATGTAAAACAGGTACCTCTGTGAAGGAGAACGACAAAGGATGCATAGATGTATGTGTGCGGGCAATTGATCCGTTTATAAAAAATCTGAGACGTTCATAGATTTTTGTCGTATATGTGTCACTAATAATATTTTAATTTTATCGTACGGAATATTGCAGAATCCTCAGATAAAATGTTATTATATTATTCAAAATAAAAATAATATAAATAATTATGTGCATATGTACTAATCAAATTTTTTTGATACTACGCTGATAATGCATTTTGTTTTATTCAACAGTAAATAATGCATTTTATTGTAGCTTTTGTGTGTATATATTGTGCCCAGAAAAAAGCTACAAATACCAACACATAAATGTATGTTTTTAATATAAAAAAAATGCAGGCCGGTTTCGGCCCGCGGGCCGCCGTAGATCTATTATGAATATAACATTTATTTATTTTTAATAACTATTTATTTCGATTTATGTTGCGCCCGTTGAAATATCATTTTATTTATAATTAATAAATAAATTTCAAACTAATTCCAAATATTAATTAACGTCTCGAATAATGTTGTATCTAAACAAAACAATATAGTATATTATCTACTATCATAAAATTGAAATATTATAAAATTTTCACATATACATACATATAATATGTATATGAAAAAAAATATTTAACCAACTTAATTAGCTTTGACTTTAGTTTGTCACCTAAATTTCATTGACAAAAAACATAAGCGACTTAAAATTTGACAGTTCCCGAAATATTTGCGGACATACAGACATCAGATAAATTTATATTACGTATAATTATTATCATACCATCTAAAAACTTCAACTAACAATTTTTTTATATAACACCCATAATTAAATATTATTATCCAAATATAAATATAACGCGACTTTTAATTATTTAATATCTTAGCCAACCACACAAAATTAAAAATTAAAATATTTTTTATAAATAAAACAATAAAAAAGGTTCGAAACACGACTAGTATTAATTGGTTTTGCGTGTATGCAATCTATCCAATATCTAGCTGGAGTTTTTGCATCGTAAAGGTGTCCAGGATACGGCGAATACATGCACCCATATGAATCGCGTTTCTGGAAGCTTCCGCATAATTTTCACAAAATTTTCTGTTCAATAAACTTTAAACAACACTCACCATGTTCCCATTGGACAGCTTTTCAAACAGCCTGCTCATCAGATTTCGCGGCATGGTGAGATTTTTCAGCTAAAAGTTGGCTTTCAAATCTTTCAGGGCACGTTGAAGTCGTATTGCGATCCTTTTGTCACTTTCAGCTTTTGGCGCTGATTTTCAGTTGTATATTTCAAATGACTTATGTTTTCGACACTTTCAACTGTCAGTGTCTTTTCGAGTTTGTTGCGATAAAATAGCGCTTCTCAAACGTTCGCACCGCCCCAGGGCTATCGACTGAATGAAGGCAGCGAGTCGTATGTGTCCATATTTATACCCGAACCCTGTCCACCGGTTATATTATTTATGATATACAATCCAATTCATAAAGCATCACAATATGCAATGACAGATTATACAGATTCATATAATTTTATTATCAAATAAATTTGACGATTGTTAAAAAAAAACACAATTGGTTTCGCTTCTGACCGACCGTTTAAATCGCCGAAACATCAATAGTGGTTTAATTAATTTGGTCATTTTATCTTAATATTAATATTTTATAACTAAATACATAATAATATATTGTTTGCCATATTTATGTACAGTAAAAAGTCACTTTCGTGTCAATTTAATTATTTAGTGATTGTGTAATGTAGGAAGTGTGTCAATTTAAATGAAGTTATAGGCATTGCATTAGTTAAATTATTAATCAATCAAACGTGTGATGTAAAGATATGCTAGAAATCAATAGAAAGAAATGCTTTCTGTATTGTATCATAGATTTATTTTATGTAAATAGTTTATTTATTTAGAAATATAACCGTCCTCTAATATAATATATAATATATAATAATACGATGGTACGTTGATATTATTTAAGCTGATATACAATAATAATAATTATTCATATGAATTTAAAAGTTTTATATTTAAAAATTTCTCTATGATGTTTTTAATTTAATGTACATTTTAACATCGTAATATAATTTATTGAATAATTATGAGTTATCCCTTTCTATGCTACAAATAAATATAAAAATCAGCCACCGTGGCGACATATTTTTTTAAATCATATTTTTGCGAAATATTACGATTAGGCATTAAAAATGAATAAACATAATATTTACCTAATGATGACTAATCATTTTAAGTTTTTTTATTATTTGTTTTTGTTATTTTCAATTACATCTCTTACTGCCGCCACTTGATTCATATGGTAGGCGAAACTAAATTTAAAATACTATTTATTTCACAGTCGTTGATATCCTTTTGCCCGATATTCATATTTCGAATAATTTAACTGTTTTTAAAATAAACATATCACTATATTTGGGTTTAATAAGTAATAATGCGGTGTGCATTCTCAGAGAAATTATTTCTTTATCCTCACATATCAATCTGTATACTTTTCAAAACTGCCTTCCATTTTTAGAAGTGATAAAAAAATCGGCAATTTCTCGCAATTTGTGAGTTTTTTTACACTGCTCTTATGTTTTGAGCAGATGTGTTCATTGTACGACAACAAGAAAAAAATCGTTTGGTTATAAAAACCCGAGATTCTGTGATGTTATTATTGAAATAATGTTACTGGATGAGGTGGTCCAAAACTTTTGCACAGTAATGTATATATGTACTATGTACATTTAAAATTCTGCAAAAATAGCAGAACGTTATGTGTAAATCATCATAATATTCATCCGCTAGAAAAAGAAAATCTAAAAAATCTTCAGTTGCAATATGACAACACAATGTAAACACAATCAACAAGTACTAAAATAGTAGTGAGTTATAGGTCTGTAAATTATACATATTTTATTAATTGTAAACTATAATTACAGCTTAAGTCAATAAATGTCACTGTGAGATTAGGAAAAATTATATAATAATTACTAATACCGTTCTCCGAGGTACGATAGAAATTAAATAACACGTATTATTATTTACATATAGTATAATATTCAACCCAATTCTTGCGAGTGTTAGTCACCGATTTTTACTGGCTTTGCATCTCGTATTTCACTTAATGTCAATGTAATCAAAATGTTCGTGCTACGCAAAAATATAATTAAATTTGCAACTTAATCAAAATGGTATATATGGAAACTAGAATGAAAACTTTAAACACAAATTGTCAAATAGATGGTTTATTAATATAATACAATAATTAAAGGGTTGTTATTCTATAAAATGTATATATCTTTAACATAGAAACATATATAATATGTATATATTTATTAATGTACATAGAAGTAAATTTAATTAAACATACCTTAATTTAAATAGTATTACTCAAAACCTCAAATTTTAATCAACGTGTTTTACGTATGTGGCGTGTCTCACAAAATCGCACGAAAGTGTTATTTTAAGCTATATTTAATCGATTTCACGAGGCTTGCAATATATAAGCTATAATAACTGATTCTTAAAGTTAAATAATATTAAGTGCTTAGAATGTACAAAATATAATTTAGTGAAATTTGATTTTTTAAACTCACTATTTACTGCACTATTAAACTCTAAAGAACTATTGTAAATATAAACACATGAAAGATATTTACAATTCATATACACAAGAAGAACTACCACTAATATTTTTTCACAGTGTGATATCGTTTGAAACACTCCTTGTGATTTTTTTGTGCTGCACACACTCGGCACTGCAACATACATTGTGTGTAGTCTTACATGATAGTTGAGAATGAATTAAGTTACAGCTAGACTCCAGTGCGAATATTCGAATACTAAATATATTCACTCGTATTTGTCATATTTGTAAAGGAATATTTTTAAATATTTAATTTTTGGATAAATATTGCATCATCTTTTTATATTTAAGTTCTCGAAAAGGAATACTATTAAAAACGAATAGGTGCTCAACAAGTTTTAAATTCGGTATTAATACATATTGTAGACAGCTCAGATATGTTATCATTTTATTTAATCTTAAAGCTGAAGCTTTTAGAAACCACCGAAGAAATGCTGATGAAACATTAGAGAACATTACAAATATTCTCGTGCAACAAAAACGAATGGAGATGTATATGTGTGTACATATAAATAAAATCTATATGCTGTAAAAGTAATTACAGAATATATGATTACATACTGTACTAGAGATAAGAGATGGTACGATGTATTAAATTTTTATTACAATTGCTGCCATAGTGAATTTTTTTACTTAATTCATTATCTGATTCTCTAGATTTAACACATTATGCAACTAATTATACTTGACAGATATTAAACTAATTACTAATACATACACTATCAGATCGAAATCAACCCCTTGAATCTCCACTGACTTCTGATCGAGCTTTCAATCCAAGATTCCATATTTATACGGTTGTGCGGATTCAATCAGGGTTGCGAAACATGTTTATGATTCACTTCACGCACAATATCATGAATAATATATAACGGTTATTAATGAAACAATAATAATACAAGTGCGTAAATAATTATGTTTGCTTTTGTAAAAACATGCACAATACTGTGTATAATTCTATGCGTTTTTCAGATTGAAAAAAGGTTAAGTGCTCCTATGAGGGATTATATGCGAGGTCACTCGAGCTATTCAAACAAACCACCCTTAGCTCTCTTTGTTTGGAGTTTGTGAAATATTATTGCAAATTTGCAGCGAAACTGCCAACCGCGAATTTACTTTATTGTGCAAAGAATTAGTATTTGCATCAGATGTTTACGTATAGGCAAAATTATTGCCTGCGTTGTTTATTCGCTATTGTAAACGATGCTAATGGATCTATTTAGATTATTATTGAAATTGTTTAATATGTCTAGGTATATAATACATTTGTAATTTAAATCTGATGTAATTTGTGTGCATATTTATGCATCACAATTTATTTTGATGTACCAAGAAAATGCATTATCTTTTACTCGTGTAACGCTTCTGATTTTAAATTCCAGATTATATATATTTAGTCAGTGCACAAAAACTTATATTACTGAGGGGCGGTATTGGTATTTGATTCTCGAAATTATTATCTTATCGCTCCTGTCCTAATTACGACAAAGCTTGTTGTTTAATTGGGTGCAACAATTGAAATCGTCACGTACATGTTATACATGGGTACGTCCGTAAGTTCCAGGCGTTATTTTATTCCAAACGTTGATTTGGACCAGATGATGCGAAGAGAGAAGCGGCGGCTTCTGCAATCTTTGATGGTCTGTAATTAGATCAAGTTAGATAGTGATGCCGGGAAATCATCTATACTAATCGTAACCTGGCACTTCGTATATGTGCCAATGAGGTGGAGCATCTCATTGGCACATAGTCGACTATGTAAAGCTGATGGGCCGATAGGTATGGAGCTCGATTATAAGGAGCAGGTGAGAACATACATGCTCTTGAATTTACGATGTCTTAAAAGCGTAAGCGTAAGCTTGCTTGCGATTTCGTTTTTACACCCATGGCCTTCTACATAGAAAAAAATGTTTTCCGCCCCTTTCAATGACACGGCCGCTGGGTATTTATTTCGAAACAGATTGACACTGTCCGTTAGAGAATATTATGAACTGCTATTTGGATGGTAATTTCAAATGCAAATGTTATATTTGATGATCCATGGCGGGTACTTTGACTTAATCTGCAAAAAAAATTCTCACGCTGGTGTCCTATTTTAACGAAGAAGCCTATTTGTTGTCGTATATATTTAAACCCCTTCTTTGTAAATCACATGCCGATTGACTTTGTTAAAAAAACAGATTCTAAAAATATATTATTTTTGTGCAATGATTCTTATGCTGCTAATAAATATACTATTATTAATATTAATATTAGATAAGTCATATTGATCTAAATTTATAAATATAGATTAAACCATTTTAACCATAACATATATATTAATTTTTAGACATTTCTATTGTATAATCTAATATAAGGAAATACTAAAGAAGAATATATTAATCGTATTTAAAAACTATTATTGCTATGCGCATTTATAGTTAAATTAAAAATGTAAAACACTTACTGTTTATTGTAATTGATTCTAAGATATGTTCGTATGAATGCAAAAGAAATATAAATTATTCAACTTATATTTTTTTTTCAATTCATAAATAAGCATCGTTATAATTTATACATATGATATAGTATATGTAATTATTAAAGAGGTTGTATCGATTCAATATTTGAAATAAATTAATTTTAATATAAATATAAAATAATCATATTGTATCTTTTCTTGCAAAATAATATATTAATTTTATTAAAATCAAATAATTGATTAGTAAAATGAAAGATCTGAAAATATACTTAAATATTATTTTTTTAGTTCAAAATATAATCTTAATATTAAAAAAACAAATTTAATGATATCTTCGGATTTTTTTTCGTAACTAAAGTTGGATCACCCTTAAACCTTATATTTAACCGTAAGTTCAATCCAATTATTTCCATATTATAATACGTTTTTACTTGAAACTTAAAAAAAATAGGTTTCGTCACTGACCGATCGTTGAAATCACCGAAAAATCGATCGTATTACGATTCGATTCTTGTGTATATTATACAAATCATTGACCCATAATTAACTTTGATGTTATATTGTTGCATAACGACACAGATGTAATACTTTGATAATTATTTATGCTAAATAATAAAAAAGTCGTGCTGCGAATGTATACAAATATAAAATAAATACTGTACTTTTTATTACTAAGCAGAAACAGTCGTAATCACTGTAAGTGTATTTTATTTTCAAGATTTAATGCGATTTTCTACATAAAAATATAAATTAAACTAACATTGTATTCTACGTTAAGGTAATCTATCGGATTTATAAGTAAAATAATTATTAGTGCCTAACCTGATTTTTTTAAAATAGTGTCTGACATAAGTTATATATTTCATATACAAATTAGTCTGAGAAACACTGGTTTGAAATTTGTTATTCTTTGTAAATGTTATTGTTCTTGAGCGTCTCTCTATATACTTGATGAAAACGTGGTATAGGGGTTGTGTCACCGGACAGTAACTGTCGGCGGTACAATGGCAATAGGGCATTCAACTACCGGATTGTTGATTGATAAAATCAACTTTAAAAAAAATATTTTTAAACTCAAAACAAAATATGTTTATAGGTAATTTGTCACTACATAGGTTAAAAAAAATAATAATAAATAAAAAGCATAACTTATTAAATGTAGCGTGAAGTAAAATACAATATTTTGTAGCTAAAATTTTGTTGCACAGTGTTGTATCAATATTTTTAAATACTATATTATTACTGTTATAACAACCAATAATAACAATTTATACCATGTATAATAGATATATTGTTTTATGAATGAATCTAAATTTAAAATATGCGTCCTAATTTTTTTTAACCCTTTTAATTCAAACCTCTATCATTCATTCATACACAAATTGATTGAGCCAATCTATGCAAAATCAGGGCGCGCGTCACAATTGACGCACACGTCTATTATAAACTTACCGTCATCTTCTTCTTCCCGCGGTCATCCATGGTTTTTTGGATTTCTTCTACAATTGAAAAATCAAATCCAATAATCCACACTACTAACTTAGCGCGTAGCTATAATGCGAATGCAACGCAACGCGGGCCGCAACGGCCTTATCTGTTTTGCAAATTTATTAACTACGCGATATAAGCCTTTGTCAATAATGTGCACTCGTCATAGAGGACAAGTTTTAGAAAAATCGCAGCCTGATGTTCACGTGAGAGCAGATATCGAGAGGGGAAACTGAGGGTTTGGTGATTATTGCGCATACGAAAATTGCGCATAGCGAAAATTCCAGTCATAAATGATCATACGTTTATTTAAAAATAAGATAAATATTGTCTGCATATATTTCACAGATGTCCATATGATTTTAATTTAAAACTATACTTAAAAAATATTTTACAATTATATTAGTAATTTACATTGGTATGATACATTTCCTATAATTATTTTTTTCCCATTTTTTATTTTAAAAAAGAGAAAAATATAGAGCAGTTGAAGTTAAAAATAATATATATTTAACAATCAAACAATCTTCTATGTTTAGAATTTTCGCTGTGCAAAATTTTCATTTACGCAATAATCAAATCCCCGAAACGGAGGTTGCCGCTGGATCAGAAATCGCGGCAATCGAAACTATTAGGTCCAGTTAAGCGATGCTTTCAAGACCAATTTTATCCTGGACGCTTAGCAACAACGTTGCGAATATCAATTGCATAATCTTCTTTCAATCTCATAACAGAATTAAGCATTCAATTTAATATGATTAAGACGCAGGAAATCGTTTTTGGCTACTATCACAGCTCAAAGGCACTGTGTATTTTGTATAACTACTTACCGCTCGTGCTTTTAATATTCATATTCCGGACAACGCATATATGTTCGAATTTTTTTTCTTATTAATGCAATGTATTTAAACACAAAAATGATGCTTCTTACTTATTATTTATATATACCCTGTACCCATTCCAGATGTTGGGACCACTACCTGAAAAAAATCCACCTAAGAATGCAATGACAAAAGAACCAATGTTTCGCTCTATCTTTGTAAATACTATTTAGTTAATTATTCACTATTGTAATTCACACAACACCAATGGCTCTCAACATATTTTTAATCGCACAGAATTTATTGTTGTTGTTTTTATTACTTTGCTATATGAAACACCAAATATATTAATGTGTATACATTACATTTACTTACAGTCCGTCCAAGATATGAACGCTCATCGTCATAGTATTGGTGAGAGAATATAATAAGGTACCATGTGAAATTACAAGTGTAATTAATTTTTACTTTTTTAATTTAATTTGTTGTGGAAAGTGTAAAATATCACTTTCTTACTTTTTTTGTTTTTTTATATACACATTTTCCTCAAAAACATGAGAGCAGTTTTGGTATCACTCTCCAGGTTGAATATCTGTTCAATATAATATTTTTAAAAATACCAATAGAATATTACAGGAATTGTTTTATTGATTACAAAATACCACAACATGACAATAATTTATAATAAAAATATAACACATTATAATTTTTATTGATTTAGTATTTGTAACGTTCTCCTATCGGTGTAAACAAATTCGCGGAAAACTATGTATGTATGCATGCATGGGTACACGCACCCTTATTTCCATCACAACGATGATATGCGCTAACATATTAGATGGGCTATACATATTTATATACTTGATGCTTGGTTATATTTGTCCATCATATGATATTTTTCGATGCAATCTTCCATATAAAGATATGATTTTAAACTAAGTTTTTAAACATCGCTTTGTTTTTATTCTTGAGAGTAGAGTTTCCTATGTTGGCAGCACTGTAAATCAGACAGCTGTCAATAATCACGCGTGCTCAAAGTGTCAAATGTAGGGACGTCGTTCCAACTTTTTTCAGGAAAGTCACCGTGGCAACGCTCGTTTATCTGGCATTCATATTCAAACTTTTTATAACAATATTACGACTTAAAATAAGTGAGAATCTAATGAGGCACATCTAAACCAAATTTTGACCAATAGGAGAGCGCAAAAAACAATTATCACTTCTCAGAAGTCAAAAATCCACGTCAAAAGCAATAAAATCGTGTCGACGCCGTCGCAGTGGGAACGCTCGTTACCGAGCGTTCCCACTGCGACGGCGCCGACACGATTTTATTGCTTTTGACGTGAATTTCTGACTTCTGAGAAGTGATAATTGTTTTTGCATCCTCCTATTTAACAAAATTTGATTTTAATATACTTTGATCAGCCTTCATATATCAGAAAAACATACTAATATCGGTAAAAATAGCTATAATAAAATAAAAATATTTTAGATTGAGTTTTTACTACTGAACCTTCAATGTAGGATATTCGCAAATTTCAATCAAAAGTCAAATATTCAAGAAAATTCTAAAGATTTTTCTCACCAGTTTCCCCCAGAACAGGAAAACAATTTATGCATAAATTATCGCTGTTATTATTTGTATATTTTATTACTTGTTTGGTGAGCTATGTTGATCGATTTGCGATGCACCAACGTTTGCATAAACATTTTATAATAGCTTGAATGTGTTTGTGTGTTTGAATTAAACATGCAGAGGAAGGTCGGACGTAGGAGCGACCGTAATGAACGATGACGCGCATCGTAATGAGCCCTGCGAGAAAGGGGATGCATTTTTATACCCAGTAGAGCTGCGCCTGCGCATTTATGATCTTGCGCATAACCATATTTGCAATTAGATCGATTGTTCTACATAATTAATTGTTTTTTATTATATATATATATATATATATATATATATATATATATATATATATATATATATATATATATATATATATATATATATATATATATATATATATATATATATATATATATATATATATATATATATATATATATATATATATATATATATATATATATATATATATATATATATATATATATATATATATATATATATATATATATATATATATATATATATATATATATATATATATATATATATATATATATATATATATATATATATATATATATATATATATATATATATATATATATATATATATATATATATATATATATATATATATATATATATATATATATATATATATATATATATATATATATATATATATATATATATATATATATATATATATATATATATATATATATATATATATATATATATATATATATATATATATATATATATATATATATATATATATATATATATATATAATAAATAATATATTTATAAAAAACTGTTAGTTACCATTTACTATAAATAAATTGTGTAAAAAAATCCTACAACAGATGACCTCTAGATTCCTATTTATAAAGCGTCATGAACACTTCTGCGATAAATTCCAATAATAATTTGTTCGGTCTTTTTTCGTTATAGATCATTAAAAAATGGTATATTACACATAACGACAATGGAGTCCCTACTAGAATTAAGAGAACTACATTGATTCAATCCGCTATTAAATATTAATGTATATAATCTCAAAATTGATCCATATTAGGGTCGGGTCATGCGATCTAAGTTTGACTAAGCATCCTGTAATTTATCTATAAATAATATAATTGGGAGCTAGATATTTATATTTTAAATCTAATACGTCCTGTATTGGATTCAAGAGAATAAGAATTATATTATTATATCATTAAGGCATATAAATAGGCACTATCCCACATATTTTTACCAGCTTATGGTTATCGCCGTATATGTTTGGCAAGCTTGTTGAGAACCTGGGTGGGTCGTACAAATGGAGCGCTCTCAAGCGCTGATGTTTGGCCGCAACGCGCAGGAATAAAGGGCGCGATCGCAGCCAACCGGTGGTCCGTGGATTCATGTTTCCACCGGTAGTTCAAGAAAGAATTTTGGTGGTCCACTAAGAAATTTAAATATATATATATATATATATATATATATATATATATATATATATATATATATATATATATATATATATATATATATATATATATATATATATATATATATATATATATATATATATATATATATATATATATATATATATATATATATATATATATATATATATATATATATATATATATATATATATTCAACTATATTCTTATTTTGTAGTATGTTCATTAACGCTTTTTATGCTACAAATAAATATAATATCACTGATTAATAATAATATAACTTCAAATTCAAAAATAAAAAAATTAGCACGTCAGTTTTTAGTTAAGTATATGTAGGCTATAATTTTTCATTTTTGCACCAATCATGCAATAGTTTTATTAACTATTTTATTTATGCAACATTTTTTTACATTGGCAATACTAGTTACAAAATATTTGTTAGTCAGTGTAATTACGACATATTTTTTGAAATCATATTTTATGCAAAATATTACAATTAATATCTCCTCATAATATTTAACTGTAATTATGCGTGTTTTTTTGCCTGCTCAGTGTTGCCATATAGTGTGTTGATTTTTTATAATATTTTTTGAATTATTAGAAACTGCCGTCACTTAATATATATGGAAGACGACTAAATTTAAAAATAATTTTATTTACTTTACAGACCTTATTTCCCCCCCCCCCCTTCCGATATTCATATTAAAATACACATATCACTATATTTATATTCATAGTCTAAAAACGATGATTATGAATGTTTATCTAAATATTTTATTGATAAAGTATAGTATTACATTCAAAACACTACTGTAGTAATTTTTTTGCTAGTATATGCAATTTTTTGTTTTATTTATTTTTATCGTTTTTTACTGATGTGATCTTAATTATATATATTTAGAATTAAACTTGAGTTAACATAACACAAACATATACACTTTTTTTAAATTACGACATGACAAACTTTATCAAAAGCCTTTTCAAAATCATCTACTTGATTGCCTATATCGTCACAAAATTGGAAAAACAAAAAATAGATTTGTTGTTATTAATCTTCATACACGAAAATCGTGTATTCTTCGATAAGGATTGAAACATGTTTATGAAATATGATTCCGAATACTTTGTCTGGTGCTGATAAAATCGACACCAACTCTCATATCACAGCTTAGCTTCACTTTTGATGTAATTTTCCATACATCAGAAGTATTTGTTTTCAACGATATGTTGAAACCAATCAACAGCGGATGTGCGATAAGGTCCTGTATTATTTGTATCCTAATCAACCATACGATTCTTTATTTAATTGATATTCAAGTATTTTGCCATAGAAATAAGTTTGGATGAATTTTATCGACTATATCTAACCTTATTTGCAGAAACTAAACACAGCTTATAATTTAAAAAAAATACGAATCACATGTCAACCATAATTAAATTATTTATTTATTCCTACTCTAAATTTAGTATCCAGTTTCCTACGCGTTGGAGTAATGCATGAAACTATTATGTATAAATAAATTTCTACTACTATTACTGCCTTCGCTACAAAGTAAGATATCTGTAAACAATGACGACATCTTAATAAAAAGAAGATATTCCGTAGAATGTTATTTTTTCTTATCAAATCACGTTAATTGTTGGTGAATGCCTTAGCGAATATGCACGATGACCTCGTGAGTTTTATTACCAGCGATAAGTTAACCATATAGATTTGATATCGCTGGTGTTGTTAGACGTTGACTAACGATGGTAGTATTTAGTTACTTTTCTTACACTTCCACAATTAATCTGATTTTTTTTATATTTTACATTATATTTATTTCCTTTTGATGTCATATTTAATTTTTTTCTAATTTATAGAATGCCTTCTTAGAATCAAAAAATAGTTATTTAATTAAGGGTTTATATTTTATAGTTTCCATAAAATGGAATGTTTAATTTAGCATTTTTATATGTATGTATATGCACGATCGTCTGGTGCAGGCAGGGAAAGGTGGCCGACCGCATTCTTCGTTCAGTGGAAAAGTACTGAGTATTGGAAGCGAAGGCATCAGGGCTATTCAACAGTCGACCTATTGTGTCTTTTTCCATTTTCCATTCGCGAAAATTCCGTAACGATATGGCACAAAAACAAAGACACGAACAATTTATTTTTTTGCGCATAAAATAAGTTTCGCATTTCCATACACTAGTTTGCAATCATATACTTCTATAAGTTTACAATAAAAATAATATGATTTGTGCATATTTCCTACCAGCAACTCTAATAAGTGTTGCAATCGCTCCTCTAAGATTAAAAATCATAATTAAACTTAAAGCGGCTGAGCCATTAAACTGTTAACGAAGGTCAACTAAAGTGAATCAAGTTTACCGCTAACAGAACTGGTAGCATAACACATGATAGATTAAGATATTTCCCACAAAGTACTCATTTGCTATTTAATTGTCTATTGATGTTACTCACAATGTGCTCAAACCTTTCAGCAACTGTTCTCGATTAATGGCTAACATATTTAACATATCTACAGCTGCAGCAATCAAGCATGACTTAATAAATTCACTATCGGTAAACGGCTTAACTATTCGTGAACTGTTTCAGTTACAACCTTATTTTTATTTTTGCGAAAAATCTGCGCTTCGATGAAAAAAATCGACTGATACATTATATTGCCATCTCACAATTACTGTAACGCTTTGTTATTTAATTGGATCTTAAAATAATTTACACTCCATTCTGCTTTAAAAGCCTGACTTTCGAAGTTCACTAGTTTTTTTTCTGGCTTTGAAAATAACATGATGATAGTAAAATGAGAACATCATATTGCATGGGTCACTGAAGATGCTGCTGAATTATACTGCGTAATGTTACGGTGGGATTCGAAGCAATAGGAGCACCACGTACGGTCATATCACCTTAACTCGACAGTTGACAGTTTCGTTATAGCCCGTACTTTTAACTTTTAGAGTTTAAAAATATAAAATCTATTCTTGGGTTGTGGGCCGCATTAAGATTGGCACCGCGCCATAGATTGCCGACCCTAGAAAGTTGCGATCACGTCCCTTATTCTTACTTGAAAACGTTCCTGATTCTTTGTTTGCGGCTATAAATATGTGGGATGATGCTCATCTATTTTAGGTGTGCACTATATTTTTTAATATATTATTGTATAATATAATGGCCATCGTGGCGCATTGAGGAAACTTGTACTGTCATGATAGTAAGAATTGTAATAAACGATAAAAAAATATCCCAACATACTTGTAGGAATTTTGTATAGGGAGCTGTTTAAATCTCCTGTTTTTACATTATTGTTCAAACAATATTTAAGAACGTAAGCGGCAAAACAAAAAATTCTTCCAGAATTTTTGGACTGTGAAATACTTTTCCAAGTATACTCGACGACGCGACTCGAGGGAATCATGATATTCAAGCATACATTTTAGTAACTTTGTGGATAATAAAAATTGATAATATTTATATTTCCTAATGAACAGTTACCTGATGAACCTTATTGGACCTTTACTATTAAAATAGTTGCATTATTTGGCAATCAGGCCAGAAAAAAATGCTCGAGGGTACTGCGAACTAAGTGCTTATACAAAGCATATAGTACCTCGATCTACTCAAAACAAATCTCAACATCTTTTAATTCTTATTAAAACAAGAAACACTAATATAAAAAAGAAGAGCAAGAAATACTAATTATTCATATGCAAGTCTATCGAACAACTGGAACTTTCCGTATCTAAAATATCTTCTATTCTGTCTACCTTTCTTACCCACTTGAGTTTTGAGCTTTGGAAAATGTCAATAGAGAGACATCATTCATATTCATTCCCCTTGGGATTTTATCTTTGATCAAATGCTCTTTGGGCTCAGATACCTTGGCATTGCAAAAATTACGTATACATGTCATTGAGATAGTGTTTCTTCGTGAAAATTTCTCGTAAAAAATGTCATCGAAAATTTTAAATATTTTTTTTATTTTATAAAATTTAATTTGTACGAATATTTTTAAAAGATTTACATCTATTACTTTTTTTATAACGCTGCATACCTTTCATACCTAATATGCATACTTGGAAGGCTTAGGAATGACAACTTCAACACTCGCCTTATTTTTGCTTAAGTAATAAAAGAAGACACTCAAATAAGAAACCTTTCCGAAAATATTCGTGGCAGATGATCGAAAGTATGTGAATGACCAACATTTTTTGGCGATTTTTTATTACTCTAACCCGCCGGCGGCTTTATCTTTGCTTTGATGATCTAAGAATCCGTTCCGATAAGAATAAACGCATGGAAATTTATGACTACTTTTATTTATCGATAAGACAAAAAATTTTTTTGTATGTTTTTGTAAAGTAGCAACAGCTGTTATTGACAATTGTCAATTGTTGACAGCCGAAGGGGCCTTAGTTTTTTTGTTAAAACAATTGAAAAATATCAATTCTGATCTAAGCTTGAAATTTCAACGGGCAATTAAATATAAATAATATATATTATATAATTTCTTATATAATCAAAGAAACCAGACCCTTAAATATTTGCAAAATCCAGAATCCTATACCAAAAAATAATGACTTCTTTAGTTCTTCTTCAAAAGCAGAAATATGTAAAATATGAAAAAAAAATATTTGCAGATAATTTAATGGCTCGATAAAACCAACATCAACAGAAAACGATAGAATTTTTTCCACGGCCGAAATTTTTTTACCATAAAAAGAACTGTGATGTTTGATTCTAATTTGAATGACATAAGGTTTTTAAAGGGTAATTTCAAGATAAATATGTAATAACGTATCTGCATTCGATACATTCGAGTGATGAATATAAATTCATAACAATGAATAATTTAAAAATATACAATTTATATCGACCTTCACCATATTGTCGCAAACGCGGAAGTCACCGCTGCAAATATCATAATCTATTATTTACACTGAAAATGTATTTTTATTGAATTCGCAGTATTGTTTATCGCATTTTGCGAATGGCGATTAGTCGCCCACGCGTGTTGGCTTTGACGAAAGAGTTTTGTCGGCTTATTAGGCTTCAATTGAGAAAGAGATGCCTCTGAATTAGAGCCTCTTGTTGCGAACTGCGGAATTGGCAATCATATCTAATATAACGGCTATGGCTTATCTGACAATTGAAGACGACCTCGTCGTTTTCGCTGACCTTCGCTAGAAGGGCCTGGCTGTACTCTGAACGTTAGATACTAAAAAAAGTGTAACATAACATTCTAGGTTACCTTCGTTGATTAAAAACATATTCAGTTATACAATTCAATTGCCAGAACCCTTAGGTCTGACGTATTCGATGTCACGTCTTGACCGCGTGACCCCTTCATGAATATGCCATTTTTTCAACCAAATGGTCAAAGCGCTCAACAGACCGTTATTAAAACATATGTTTTATTGGACTGCATAAATAGATTGGAATTAAATTTGTTATATAATACGTTTTTGGCTACCCTCCAAAAAGCCTAGGAATATATCGGTGCAACTGAACTTTTGCTAAAACTCTTCCTCGTGGCTAGTTCATAGTATCAAGGTATAATGTAACAATGTGTATGATTACATTTGTATCATAAATCACCATAATGTGAAGCATGTGTTTGCATCTCGATGACGTTGTGGTCGCATCATTTAGCGATCACAGATGCGGTCTTATACGTAAACACAGTTCATTACTTCTTGGCGTCAAACTGTACTTTCGTCGCTTGCACATCTGAGATTCAGCTAAATTGTTGCAATTCGCATTGCGCTAGAACCATCAGATTTCAAAATAAGACATACATTGTAACGATGTCATCTTAGGTTTCTTTAAAGCTGATCATAACTCAACATTTTTCATACGTGAAATATATTTTTAATACGATGCATCATAAATATTTTACTTTAAATTGCATACAAAATGTCGCTGAAAGTTTTTTTACAAATGCTTCACATTATTTGTTACACGGGGTACTTACTCAAGATAGGTTTTCCAAAAAATATAGGTTTAAAAAAAAATATTGAAAATCTCATGAATAGCTATTTTAATATAAAAATAAGCACATGCATTTATGATCAAAAAGTCATTAAAAATATTGTCAAAAATAAATATCTTCGAAAAGCTGTATTTTAGCCGAATCAATGATAATTTTGCTCGGGAAGAAGTTCCGTTTTATGTCTAAAATGCCAAAAAGCATGCCTTAATACGTATCAAAAATATCACCATATATCATTAATCTCTACTGGTTGCTAATGGGCCTATGCTCGACGATAAGGAGCAGATGGGAGCAATAGGTTCAGATGGTTACTTATAGGGAGTTCTATAAGAACAGTAATATACTATTCTCCCACATATGTTTTTTTTTGTAATACTGAGATCCTTCTTTCATTGTGTGTCTAAACTTTCGTAATGGGTTGATGATGCTATGCGGGAGATTTATTTTCGTTGTTCAAGTGGTCGTTGTGGTGCCTTCTAAATTGGAACAAACTTATTTATTAATTTTATTTTGCTAATATAACTAATTGTTTATACATTAAACAAATATAATCAAAACATATAAAACATAATATAAACATAAACAGAAAATGAGGTGCCCACTAAATTGTAACTAACTTATTTATATATCGATTTATTTTATTAATTTATTTAGCTAATCGTTTATACACTAAACAAATATAATCAAAACATACATATAAACATAAACAGAATATAAAAAGACTAATATTTAATTTATTTACACAAACGTGTTTCTCCCGGCCAAAATCTTTTAATTTTAATCATACTTTTACAAATATTTTTTATTTAAAACTACTCTCATTGCCCTATTTTGTAATTTTTGCAACATCGTTTATCTAATTTATTTGAGCATATATAATATTATTGCACAATAATTGAAGTGGGGCAATATAATACTATTGTAGTATTTTTTGTATTTATACTTCTCATTCTAGATAATAAACCAATTTTTTTTTAATATGTAATTACAATGTTCCATACAATTTTTTTTTTTTATCAACAATTACTCCTAAATGTTTTATATTATCTACTATTTCTATAATAAACATACGTTTAGTTTTATTCTCATTTAATATAAGTACCTTCATCATTTTTAAACCATATTTCTATTATACTTAATTCATTATTTAAATTATCTACAACTTCTTTAACCCTTTCTGGAGTATCGCCGTACATGTACGGTGGTCGATCTTTCACTGTTTTAGGTACCACAGATAGTTACATATAAACAATATATTTATAAAACATTTTTTCTAATTTATTTTAATGTAAATGACTTAAACAGTACGAAATAAATTAACATAACAAATATATTTTATAATAATATAATAAAAAAAAAAATTAAATGTCTCTGTATTGCTAAAAAAATCACAAACCGGATATTAAATAATATATGTAAAATAAATTAAAGAATTTTATTTTTACACTATACATAATTTTTTTTACACTTTATAACATTTTTTTATACTTTACAACAATCATTTATGTATGGCTTGAGTTTATTAGTTTATGCTTTTATGTTATTTTTATGATTGTATTGTGGTTTTGTTTGCTTTCGATCACTATGATGCGTTGGAGTAAGCTATTAAGACAATGCTCTTATTTTATTAAATAAATATTTTCCTTCGAATTATTTATATGTTTAGATTAATTGCTACTATAATACTTGATTGCCTTTCAGTGTAATTGCAATTAATTGCAGTTATAAATTATATTATCGGTTAATTCCTATTTTTTTTTATTTCAGTATCTTGGTATGAATCATATACTAATTTTATAGCTCATTTTTGCCTCAAAAACACTTGCGGTTGATGTGCAACTCAATCGGTTATCTTATCTGCTAACCTAGATCGATCTATTATGTAAATATGAGAAGTGCAAGCGAAAAGCGACTAAACCTTAGCTTGTCGTTAGAGTGCGTTTTTCTCTTTCCGATTTGATCGATAAGACCTGAATCTGCAATGTGTTCTGCACGTTGCAATGTCAATTGGTAATTGATCCGTTCTTGTGCGATTGCCATGCCGGTGGGCACGTTCGCTATTCTAGACCAATTTGTTCTTTAGATCTGGACACACCCCTTGTTTTCTACATTGATGTAGTAGATGCAGCTAATTTATAATCGACTCAATTGACGATCGAGAGACGAAGGCCAACTAGACTTGACGTATTTTCACCGGCTGGTGACACAGTGTTGCGTCAGACGAACCTTAAAATATTTGCTTAAGCATCAAGTACGAAAAACAAGCACTCGCCCTTGTACTTTGGAACAGTGGGCCGTGTTTGAGTATTTTGTCACAGTTGCGAAAGTTTGAACGAACTCGGCAAGGATTTATTCCTAAAGTTCGACGAACTAGATTAAGCTGCTCTGAAGGGTAACCTAAAAAAACAAGTAATAAGAAAATATATAATCGTTGAGGTGTAATTCCGTTTCTAAGTAATGATAGTTGTGCCTGGTATCTTAATTTGATACTTGGAAAACTTTCCATTTATGTTTAAGAATGAAAAGTGAGCATTTTCATTTCTAACAAATATTATAATATAACAAAAATGATTAATCAAAGAGTCTTAATTAGGAAAAAAATAAATTTAGAATCGTGAGTAAAGCTACAACATGTTTTAAAAGGCATTCACATTCGTTAATTAAAAGCAATTTTCCAAACATGTGCATCTTGCAATCTATCAGCTTCTAAATCTGATCACCATATTTATTACGCGGGCTCGATGCAATCTTGTATCTATCGACGCAAATAGTCTTATAAATAAATTAATGCGATTTCTAGACTATTTGCGGACGCGTCGATCGACTCGATAGTGTTTTTTTATACTTTGACTATCGATAAAATGCAGTTAATAGTTTATTTCTAGCGTTGGTCGAGGACGACCGAAGTAATTAATTACCGTTTGCTCATGCATCACTGACTTTTCATTTATGCTTCTCTATCGCACTTTTCCGTTGTGGCATACGTTCGTCTCTCAAGCCGAGCCCTCGTCTTGGCGCTGGCGATTGGTCGAGACCGACGTGCCTCCGCACGAATAAAAAAAACATGACCTAACTAGTCGAGGCCGCTAAAGAAACGAACGGATGCAGATCGCATGAAATCGTGCAAAAATGCAGAGGCAGGTTTACTGCGGTGACGAGACAAAGCAAGCTAATGACCCAGATTACATAAAAATGTGCATACTATTTTTTAAATAAGGGAGGTACTTCCTACTCTTGACATTTTGACCAATGCAAAAATTCGGGGCGGAAACAGATTTTTTATTTATAGAATCATATTTTTTGTTAAAAAATTTTCAGTGGAAAAAAAGTACCCCGTACATTTTTGCAATCTGCGGAACAGTTTCTTCTTATCTGATTATTAATATAGTTCTTAGAATTACCAAAGCTAAATAAAACACCGTTCACCCTATGGGGGCTTATTTAATTATTATGGCTAAAACTAGGCGGCACTTTGCTAACACTGATGTGACAGCAGCGGAGGGCAGCGCGTTCTTTTGGCGGGTCTCGACGGGAAGACTACGACCGCCGGCGCCTCGTCCGTCGATTTCTTTTATTAGAATATTCCAACGTGTAACTAATCTGTGTGTAATTACCACCAAACTTATTAAACACAATGTTAAGACTAACGCTTTGTTTATACAACTGTTATCGCCCAGTTATCCCTTAAAATTTTATTTAGATTCAAAATGTAAATGTACTGAAATTGTTTACTATGTAAAACTCATCAATAATAATTTATACTATACACTAGACCGCGCAGCGAAAACTTTTTACTATATTTTTTTTAAATTTAATAATTCTACTGCTTCTTGGCGCTTCCATGTTGTCATGGCCAACGACTTTCTGCTGCGCCTCGTTTCGTCATTGCTGACGCGAATTTCATTAAAAATGCTTTGCCTGATGTAGCCGTTCCAAGAAGGTGTGTCTCCAAGAATACAACTCACCTTCTCGATCAAATTGTGCAACGTGGCAATTCACTGCGTTAAATTTAATTAAAAAATAAACTATTGTACCTAATTAAATATTGTTATTATATATACAATACATAAATATGTCATATTACAATCGATTATGCAAATCGATTCTCATAATGCACAGATCACCTTGCACTCTGTGCGATTAACTGTCTGATAGTCAGCTTCTCAAACTGCTGATCCATTTTTAAATAGACATTTTTCTCGATACTCAGAGGATTAAGAAGAATGGAACGAACTTATTTTAAATCGTGTTATCAATTATAGTTCAATGCGAAAAATATTTAATCCGAAACAGTTTGACAATCGCCATCGTGTGTTCTAGTACCTTATTATACATTGTGGGGATTTTCCATTGACCATTCTAGCAGCTTTTTGTACCTAGACCTACCTGTGTATCCAAGAGCGAAATGCCCTTAGACAGGTGAAATCAACTCGATAGTTGATCTATAAAAATAGAACCATTCACGTAATAATAGTTTTATATAGAATAATTAAAATTAAAATAATATATAAATTAAAAATAATTATCATGAGAATGTTTTTCTAAAATTTTGAATTATTTTCGTTGGGTTATATGGTGTAAATAATTACGAATTAAGGGGAGTAATTAATACAATAAATCAGTTGTAATTTGAGCTATATTTGTGGGCGTTTTAATGCAGATTTATAATATATGTGAAACGTATTATTGCAAAAATGCATTATCAATCTGATTAATTATTGTGTATATATAATACATAGTTTAATTAATTTCAGTTTAAAATACTTATAACAGCATGTTTGCAGGCTCTACACTAAAAATATTAAATTTCGTCTTAAATGGTGTGCAACTTGGGTAAGCATTTCTTAGTTGCACTAGATTAGTGATTGATAATTGAAAGATCTGGGTTCGAATTCCACATATAACAAAGTTTTTCAATTTATATTGTATCTGGGAAATGTAAATTAGTGATTTTTATGTAATTATAATTCCCATTGATCATAACTTAATTAGGTTTCATATATTTTCTTCATCTCGCGAATGAATAATTAAAACAAAATCAAAGTAGGTCGTGCATATTCATTTTAAGCTGTAACAATAGTTTATAATTAATAAAATGACTGATTACAAGCTTTGATTTTAGTTTAGTGTCTCACTATTTATTTAGTGATTGTTGATTGTGTTTACATTGTTGTAACGCATTGGACATGTCACGAAAGATTTACAATAAATAAATAAATTTAAAATATGCTCGCTAAGCAGCTAAAATATAGAATATTTGTCAAAATGACAAGATGACTTGTGTACATTTATCCTCAATTACAGTTTCTTCAGGAATTAGTCGATTTACTTTTTTTTCCTTTGCTTTGAATAAATACTAAAAGTTTATAATTTACTGTGGTGAGAAATACATTTTAAACTTACTTAAAATGTATTTCTCACCACAAAATAAAATACTTTTGTGAAGATATACTAACGTATATACTTTTTATGAATAAGCGTGACTTATTTTAATGGAATAAAAATAAATAAATATATTTTTCACAAGATATATTAAATGAAAAGATTGCTAAATGTATATTTTTTATGTAGTGAATATTATGTTTTATACAGATATAATTTGTGTGCTAAAATCAGGTAATTTATTCTTTATGTACAAAAATTACGCGTCACAAGTATCTGTAAAAACAATAAAATCGAGTATAACAAAAATATGTAATATTACTATAGAAATCTACCTAATACATATTTTGGAAGAAATTTCATGTTTTTCTACAAAAAACTTTATTTTAATCTAATATTTAAATATAATAATTATCATAATCAATAATTATGAATTCATAAAAAAATAAATCGACGAGGAAGGCGTAGGGAATAATGGTTTTAACATTTTATAATTCAAAAACGAAATTTATACAGTTTTTCCTCTTCTGTCAAAATGCTTATCGAAGTTGCAAACCAATTTCTTATTTAAATAAATTTCAGAAGAGCAAAGTGAAACAGAAATTATTTATTAAAATAAAATCAATAAATTTATGTTTAATTTAGATAAATAGATAGTGTAAAGCAATTGCTATTATAAATTATAATATTATTAGTTTGATCGATAAAAAGTATAATATTTTGATGGTTTATTAATATAGATATTATAGAGAGACCCATAACACAAATTGTTTCAAAATAACTGCTATTAAAATAAATTAAGAAATTCGAACTCCGTCAAAGAAATCCAAGATAGAAAAGTAAAAAGATCAAAATTATGTTAAAATATAAATGAAAATATAATAAAAATTAATACAAATATTTTTATGCTATTTTTTAACGACACGATAGCTTCCGTAATTTAATCATAATAACTTAAAACTTGTTCTAAAAAATATATTATAAATAATACCACTAAGATTGCTAGTCAGTCTGATCCGCCATCTTGTTTCAAAATGGCGGCTATTCAATACAATTAAAAAAGAAAGATTATTCATATCGATATGAAATATGTTTTAAAAATAGCTCTTGTAAGATTCACCATCAGCTTTGATCCGCTATATTGTTTCAAAATGGCGAGTATTCATAACATTAGAAGTATAAATTAAAAATATATTTTTTTTGTTAATTTTATTTTCCGCTTATAAAAGTCAAAGTGAAAAAATTAAATACGTCATAAATGCTCTACACATATTACTAATTAATAAATTAATTTTAAAATCAACCTTTTTTAACATACTTTTATATACAGAAATCTACTAATTCTGGCTGCTTTTGCCGGAGAGAATATTTTTAACCCATACTTATAAAACATATCTTCCGTAGAATCAGTCGGTTCTACATGCATAAAAAGATATTAAAGAATCGTAGAATTGACTCCTTGTTATAACTATTCCATAAAAATAAAAAAAGCAAAAAAGTGACTTGACCCCGACGTGATTTGAACACGCAACCTTCTGATCTGGAGTCAGACGCGCTACCGTTGCGCCACGGAGTCCGTGAGATCGTATTATCAATCGACCATACTAAAGTACCCAAACGCAATTACGTCACGTAACTTGACACACATTCATATTTTTTTCGTTATTTCTTTCAGATGCCTGCCTACGCTGTCAGGGCGAAACGAAGAAAGACTCCACAAAGCAAGACTGCGTAGTCGTATGGGGCGAATGCAACCACAGCTTCCATAACTGTTGCATGTCACAATGGATCAAAAAGAACAAACGGTGCCCTCTGTGTCAGCAAGATTGGTTCATTCAGAGGACCGGGAAATAATTATAAATATCAAATGATCTGTATTTTTAATAATGAATAAAACATGGAATTATTATTAGCATTTATTATTTATCTCAACAATATGTAAGACATCAATAATATAATTATTACATTCTGCAGAGGAATCAAAGTATCGCTCGACGATCTTTCGCCGATGCATCTCAAACCGCTGTGTTTTATTGTGTACCTGATTTGATTGGGATATCTGCAATCTTTATCTAAAAAGAAGATAATATTGTTATTTTTTTTATCGTACCTTTGATACTCATATAGATATTTTTAGAAGCGCCGCACATCGGCGCCGTGGCTTAGTTGGTTAAAGCGCCTGTCTAGTAAACAGGAGATCGCGAGTTCGAATCTCGCCGGGGCCTTGGGTTATACATTTTTTTGATATTATTATTATACTACAAAATATTATAAAAAACTAATATATTAAATTAATTTTCGCCGTTTAAAAGTTTTGTAACGAATTCATATGAAGAATATTAATTTTCAGGAGATTAATAGTTCCACCACTGCATATAATCATGAAAACATCCAACACAAACAACTTCATAAACTATTCATTTAAAATTTGGTTCTACTAACAAATGCTAAGCAGGGACGACACTTTGGATTTTTATAGGGGAGGGGGGGCAAAAGTTGGCCAGTCAGTGGTTGTTTTTTTAGTATTTCATTAAGCTTAAGCATAATATTTTATTAAATGACATACATTTTTCTAGACAAATTATACCTGCCCCCCCAAATGATGTCCCTGCTCCATGTCAAAAGCAAAAAATTGTTCCATCGCAGCTTAAACGTTCGGTTATCAAGTGTTCATGTTAGGACTTTTTATAATCGAAATTTTGTTAGAGTAAGATAAAGCATTTCTAAACTAAATGTTGACCAATAGCAAAGCGCAAATAAAAATTATCCCTTCTCAGAAGTCAAAAACTCACGTCAAAAGCATTAAAATTGTGTCGGCGCCGTTGCAGTGTTAACACTCGGTAACGAGTAAAATAAATCAAAACATTGAGAATCAATGATTATTTCTATTTTTACTATAGCTGCGATATAAAATAATAGCTTCCACCATAAATAACCATGGAAAAGTACGTTAATTTAAGCAAATGCGCTTAAATTAACTCACTAATCAAAGGGCTACGACTTTTTGTAACAATATTATGAGTTACAATGAGTGAAAATCGAATAAAGTACATCTAAACCGAATTTCGGTTTAGATGTACTTTAATTTAATGATGAAAAAAGAAGTATCCATTTTCAGAAGTCAAAAATTCACGTCAAAAGCAAAAAAATCGTGGCGGCGCCGACATATTTTGCGCTCTCCTATTGGGCAAAATTTGGTTTGGATATACTTTAATCAATACTCTTATATCAGAAGTCTTATAAGATAATATATTTAAAACATAGTGTAATATCAAAGTGCAAACACTAACTATAGAACAACATAAGAGACGCGACATCTATCTGTACTCTTTCTGCACTCGTGAGAGATGAGATGTCTTAGTATAAATTTTGGCTTTGACATAATGAAAATTCTGTTTTAGAACTTTCATTAGGTTTGGATTAGAACAGAAAATGAACACATTTGCCAACTGTTAAATTGAGTTTTATTAACATTTTCAAGCAGCATATAATTTCACTAGCGCCTATCAGTTAAATGATATTTTCGCTAGTAGAAATATATATCTAAATGTATTTGAACTTCACTAGTGAAAATATAACTTGTAATAATAGCCATTCACTTTAACATTTATACATCGCATGTGAATAAATAATGGTACTTATCTATATGTAAGCACCTGCCGGATAAATTATATTTTCACTGGTAAAAATATATATCTACCAATGAAAATGTATTCTAATATAATTTTACTGTAATGACATATTTAAAAAAAATCGGGATAGATTCGAGACTGTTTTTCATTAGATTTTTTTCAGGGATAACCCAAGAATTTCTGGTTTAGAATCAGGGATGTCAGTTCAGCTTTTTCCAAAGAGGGGGGGGGGAGGAGTTTGCTAGTCAGTGGTCGTTTCTTTTAATATTTTGATTTAATTAAAATTAATAGTATTTCAATAAATGCCATTAATTTTTCTAGCCAATTTCAAGGGGGGCAAATTGCCTTACCTGCCCCCTTTTCTAAATTACGTCCCTGATGTTTTAAGAAAGGGGGGCTTCAAAAACACAAAAAAAAATATTAAGAGTATAATGATGCAGATATTTTACCTCCACAATTTATATATGAGCTTCTAGCTCTCACTATGAAATATATAGGTCTGCAAAATTCTTTGTCGTTGCAAGGAGACACCACTTGAAATTTGGATTCTGTATCTCCGTTTATAATTCGGCACGATTCAGCTGCATCTTCTGAATACTGTCTGGAAATACAGACAGAAATTTCCCCTTGACCTGTTCCCATAAACTGAAAAATAATATAAAAAAAAACGTTCTCAACGCCAGAGCTTGAAATACTATGCCAACACTCCGTTCCCGTTCGTGCGCAAATAATAACGCTACACAAATATACTAACATAGCAATTATCATCTATAACATACCTCAACTTTTACCATATCAGAGTCAATCAAATACGTAGGATGAATCCTATAAATTATCTTCTGTCCGACGCTTATGTAATCTTCGTAAAAACTCTTAGTACTCATATTTGCACAGGGCTTGGGTAGTAATCTCTTCGGCATAGCTTTTTCAATAAAGTTCATCCTGATCTTCTCGGCTACTTCTAAAACGCCTAAATCTGAACCCTGGATGTGTACGTTAGAGAATTGATAAGGATCATTGGATAATATTTCGAATCCTTGAACGTCCGGTATATAATAAACGAAGTAAACATCAACATAATTCTTTCTCAAAGTCTGCATTATGGTATTCGATCTGGACAGCTCAGATTGAGTCAATTTGGAGCTGGGTGCTGCGATAATCACGACCCTCGGAAGATCGGCAGTTTTAATAGTCGTGTTCTCTAATTGGTTTTCAGATTCCAGGTATTGAACGACCGTTGTTAAGACGTTCTCTAAATCCAATCGATCTACCCCTAAATCGACGAAGATTAATTATTGAATATCATATGATAAATTATTAAAATATTTACATATGTCAGTAGAATTGGTCATATTGGAGAAGACTTCGAAAATACTATTGGTTGGATGAAATATCCATTCTCCTGTATTTCCATGGATGAGACTCAAAGAGCTGCCCTGATTCGATACGTCTAAAGTTTCCGATAGAATTCTGTAATCATTTATGATCGGTTTGTTATGCATGTCCGCACGAGATCAACAGTGAACGAAAGAATGTGCATCAAACAACACAAAAATGAATACGCACGATACTAATTGCTGAGTTTTATACTTGTCCCAGGTTTGATCAGTAACTAAAATAGTATTCATGGGACTTGTATCGCTTCCGACGTCACATCCAGGCAAACTCTCGACCAATTTCGCTGAAAATGGTGTGTAATATAATTTCATATAATTCAATATAATTAACATGAAAATAAAAATCATACGCCAGTATTCTGAAAAAGCTTTGACGGCATCTTTCGTTATGTACTCGATTTCTTTCGGGTCCATGTAAAGGTTCGAAAGGCTCAACCAAAGCAGATTGACTAAGCTTAGCGTTTGTTCGTTTATCTCGTCGATTTTTAGGATTTTCACAATGTTCCTCTTCCGGTGGCAGGCTCTGATGTTATCGTCGAAAGCTATTCCGTAACTCGAATAATACATCTCGATTATCTGAGAAAGTCGGATTTCAGATCGAAATTCGGTCCAATTTCTAATGTAATTAGCAATTATATAACCTGTAAATATATATTTGATTTGTACTTTCAGAGTTATAATATTTTGTATGTGATGGACAAACAGATTCAAAGTTATTAAATTAATAATAAAATTATTAATTAATTAGCATAATTAACAATTTATTTTATACCGTCCATTCCCCCTAGGATCTCAGCATTAGTCATCTCCCATCGCAGAGGAGGCTTTTGTAACAAATAGTAATCTCTGGGTATAATTGAATCGTTCCATTTTCCGGGGGGTCCAAAAGTATAATTTTGTTGGTCAGATTTTACCAACGGACCTTGTCTTATGGTCAATTCAGCTAAATCACCTGAAAATAAATAAAGTATAAAATTTGCGCTTAAAGCTCATTTTGCGACTTCAATCATAGCGTTTCCGTAGTGTAGTGGTTATCACGTGTGCTTCACACGCACAAGGTCCCCGGTTCGATCCCGGGCGGAAACAGTTTTTGCATTTTTAAACAAATTTTTGTTATGTATGTAATTGTTCTATTATCTAATTTATTATTATACAAATGTACATAAAATAATCAGAGATACATTAAATTACACCATCCCCACAAATAAAAGTTCTATGTATTGTTTACATATGATTAAAATAGTTTTAATTCTTATCAATGACTATTATTTTAGATTTTTTAGAAAGACAATCTATTTTTTTATATCTCTGTGAAATTAAATGGAAGACAATAAATAGCAATGATAAAATTAAAAAAGTAGGTTTTAAACTTAGCTAAAATTTCAAAAATCTTAAAAAAAGTACGAGTATCACTGCTTGAATTTTGAAGGATAAATATATTTTATCATATCGCTAACTGCTAACTCCATATTTGACTTAACAGGAGAAATAAAAAACTAAATAGACAGCTTCAAAATAAAATATTATTTAAATACCTTCTAAGAACTTTCCGAGATGAGTGTGATAATTGCATAAGTAAATACCCTTTTTTTATACGATGTTTGCAGTGCTCGAGATAAATACTAACCTGTCAACGTAGCCGCCAGCACGTTCGACACAAACTTTTCAGACGAAGCTTTCTTCATAATTTCATTCGTGAACTTGATAACTTTTGAATCTTCATTGAACTCGTTGAACTCATTGAACTCATTGTCAAAATTGCTTCTATCTAATTTTTTAGATAAAAGAGCATCGTGCAGCAAATCATTATATTTAACTTTCTGAGGCTCCAATCCTGCTGCTATTCCGGCAATCAAAACACCAGGAGAAACGTCTCCCCAGTGGGTTTGAATAACGCCTTTTTCAATCGGACAACTATTCACTCCCGTAGTTTTACTTCCCCTCGTAGAATTTGTTTGATCGGAACTACAAAAAAAAATTAATTTTAAGTTATAATAAAACAGATATACATAAATACTACCTACAAGCCATTTCCTCCTTTCTCCATATTCATCGGACAAATATTATGCTCGTCTCCCCTCTGCCTATGATCGACGGTAGACGAAATTAGGAAATGTAGAGTGCATATTTCGTTAGGCGTTAGAGAGTCGTAAATCTTCATTACGTCTTTGGAAGGTATCAAATGCTTGAATACAAAATCAAATTTGTAATATTGATAGGCCGAGGCTCTATATGGAATAACGTTATCTGATTCGACAATTTTTGGCGCTCTTTCAATGCCATCTTGCCTTAAACTGTACATAAATCATTAGTAGTCGTAACTCGCAAATAAATTTAATAAAATAATGATGAGGTATGAATATTGTTACAAAAATAAATAGTACATATAAGTAATTCCTCGTACATAATTAAATTAAAAATTGTTCTTTATGAATATATAAAAGATTTCTTGCATAAAAAAATGTGTATGCATAATGCATGCCATCTAAACCAGATTTATTGCTAAAATATGTAAAGATGAAAGTTTTTAAATTAGAGACATCTCTTGTACACAATTGCAGTTATTTTATCTATTTTAATACATTTCTATATAATTACATTCAGCAATCAATTGTGGCAATTTGAGTATGTTTTTTAATAGCAATTGTATTTTTTAGTTACACAAATTAAAATATAACTTATCCATTGTGCTTTAAAAAATATTGTATTGAAATCAAGAGTTATTTTGATATTTTGATTAGGTTTGGTTTGGGTTTTGAATAGCAAACGGACATTTTGTAACTGAAATTTTTTTTTTTATTGACATTTTAGAGCAGCATATAATTTCACTAGCGCCTATCAGTTATATTTATATTTTTGCTAGTAGAAATATATATCTACCGATGAAAATGTATTCGATTATAATTTGAGGACAATTTAAATGAGAAATATATAAAATAATTGTTCCATAAAACGAATTGTTTGTGCATTACTGTTAGATAGATTACTCATACCGGTGAACATCTTATGAATAACTCTCTGCAATGAATCCCTTTCCGAATATTTACCTTGCATTAATGCACAAACAATTCGTTTTGTGGATCAAAGTATTTATTTTAATGCACATACTGTTAATTCGCACTCTAATTTTTTTGTCAGAAATTTTACTATTTTTACATATAGGAAAAACAGCAAAAACTATTAAAAATTTGTAATTGTTGCAACAAAATTAGTCACAAAGATTTGTTAAATAAAAGCTTATAAAATTTAATTATTTGCTATTTATTAGTATTAAAAATTTTTGTGGCCGTAAAACAAATCATTGCGTATCTGAGAGACAAATAAAAAGGTAGGGCCAAAGCATATCTCGAAAAAGCGTCCACCGGTTTCGTATTTCTGCTGATTTTATCAAATTTCGAATCAATATTCATAAAAGAATCTAGTTCTTTCCCTGAATATGGCATAACTGAAAAGGGAAGCTGGACTTTTTATAACAATAATACGATTTATACTAATCGAGAATCGAATGAAGCAGATCTAAACCGAATTTTGACCAATATGAGAGCGCTAAAAACAATTATCTCCTCTCAGAAGTCAAAAATTCACATCAAAAGCAATGAAAACTTGCTGTTATCATTTTATAACAATATTACGACTGTCGTAGTGGGAACGCTAGTAACCGCTTCCCCCCCCCTCCCCTAATAACGTCTCTACTAATCAGATCCAGCTAAACAGTCACTTATATCTGAAGGTTTAACTCAATCTTCGAGACGACTTAAATACTACATAATGCACTACCACGGAAGATATTGTTGTGATTTTGAAATATTATATAATTATAGACTGTACTTTAAAAAATAAAATACATGCATTATATAAGACAGGAACCAATAAAAATAAGGGTTTTATCTCATACCTTGTCCCTATCTAGTAACTAGGTATTGGCAAATAGGACAGTTTGATTCTAAATTATGTGATTTTTGTTCTAATATTAAAAAAAACAGCTCCATATACAAAAATATATTTAACACTATGCTAATTTCAATAGCCATGGTTAGATGTAAACTAAAATAATTTCAAAAGTAGTAAATCCTAACATTGCAATACAAAAAAAAAATCGTCCTCGTCTCCCACTTTTAGTCGTGCTAACAACAGCACTAAATTAATTCAAAATATTAATTTATTTCTTTACAGCAATGATCTTGCGACTTATCAATCAAAAATATTCAGCATTTTGTGTTTGATTTCTGCTGAAAGTTTGTTCAAATATGTTTTTATTATAAAAAAACGCCACCGTAAAACACATACACTGCAAGATTCAATTGCTCCTGATTTTTATATAATGGGAAATTGTAAGCAAGATGTCTATAAATATTGATATAGAAGAAAAGCTATAATAAGAGATATTTACATTTATTTTTGTAGCGATATTCAAGCCTCACCCTTTTATATTAATCATACTTATGCAAAAGTGATTTGCTTATGCTTCGTATGTTATAATTTGTGTTGTTTTTCTCGATTTTCGTTAGCAATTCCACCAACAATTGGACGTTATTTGGAGCGGTAATAGTCACTCCTCCATTTTTATAGCAATGTAACAAATAATCTGGAATTTGTCTAGAACTAATGCAGCTGTTAACTGAAAAAACAAATATTATCTATGAATGATTCATATCTAATATTGATTAAAAGTAATCCACACAAATATATGTCACACTTACTATTAATGTAGATTGTCACAAGCAGAATCAATATTTTAAGTAAATTCATGTTTATCGATTATTTGTAGAAAACTGGGAGAGACATGCAAATGGCAGACGAGTAACCTATAATGAATAACATATTCAACTAAACTAATATAGATTGTGACATAGATTAGATAACAAACTCAACTTGAGCACATTGTGTCGTTATCTGTTTCCAATCTTGGGCCATTTATATCTTAATGAATGCATTATTATAGAACGTCAACATTTTTTGGCTACCGCTTTCAAGAAAAGCTGAGTAAAGTGGTATAACTTAAGATACAAATTGAATGTAATTTTATAAAAATAGAAAATTGTTTGTCTCTTTGATGCTCGATGAGTTTTGGTGTAGAAGTCTAATTGACCATTTAAAAAATATAGTAATACAATTTTGACTTTCTGAACTTCTTTTAGCTTTTTCCACATTATCATTTTTTTATATTATACTTTTATAAATTTTTGAGATTTTATCGATGGCAGAGATATATAACATAAATAGATTTCAACTATTACTTTGAGAGCTAAGATAATTTTAAACATAATTGCTGTTGATTCCACCGAAGAATGTTCAGTACAAAGATTATCATTTTTGATGTTACTCAAAATTCTATGCTTACAGAGAAAATATATTTGTTTGTCCCTATCCTGTATTTTTAATCTTGTTTTAGATATTATTTTATAAGTGTTTAAAATAAAAAGCCTACATTAAATCTCACAAAACCAAATTTAGAGTATGTTTAAGGTAATTAAGTAATTTTGGATTAAGGTACTTGTTTACATGAAAAATTTAAATACATATTTATAATAAGTATATTTTTAACATATCCATTTGTTTTTCTAACGTTCCAATTATTCTTTGCATTTTTGTAATAAATAACAAAAATACAGGCTAATTTGCATATTTCCTAAAATCTTTAAGCTACATATGTATATGTAAATGCAATAACATGCTCCTCCCTCTGGGTTTATAAATATGTAATAACTAGTGCATATTACCAGAACTCTATAACGGAGCACGGAGCAGTATTTTTCATAGATGTTTTACTCTTCTGCTGCATCAGAAACACTTTAAAATTATTTAAAAAAATATTTACAAAAGCAAATGAATGTTAATTCTTATGATAGTAATTTATGTACATATTTTTTTTAATACGTTCAACATTTGGCAATTAATTCATATTTTTGAGCATACAGTGTGTTTTTGCGATTACACTGAAAATCATCACTAAAAGTGAAACATAAAATTCTAATGGAACAGATATTGTAATGTTGAAGTAGATAAATTAATAAAATAATCTGTTCCAAATTATACCTGATTTTCTGCATAATATTCTCCCATCAAAAAGTAGTGTATTGAGATGTTTAACTGTGTTTGAGTTTGAAATTCGTAATGTGATATTTTATAATGCGTCTTCGAATAAGTAAATTAAAAAGCAATCGCGCTAGTGTTTAGCTCTATATCTAAATCCAACCCTCTGTAAAAGCTTTAGCTTTTAGGTATCATCTGCGTTGGGAAACAGTCAGATAATTAGAAAGGATAGTTCAAACCATATTTATTCAATACGAGGTCATTAATATTTTGTTCGCCGTTTCTCGAAACATTAAGAAAAGGGTTTGTAGTAATATATTTATTATGACCCTTCCATTTCAACATTACATGTGTTAGCCCAAATCGTTACAATGGGATATCAAGTGATACACTAGACCGAAATCAGTGTCAACTATTTTATTTATTTATAAGACGTCGCATCTCGCATATTGTTCCATAGTTAGTCTGCACTTCGATATTACACTATGTTTTAAAAATAAGATAGTTATTCTTACCGATATTACTATGGACTTCTGATATGAAAGTATTGGTCAAAGTAAATATATTTAAACCGAATTTTGGTCAATGGGAGGGTGCAAAAACAATTATCACTTCTCAGAAGGCAAAAGCAATAAAATCGTATCGGGGCCGTCGCAGTAGGAACGCTCAGTAACGAGTGTTCCTACTGTGACGGCGCTGACATATTATTTTTTCAACCTGAGATTAGGAAAATCTAGGAAAACCATATCTGTAATGATCGCTCGGAAGCATAATTATATTATACCACTAATTCTGTACTTAGGTCTTTCAGGTATTTTTCATCACCAACTTACATTATTAATTAATCGGCTGGCTATAGGCTGGGTCTCACACGTTTATCATTAGCTGAATGAAGTTGCCTTCAGAGCCATGATTGAACATATGGTGAGGGTTCCATGAAGACAGCGGCAAACCTATCAAATTAATAGTCATTAGGTCCGATACGTGTGTAATACTTAAAGTTGCCATATATTCTGAGCAAATAGTATTCATGAGCGAAAATTTTCGTTCCGCTCGTGACAAAGCTTACTGCAATTGTATTGAAAATGATTTTAGCTTTTCTGAACGTTTCAGGAAGATCTTTGTTATTATTTCTTATGATATTACCAATATTAATATTTCACTTTAAATTTTAATATTTTTTATGCTAGTTTTATATAATTCCCGGTAGTTGGTTAAAAAGTTGTATAGATCGTACATTTTCTTATTAGGAAACTTATAATTATTTCGATATTTTAAATTTACTTCTTGCATATTCATCAACCTCAATGTCATGTGTTTTATTACACCGTTTACCAGTTCGCCATCAGTCTATTCATACGATCTCGGTGGGAACATTTTGGCTAGAGAAACTTTCACTAAAGCTCTCGGAATCACTTTTGAGAGCAACTGGAGGTCTCTCTACACATACACGACATATGTGATAATTCTTCCAAGATGCTTGTCTTTATTATGAGGAACACCTTTCACTTTGACGATCCGTCAGTTATTCTCATCTTCTGACACTTTAGTTCGTAGCATTCTTGATTTGGGATCTATAATTTGGAATCCCTGAATAACCAAATATTTTCTAGAAGTCGAATTGATTGAAAAATGGTTTTTAAGATACCTTTATTAAAGGATATTTGGTTACTATTCGTTCTTAAATCTCAGCACCTTTCTTTTAACTGTTGGGATACGATTCGCCGAGTTCTCGCAGAAAGTTGTATATAGTTAAGCATTTCTTCAAACTACTAAAGGGTATTGTCGACAATCCAGCTATGCTCGAGGGGTTCCAGTTTTGGGTTCCAGAACATCTTCGTGAATCACAATCGCGTCCTCTTTTGATGGGATGTCCCCACGTGCCAACTCATCTATGGCTGTGGCTAATCGCGTTTTAATTTCAATTCAAGTAGGTGTAATTAATCAGATGTAATTGTGTGTTGTTATAAAAACCTATTAATAAATAAATGTTAATGCGATAGTATTGTGTATACAAACGATTTACCATCACAGACGTTTAAGTCGCTGATATTATATAGGCGATAAGAGTATTTCTTCATCCACTCCAAAGAGTGGATGAAAAGATACTCTCGAAACAAATCGTTATTTCATAATCATCTGACTGAAGGAAGATAAAAATGCCGAATCGGGAAAGTTCCATGAAAACTAGGCGATTATTTATAAATGTCTTTCTGAATAAAATTGAATCATAACTATTGACGAAAATAAACTGAGCCAAGAATCTCACGTACAAAATCACTAAGTCATAACGATATAATTTATTAAAATTGGGTGCAAAGAGGCACTTATTTTTGTTAAGATTTTCAGTGTGAACTTATTTTAACAAAACATGATTTATACAAGTATATAATAATATTTTAAAATAAAAATAGCACGAAATTCCATACAAAATTGTAATTATATACAAAAATACATCATGTCTTTTATTTAATATAGTTATAAAAAACGAAATTAAATAGTTTAATCTTTTTTTATTATTAAAAGTATACATTATAAATAGGTCTGTAGTATGAGATGTATCCAAATTTTTGATCGATAACTATTTCACATAAAAATATAGTACATGTAAATATTCTTTCGGAAAATCAAAAACGAATACAAAAAATATAGTTTACAAAACACGTGCGTAGGTAAACTTCGAAAGCCTGGAATGCGATACGAACTAGACTTTATTAAAGAATCTAGTCTTATAACAAAAATCATGGCGTACATAAACACTAAGTGACGGAGTTTCGTTTAAGTTTAAATTGTTCAACTACCGCAAGACTAGCTTTGCGGGCTTTCCGTCTATCTCTCTTCCCAACCCGTATTTCATGTCGTGCTCGCGCTTTATGTACGCGAACAGCAAGTCCGTAATTAAGAATATTTGCGCCGTGGCAAACGCTAACGTCACTCCGAAGAAGAAGTTGGCGTTGGCCGATCTGGAATAGATCCAAAGATGCCACACAGTCGGACCCAACGCCGAAGTCACCAGGATGAAACACCCGACGATGAACTTCTGCTGCATGTCTGAAAAAATATTTATTTTGCGAAGTAATAATAAAACAATATCTGTTATTATATAAATACATATAAATAAACCTAAAGAAAACAATTTAAATTTTTTTTATAAATACTATTTTTGAAATATATTTAGTTTTTTTGGGTATGAATTTACTTTATTTTAAATGAGACTAAAATTTGTCACAATTACTCGTTAAAAGGATAATTAATAGTAATTGCTATAAATATTTTGAACTTGCAGGACAAGTTTATTTGTCATGCAGTTGTTATACAAGCACACGTGACAATCGAAAACTCGGATGGATTAGGGACACTTGAATATACATATCTCGAATGAACCTAAACAAAGGATAGTCGGAATTTATACAAGTACAAATCGGTGGAAAGTGCCCAGTGACAGCATTGCCAAAACTCCAGCTGATTAAATTATGACCGTTACACAAAAGGCCATTCTTATAAGAAAAGTAACAGACAACAACGTAGTCTGTTTTCACCCCAAATTGTCGTATGTTTTGAAAACCAGTTTTCAATATTAGAATCAGTATTAAAAAAATCGGTTAATACTGTTTAAGTCAAATTTTGCCTTTTTTAATTAGAATATTGGTAAAAATTAATTTAAAAAAATTGTATCCAGTTACATATTCCATCGTTTATAGCAGGGCTCGGCAACCTATGACCCGCGGGTCACCAAGTGACCCGTTTGATGATTTGAAGTGACCCATTTCAGTTCTGCAAATATAATTTTTTTAACGTCTTACGATGTCACGACTAGACCACATATATGATTGTTAGGACCAAAAATATTCACTGACCCGAATAGTCTTTTTAATAGTCATATTTTAATTTTTTTGACCCGCAGCTAAAAAAGGTTGCCGAGGCCTGGTTTTAGCATTGAGAATAAAATATAAAAATATTAGAATGATTTTATTATTAAATTATATAAAAATATAGTTCTAGTATTATGATTATAGTCCAGAAAATATAGTAGCTTTCCATATTTTTAGACAAACTACCAATATTTATATTTTTTCATTTTTACCCCATTTAATTAATTTCAATGTAATTAAAGTTTGCTTTTTCTTTTAATAAAAAACTATGGGATATAAGTAATATTAAGATTGCTTAGTTGAAATAAAAAATTGTTTTATAGAAAATGTCAAAATTTGATGTGTTAAATTGTTTAATCATTTTAAGTGAAAAAACGCGCTTTCCAAAAATATTTTCAATAAACAGAATTTCACTAAGATGTCTAAAATAATTTTAATTATGTTTCATACCTATTCAAACGATGTACTCGACTAAAAGTTAAAATACAAATAATTTTACACTCAAATTATGTTAGAAGAACAAGCACAAAAATGATTATAATGTTACGAAATTGGAATATGTTTACATGGTGCAAAATTTCAGATATGGCGAGGTGCTTTACAATACAATAAAGATACTGACTAAAAAAATACCCACTCCTTTAGGAACTTAATTAGTCACCACTATAAAACTATAAATATTGCAAAATCAAGAGTGTTTTATCTACATTACAAATATTCAATAAAAAAAATATATAACTATAAATAAATAAAGCCTTAAATGCTTATTTTTTGTTATGTTAATTTATTTCGTACTTTTTAATTTATTGGCATTATTTTCTATGAAATCATCAAATTTCTTCAGTTATATATGAAAGAAAAAATTTGCGACCATACCCTCAACAGCAAATTTCCCAATAATCGAGATCACGAACTACGTCACACTCGCTCGCTAAGAATGATTTGGTACAGAATGGACGTCTGGTCACCCGTATAAGATCATGCACTTCTGTCTCACTCGCATCTGTTACTGTATGTGTGAGTGAGCCAAAGGGAAGAAATCTCACCACAAGCGTCTGATTCGTACGTACGTATTGAAGAAAAATGTATGAGTATTTTCTAGTCTTCCAACTACACACACCCAAATACCAATTTACTGTATATAACTATCTAGGGTACTTGAAAACAGTGAATGCTCGACCACCGTATATGTACGGCGATACTGCTGGAAGAATCGATTGATAATTAAGTCTTGTTTTATTATATTATTTGTAGTATAATTTTTATATTATATAAAGGAAATTACAAAAAACTTATTATTCTTGTGTTTTATGAAATATAAACCATATTACAGACTTCGGGTAATTTTTTCGATATTTGGGTGCATCAATTAAGCCAGAAAAATTAAGTGCTGTATTTTTGCTTAAAATTCATTATTAAAAACCTGATATAGTATATGTTTACAGTTTTGCAGAGCTCTTTTAATAGTGTAAATTTAGTAAGATGGATGAAAATGACACGATACTAACATGTGAATAGATGTCTCCACATAGGCAGCATCGCCAAATATAGCGCGACGTCTCCCAGACTCGGATATGACTTGAATATAGTCGTCAGAGTGATGAGCGTCGTCGCCAGGAGCAGAGGTTCGTTTCTGAACCGCAGCGTGAGCGGTATCACGTAAAGCAGAGTGGCGTTGATTTGAAAGGCGCATATGAACAGCAGCCGAAAGTGCTCGAACATCTCGGTGAAGAAGTACCAGAAGAGTCCGACGTTGGGCTTCAGATCCGGAACGTTCAATCTGTAAGATAGAAGTGAGTAAGTATAGAAAAAGGTAAGCTTTGGATATGAAACGTCACACATACATGAAGCCGTACGTGTTCTCCAAGAACTTGTACGATCCGTCCATCAGATAGGCCGAAAGGAATATCTCTCCGGCCCACGTAAAGACGAACACGGTGAGCGTTCTGAGGTAGGAGCATTTTGCGCAACCTTTGGAACTGTTTTCGATGAAGATGGCGGCGGGCACGATCAAAAGGCAGGGATACAAGGCTTGGTTGGCCGCCGTCGCTATGGCCACGCAACAAATTATCCGGTGTCCGTGGATCATGGAGACGAGAGCCAGAGACGTCCACATGTTGCTTATGACGGTGGTGGTCATGGCGGCGCAGTTCAACACCGAATACGGATTGAACAGGTAGAACGTGAGAACGTACATGGGAGCGACCGCGAAATCGTCTTTGCGCAACAGCAGCATAGTGTAGCCGTTCGCGTTTTGACTCTGCTCCGTCAGAGACATGAACTTCTTGGTGGTCAAGTACAGGCAGCACGCCACCGACAGATCGCACAGCGTGAATATCAACGGCAGCAGTTGCGGAATCGATTTCGTTATTCTATAGAAGGTTATCAACATGAGCGGCGTTTCGTGGAACATGTCTCCCTGGTAAGGGTCGATCCGCTCTTCGTACAGGTAAACGCCTTCCACAAGTCGCTTCCAGGAGTTGAGGGGTGTCGACAGCTCGACTCTGTTGGCGATTATTTGCTGATAGTCCGAAGTTATCAGCCAATATCGTATAACGCCGGCGACGAACAGTTCCGCGAGCGCCAACATTACAAAATGGCGAGGGTGCCCAGCCTAACCTAACCTATTTATTGACCGGGATGTATGCGGACATACGCTCGGGGGTACAACTGGGCGAGAAACACTCATGAATGCCAATCCATTTTAAATCTAAAAGTGACAGTAGGCGTTAACCTCTAACATTCGACCGTAACGCGGCGATTGACGGCCATCGTCTAAATTACAATTAATTACAAATATTAATTTATTTAAATTAAATTAAAACCATCGTAACTTACTAGGTTACTCCAATGCGTCACGATGGTGAAAAGCAATAATTGTATTATTTAAATACACAAAAATATATATATTTAAAATAATACACAAAAAATAATTATATTATTATATTTCTTATCGATACATTGAAAGCCAACAAGCTCGAAGTTTAAAGAACTGTATAGTATTTAGTATGTTTGGTTTTGCTGATAACATGTGCTTGGCGTCTTGTTTTAAAAAAAATCACAAGGTTTTGTCGCTCAGTACAAAAAATTTTAGCACCAATAATGAAGGCAGCAAAAAATTCGTAATTTATTTTTATAATAGAACAGACGGCAGACAAAATGACAGAATCGGTAGATTTAGTATAAAAAACACAGGAAAACGTTTTTTAGGCGTCGAGGATGGTGACGGGTGACATTTATACACAGATTGAGCCGCTGCAGTAGGATTTTATTGAAAGTATATAGTTACGTTTTTTGATATTAAAATATATGTGAGTGAACGGTGGACGAGGCTCCACCAGCCGTTGTTTTCCCGCCGAGGTCCACAAAAAGAATGTACTGCCCTCCGCCGCCATCGTGTCAGTGTTACCAGAGTGCCGCCAACTTTTGGACATATTGAAATAAATATACAAATTGCCCCCCCCCCCACAAACCTTTCCTTTATTTTTGTGTACCCTTTATAAAATGCTACTTTAAAACCCTTTAGCGCGCAAAAGCCGAAATCGGTCGATATATCGACCGACGACATTACGGTCTATAATTCAATACCTATCCATAATAAAATCATCCTTAGCATCAAAATACGTCGTCGAGGAAGCTCTTTCTTTGATATATCGACCATATGACGCGAAGTTGTCGCTATTGGCCAAAAAACGATAAAATCAAAAATTAAATTCAAACATTACAACAATCTCAAGGAATTATTTTTTAATATTATTTCTTTATATGTTTGTATGTAATATATTTCAAACAATAAATTATATTTTTGTGCCACTATTTGTTCATTTATTACATAATAAATATATTTTAAAAATATGAATCTAAGTGGTCAATGGTCGATATATCAACCGACAGAAATTTCGAAATTTCAAAACAAATTTTTTTTTATCAAAATTACTTTTTATATATAATAAGAGTTTTATAAAGTAATTATTCAACCCTTAATTCCAAAATAATTATTTTGCGCGCTAAAGGGATAATATGTATCATAATTTGATGTTAAATGTTGATAAAAATAAGATCTCGCTGTTCCGCCGATTTGCTGAAAGTAAAAAGATACATATAATATAGTGATTTATCACTGCTTCACTATTTGAATATGTTTGATTAAATTTGTAATAAAAACGCCACGAATATACTTATGCAAATATTTTATTTATTAAAAATTGCAAAGCATTACATGAAAAATAATTATTACGTAACATGATATTTTTCAATGACACAAATTTCGATCACAGATTATCGTACATTCGTAAAATACAATCTGACTTTTTTCTGCGGTGGTTCGCGAGTGATAAAAAAAGATACTGTTTATGCTTCTGGAGAAAACGATTTATTTATCTGAATATGATTCGGTTCGTAAAATATAAACTTTGATATAGAAATTATATAATCGTAAGAAAAAACCTTATAAGTAGATACAGCTAATTTAATGGCTACAAAGATTTTCACTACGTACGTAGTACCTCTGATATAAAATCTTAACAACTAGAGTCACTATTTAAATGCCTCCACCTTATGGGTTCGGGATGAATTAATATTGCAAACGTAATAATACGACAAAACACTTTTTCAATAGTCAACATTGCGCATCGGAACCGAGTAATAATAGAAACAAACAAACAAACAAAATTTACACATTTGACACATATATGACACGAATAACAGTCCAAAGTTGATTTATATCAATCACAATATATAATAAAAAAAACATAAAACATAATATATAGCGATAATAATTTAACATACGCTTCGAACGTAAACTAAGATCAAGTGATATTGCATGTTCTGAATCTAACCCATTGTCGGAATAAGATTTATAAAGCGCATACGTCAGGTACCATCAAATGTGTCCATTTTCACTCGATATATGGATTACAAACAATACTCTTACAAATTAGCTGGGTATTAACAATAATATGGCAGTTTCGTATAAAAATATCTATATATTTATAATTTGTAATATATTCCGTTAACTAACGCACTACACTAACAATATTCAATTTTTTAAATATATATTTATATGTATATATGTCACATTTTTTTATTTTATAATTATTTATTAATCTTTTATGAAATAGATAAACTTTATTCGAGATACAAAAATAATTTCAACGCGACGCGCTCTAACTCGCTTCTCATAGAAACTCTTATAGATATAATCGAGCTCGCGTATACATACATATAAAAATATATATATAGTATATAATTTATTCATAATTTTTATATTATAATCGTACAACTAAGTTTTAAAAATTTGAGCCTTTTCAATAACTTGAACGTTATAAAAACAAATAATTTAAAAAAGTCTTCTACGAGGCTACGTTTGTTTCGTTACAATATACGTAATGACTTTTATAATATATAACGTAAAGAGAACGCGACGACATATAAAGCGAACGTGTTTTTAACATATATCACATATATTTATTTATAAATACGATTAATGAAAACAAGGCACAATTTCTTAAAGACACATATATGTATTTATATATTCTTGCACAATATATATTTATTACGTAGAGAGTTATTCACAAAATTTAGAATTCGCTCATAAGATACACACTCTGAGATCGAGTATCGCTTATTACGTTACGTTTACTTGCTCTCCGTTACGTTTTACACTGCACTAATCTTCTAGCTTCTACCGACTACTTAACAAACGAACGTACGTACGCACAATATTGGATGCGTATAATATATTATCATGTGTATATGTATATTAGGTCGCCGCACGAATCCCATCACTATATAGTTTTAAGCATATCCTTTATAATGGCTATATTTAAGCTTAAGATCAATTGTGACACTGCTTTTTTGAGCTGATCCTTCATACTCGCAAGGTGGTCGGTTTAGTGATTTAATAAGGAAAATTTTAATTCATTTTTTTTGTTGAAAGCAAGCTAACATTTTTACAGTTTCTATAGTAAATATATAAAATAATATTTGCTTATACTAAATCAACCACGATGCGTTGATTTATAAAGTTATTTTATATAAAACGTTTTATACATTCATTTGAAAGGAACGGAGGAAGCGGCGCTTCCAATGGTTCTATAGTAAACGTTTACCGAGCAACGGAAGCGACACTTCCGTAGCTTGTATAGTGAATCTTTACTGTTTCTTTTTTAAACTAAAAGTTGTATTTTAAAGAATATGCAGCTTATAAATATACTTTTTATAAAACGTTTTATATGATGTTAAATAGTGTTAAAGATAAACTGTACAAAAGAGTATAGATAACTATAGCGAAGAAAACCAAAGTAGTAGTGAGAAGTGATGAAACTCAGAGATTCTGAAGAATGACGAGACTCGCGCAGCGAACCGACAGATACGCAGCGGTCGCTAGATGTTAACGTTAGCTTTCGAAGAACAAAGTGAAGCGTGCGACCGCTCTGCGTGTATAATTACATTAATAAATAACATCTAAGCGTTTACAGAAATCTAAGTTAGCGCTCTAGCAGCTCGACGAACGTGACGTCGTACAGCTCCTCGTCGACGGTGGGCACCTGCCTGACCTCCAGCAGGAACAGGTCCTCGTTGCAGTAGTACGCCAGCATGTCGTCATCAATTTTGGCCGTAATCCTGAAACGATAAAGTCGGAGTTGAAACGGGAGGGAGCGATAGAGAGACCGAGAGAAGCGAAAGCCCATAAACGCTACGTAAGTTAATAATGTTAGTAGAGGTGAGGATATTAAACCATGAGTCCTACTTACCCTTTGTTGTTTTTGCGATAAAGGTTATTAATGGCCGAAGTGGGTATTTTGTACTTATTCTCAATCTGCAAAATAAGGAAAACAGAACGTTACAAAACTACGCCGACGCTAAGTTTGCTTTTCTTTTTATCTATCGTATCGTATAATAGAGCGCTCCGGATGCGTGAGATTCTGTCTTTCTTAGTTTCAGCTTAGATTTGAAAAGAAGTACTGCCTTCGACTAATGTGATGACGGGTATAACACAATTTTTGTTAATGACAAACATGCTTGTTACGTGCCGTGCGCATATAGGTATAATATATATATATAATAAATATGTATAGTACGTATATATAATGTTATGTAAGCACCACATTGTTATTTAGCATTTTCTAAACAAATCCAAGACGTCTCGCGCGCAACGAGGTACCGGATAGTCGTTCTGACGATAAGGAACGGGGGAGCTCACCGCGTGCAGGAGGCCCTGCGTGGTCGGGGGCACCACGTGCAAGGGCGTGTACACGTCTTCGCTGTCTTGGCGCACGTACAGCATCACTCTCTCGCTGAGGGGGGGCGAACACGTCCTGGCGCGTTTCACGGGAGCAAAAACTTCTCCGTCGGGCTCCTTCTTGTCGCTGAAACCGAAAGCGGAACTATTTAAAACATTGATTGACCACTCTCCTCCAGCGATATTAACGCAATTCTGGTCTGTCTGGAGTCATGTACAGTCACAGACACTCCGTTCCAGCCTGCGGGCGCGTGAAGATGATATAATTTAAATATGTATCAAACATATAAAAAATAGATTTTAACTCAATAAAATTAATATATGTTAATGCGTTTTGTAGAACGGATTGTATCAAAGATTTTTGCCACAAAGATAAGATATGTCAAATTATATGTTGATTTCAGCTGTACTATTAGTTTTTACCCATTAATATATTGTTTTAAAAACAAATATAATTAAGAAACCTCAAACTGTTTATTTATATAAATTTATTATATTTGAAATACATCGGTTTTTGTGAATTAGATAACTCCTGTAATTTAAATCAGATTTCAACTAAACTTGTATAAAAAATCGGTCTTATATATTATAATATCTTGGCTAAGTTTGTTAGCCAGTCTGATGCAACATTTTATTTCAAAATGGACACTATTCCACTGATTTAAAAATTCATATTTCTGTTGATGCAGTTTCCAGAGAATAATGTAAAGATTTAAAAATATTATTAGTATATTTTAAAAATAAAAATAATTTTTAAAATGTTAAATATCTGTTTTGTATCAGTTTTTTTAAGCAAAAAACATGGTTTAATGCATTGTTTGTAATTAGCTAAGGTTCATACTTTATTTTATTTTGAGCTCTAAATTATAAATATGAAGATGAAAATGTGATATTTTACTGTAGTTAGTTAATTTTTAGCATATGCATTTTTTATGTTAGTCTTTTCTATATTTTTTAATATTTTTTTGCTGCTCAAACCCAAACATAACCCGAACCCAATTTGACACAACGAAAGTTCTAAAGCTAACAATAGTTTATTTTTTGTTAGGTTTGGTTTGAACAGCAAATGGACGTTTCGCAACTATTAAATTGAGTTTTAATGACAATTTAGAGCAGTATACAATTTTACTAGCGCCTATCAATTGAATTATATTTTCAAAATATAGTCTTAGGGCGAAATATCATCTATTAAGGCCAAAATAACTATCTTCGCATATTATAAATCAATTGTTTGATATATTTTAATGAAATTATATTTATACTAGTTAAAATATAACATATTTTTGTGGCAAAACGGTGGATTTTTTTTTGTAAAACGGCTGTAGTGAGCAAGTCACTGAAAATAATATAAATAGCAGCTTGACAATGCGAATAATGATATTTTATATCAGAACTCATGCACCGTCTGCCACCACAGCTTTTTAAATATGATATCGTGTTAATTTAAATGTGTTTTTTGTGACTTTTTGCGGCTAGCTCCGGACAGACCAGTTTAACTGGGCCCTATTCTCTCACCTAGGCGCATCCGGTGGGAAATGATTGTGGAACTTCAAGGTGGGCGTCGCGGGCTTCGCCGCGTGCAACAGGAAGGGGGAGGCGCCCTTGAGGTGGGAATCTCCCTGGAGCGATCCGTCGTCGTGTCCGTAGAATCCTTGCAGTTCCATTCCCGCGATTTTGTCTAAATCTTCTGCGGGGGTGAACAGCACAGGAGGTTTGTTCAGGTCGCTCATGCTGTAGAACTCGCTGCGCTCCACCACAGGATGGTATAGCTCATCCAACTTCTTCCGTCCCGTCGCAGTCATCTTGCGCTTCGCGGCACGTCTCTCTTCGTCTCTTGTTTTTCTCTCAGCGCCCTGCAATTTACGTTCAAATTTAAGATCAAATCTCCGTATAGAATAAATGCCATCATAACAAACTATGTATAAACTCACCTTATCGCAGAACACTTTGATTTGGCAATAGCCCCGATGGAATACTGTGGGGTCTCTGGGATCTTCGAACGTGTCTATTTGTAGGTGTAGTGGGAGTCCCTGGAAATTATACGTAAAACGTTAGTACTTATACATTTGAATATTGATAAATAAATATTAACTTTACTTGTAGCTTAAAACGTGAGTTTTTATAATTATATTTTGTGAAATGATGCGAACGTTAAGAATGGAGCTATGAATCTTAATATGATGAAATACTATGAATCTTAATGAGATCTAAATATTAAAAAAACGACCACTGCCTGGTGAACTTTTGTCCCTCCTCCTAGTTAAAAACTAAAATTATGTCCTTGACTCTAAACCAGAAATGCTCTGGTTATGCTTCAAAAAACGAATCTATCCCGAAAATATTTTTATAAAAAATACGAGCGCTACTTAACCACTAGTTTAGTTTAAAAAAATATATTCACTTCTAGATTAGGTTATGTTAGTTTTAAATTAAAATTGACTACCTCTAAAATCAAGGTGCTTTTTTAATGAAAAGAGGAGTAATAACATTGAAAGATCAGTCGAACTATTCAGACTAGAGTTGAGTAATTCGACATTCCCTTGAATTTAATTGCAAAGACAAATCATACAAGTCGAAAGATCTACCGTCGGATTGTGCGACGGCAGATCATGGTCAGATTATGAATATGAGGTTCGCAGGTTAAGGACGACCGTAGTTTTAAGTAAGTGAGTATATTTTTACACGTTCGATCTCATTGTAATAAGTATTATAATTAAAGATAATGGGCGACGCGGGTAGACGAGTCTCTTTCTCGCAGCACGCGATCGAACCGAAGCGAAATAAATAAACGAAACCAAAAGGAAAAAACATAATGCATTCGCGATCGCTTGACAAGATATGTGGAAATATTAAAACGCTCTCACCTTGACTCCTTTCTGACTGCTAAAGTCCGTACTGAGACACTGGACTGCCACGTTGATCTGGAAGAAGAAAAAACGCATTAGTCACGATATGACTGGAACGCGACACGCGATCGTTCCTCGCGCGTTCAATCCCTTTATATTTTAATGCTCGGAATTAACATTTAGCGTATGACATTTTGACGTTTAGAAATCGTGCGGGATAAAAATCTGCTCTCGTTTAGACCGATGACCAACGTCTGCGATCAGATATTTTAAAATACAGAAGTAATCTATTCATTGCGTCTGTACGATCGCAAGGATACGTTTTTGATAAAGCACCGATTGTAACATAGATATCTGTACTATAAAACGGAAAATGTATATCTCTGTCTGTCTGTTACAAGACCTCCTCTCAAACGGTGAACAGTAGCGACGTGACATTTGCACATGTCATTCTGACTGCTATTTCTAGGTCAATTATGCTATTTTCAACTTTCAACTTTTAAGATAAAAATTGAAAGTTGAGTTGAACAGCGACGTGCTGATGACCGATTACGTGCTACTGCAATACGTAAGAACAAAAAACTTTAAATATCGAATATAGCCAAGTATTAAAATAAATTTGTAGTAACAGGATGAATAAAATAAATTAAAATATAATGAATAACTAACGAGTGTTATAGATATACACTATTTAAGCAATTGATTTTTTTCTTTCATTCGTGAAAACTCTTTTTACACTCAATGAAATAATATTTAAATATAATTAGAGACATAATTCGTCTTTTTATATTTAAGAGCTGCATTTCTACCATATATAAAAGTTTTTTATACATGTTTGTGAAATGCTGCACACGTTATAAATGGAACGGATCATTTCTATCTGAATATTACAACTTATTTGAGAAAATGCGCTTCCGCATTAAAATAATAAACGTCATTTAACGCTTATATAAAAACTTTTCTTTTATGGTGACAAAATTATTACGCAAACGAAGAAACGAATAATTTGTGAAGAAATGTAAGTGTATCATACCTATATTTTTAAAACATAATATTTTTAAATTAAAATCATATTTACATCTGTTATATATTTTAAATTTTCGTTTGTGCAACAATCAACGAACTGTTTTTTTATAAATTCCATTCGCAGAAGTGGTGCAGGTGTGAAGACGCTCGATGGATTGCTCCAAATTCGCTCATCAAAGTTAATTTTATTCTTAGTAAATAAATAATAAAACGGATTATATTTTTGATAGCTTTAAATAAATTAAACCATGAATCCATGAAATACTATGAATCTCAATAAAATCGAAATATTAAAAATACGACCATTGACTGGCCAAATTTTACCTCCCCTGTAAAAAGCTAAAATGACGTCTCTGATTGAGATTCAGAAATTCTCGAGTTATCACTCAAAGAAAATCCTAAAAAAAACAATCTGGAATTTATCCAGAAAATATTATTTAAAATATGTCATTTCAGTAAAATCATATCGGAATACAATTTCACGGGTAAATATATATTTTCACAAATGAAAATATAATTTATCTGGCACGTGCTAGTAAAATTATATGATTAATTTAACTTTTCCATACGTAGTGATGTACATAATATTTACATACTTAGCATTATTTATTTACAGTGAAGTTATGTTTTAACTAGTGATGTTCAAATACAATTAAATAGTTTTGTAAAACTATAAATTGTAGATAAAAAATAATGATACGTATAAATCGATTTATCCTCTCGACGAAAATATTTTTTATTAATAAATAAAATTGCAGCTTTCCTTATTAAGTTTTACACGATCCTTAAGCATCGTCATTACTGCTTCGATGTTAGTCATTTTGCAATTATATCCAGTTTCCGCTCATATTTCACAAGTGAAAAGAGAGTTTCCTTTTCGAACTAATTGCGAGAGTTTCTTCGCCGCGTACCTGACTAATAATAATAATATACGGACACATGTTGTATGCATAAATAAACATACCGCGATTTATATGTAAATACAGTCAATTTCTCTAATAATAATAATGTATGCGAAATAAATATTATAAAATAATAAAAAAAAACACTACGCCTATGTTTCAAATCACCCATTGCGCATGCGCGGTAGCAAAAAATAATCGAATTCATAATTAAAGATAAAGCGATCGAGGTGACCCCTGTCGCGCTAAATGTCAAATATCAATTTGGCCACAATGCCGCCGATTATCGACCATAATATACGAATCTGCTAATTGTCGCATAATAAACGAATAAATACAGATTTTTATCCAGCTAATTGCGTCCATTGTTTTTAAATGTCAGGCGACAGTCGGCCGTAACGCTCGACCGTTCGGCCATCTTTATTAAATGTCAACACCGAAGTGTGTGTACATATTTTTTATAATAACCCTTCGGCGACCTCGGAAAATGTTTTTTTTTTAATTAATGAATTCATCATCTTGTATTCTAGGCGAAAATAATTGACGTGTCATGGAACACGTTAATTTTATTACTTGGAAAAATGATCGATCTATAAGTAGCACGTTAATTATTCATATTTGATGTGAATTTAATTATTTATAACGCTGTGTATTCGATTAACACATTTACAATCCACGCGCGATTGTGAAATATTGTAATGTTGTTACACATACGACACATGGTGTAATTCTAATTTTCAATTAAGCATATTTAATTAATTTTAAATGAAAGAGCTTGATTAAAATAAAAAAAATGTATAAAAGAGGAGGAGTTTGAGGCAGTACATTAGATGGGGTGAACATATTTTAGGTAGAGTTGTCTAAAATATGTTTTTTTTTTAAGTTAAAAATTTCATCGCGCAAAGGGCATAAGATATAAGATAGATTTTTATTTTTATTAATATAATATTTTTATATCTATTATATATTTTTTTAACCTTTTTTACTTTATTTCAATTGCAATTGAATTGTGCCACTACTATTTGTAACGTTAAACTGCTTCTCAGAACGAGATAAAAAAAACTTTCATTAAATAATGTGACTTTTTTTCGCCAGATGCCAGATAATGTTTTAAAGTCACGGCCACGTACCAAAATGAGAGCTTTCTATCTTGGGCTCAACGCCGGGGCTTTGCCCTTGGCTTGTTGGTTCCGAAAAGAAAGACACAAGGGCTCATTACCATAAAGGAGAGTAGCGTTTCTATACTTATATCTTAAAACTATACCACTAGAAAGTCAATCAAGACCCAGCGCCACTACGTCCTTCAAAAAATTGATTACTTAAAAACGTGTCCCAATTCTGCGTCGCCGAGGGTCTGCGTCTCCTTGGTATAATCATTGCGCATATTTAGAAATTTAAAATGCTCAAGTCTAACGATTTCGACATTACTTATGAATTAAGATTGCTAGAATTCTGTATAATAAAAAGCGCCCGTCTGAACATAATATGTAACTAATTGTGATAGGATTAAGTATTCTTCTTTATTGTATTCATACATATATCAACATTATCAAGGACCTGCTCTATATATTGCTATCTTCATCTACAATTTGTGGTGGAAGTTCTGCAGCCAGCTGCGAAAACTTCTACAGTAACCAGTCCTCAGTAGAAAGGTCAATATCGCTATTATGCTTTAATTCAATGTAACCGAAGAAAGGCGCCAGTAAAGCCATAGATGGTATCTGGAGGGTGTTTGTCGCGGTAATTCGTGGGTGATTTGGCTTGGAAGCTCGCGTGGGCGATTGCGGGCGCAGTTACGCTCGGACGGGCTAATCACAGCTTCAGGAGCCCCCGGGCGACAGACGGAGCTACCGGAGAGAAGGGCAGGTGGTCGTCTCCGGAGAAAATTGCTCGGACGTGCCCGGCGTCCTCCGACTCACTATTAGATAATGCGATCGTTTGCGGCTAATGCGCGACGATCGCCGTGCCATTTTAACGACAGTGGTTCCACGCCTTCCCAATTTATTGCGTCCATTAAGAGATGTCAATCAAAGAAGGGGAACGACAATATAGACATTCGAGCCATCTCGCTGACTTTGACAGTGAAAGTGGAAGAGGATAGATTGATAACAGTAATAATAGTATGAAACGATCTATTTGAAAATGCCTTTTATTGAAGTTAATGATTATATAGTGCAATCTATATCATAACAGGAATGTTAAATTTAAATGAAAAGTGAGATCCTTTAAGATTGGATAGTTTATTACATTTATTATGAATAATATTTGTAAACAGCTACTACGTGCTAGCGATGATTCTAACAATGAGAAAAATAGTAATAAAAAACGAACTCGCCGAGGAAGCATACAGATGGTATCTGCAGATAAAGTTTGATATATGTGCGAAGGCCGCGTCTTTAACCTAAACTCAGACGAGCAGGGCTACTAAATTTCGGTTACGCGTGTGTGGCAACCTTATCTTAATGAAATATCCCCATGTTTACCCATAAACGTCCATAATGGAAGGAACGAGGGGAAGACGATGACTTCGTGCGCTGCGTATAAATTCGAAAGTGCGTTTCGTATCAGAGAGCAGAGGTTGCGTCCTCGTTCTGGATGCATATCGACTATTAATCGCGTCCACTCGAGAATTTTCATCTACTAGCTGTGGTCATTTCGTCGATTACAACTTTGGATATGTCGCTTCTGATAGACGTCATTGTTTCAAATGTTTGGCGTGAATTTCGTACGTGAAGGATATCCTGATATTATAAAAGGTCTATCTACAAAAGATAATAATTGAATATCACAAGTGTTGACATCCCAAATTGTATACTTGAGGGAATGAAAAAAAACTACGGAATTTCCAATAATAAAAAAGCACGATTGCGATTAAGCAATGAAACGTCCAAATTGTTAATTAAATTAAGAGTGGGAAAGGTCTCGTTTTTGACTTTAGACTATATACTTTGCGGCCGTTAAAGTTTACGAGCGAAGCTCACGGAAGCGCGTCCAGCGGTGCCCAAAGTGCGGGCAATTAAAACGAACTAATCAATTCGTCCGAAAGAATCGGAAAGAGCGCGTTCGCATCTAAGTGCCCACATCCGGCCCTGGCAACACCTCATTACCTAGAAACGCGGACGTTATTAGCGATACATACTATTACCTATGCCCCTACTATATTATCAAGTGCGATTTCGCTTTTGTCTCATTCGAAACAGTACAGCGAGAGGCGTCACTCTTATCTTCAGGTGGCGAACTCGGATCTATTAATTAATCTAACTATGGTTCTAGGTCTAAGTGAAATTATGACTTGGGTTTAATTCGCGGCTTAGTAACTGAATCAAATTCCAAAATAATTAGCACTATTAAAAATACGGTTGCTATTAAATTCTATATGAGAGAAAAATATAATTGAATGCATTAAAAAACCCTTTGACCTTATTCGCTATAGAAGAAATGTGATTATTTTTGAGAAAGTTTTAATAAACATTAGGGCTATTTTTACATGCTCAATAAATATATGTTAAAAATATGTTTAATATTATAGTATATCTCTCTACTTTTTTCAATATATTTTTGCCATTTTAAAATAGGATGGTGGATCAAGAAGCCTAACAATAATTAAGATGTTTATAAGCTCAATTTTCCACTAAAGTTTTATGGAAATTCGATTAAAACATAACGAATTTATGGCCATACGATTGATTTTTTGTACATATTTTATTTTTAATATTGTTTTGAAGCCTGATATTGTTTCAAAATGATAGCAGTTAATACTTTTGCAAAAAAAAAAATTGAGTAAAAAGTGAAGAGAATAAAAACGTTTAAAAATATAAATAAAAATCATATTTTTTTACATTTTATAGTTTTATTCAAATCGTCTTGAAATCTGTTTTAAAATAGCTCTTCTAAATATATCATTAGTCAGTTTGATCCGCCATATTGTTTTAAAATGGTAGCTATTTAAAATATTAAAAAATCGTAACTTTGTTTAAAAAAATCGTATAGTAAAAATAAAAATTAAAAAATATATTAAAATAAAAATTAATTTAAATTTAAAAAATACTTTCTATCATTATATTTGTGGAATATAACAAAACTTGAGGACATGATAACTACCGAAATTTCAATAAAACTATCTTTAAAATTGTCATAAAAGTAGCTCTATACTCCGTTTATTTTAATAGAGTCACTTTGAGGTCTATCTATTTCGTCATTATTCATAAGTGAAAAAGAGATGAAAACTTTGGTTGTTTTCCCCAACAATTTGCTACAGTACAAAATACGGGGATATGTTCGATATACTTATCATTACTTCCTTCTATATTTTAAACAAATATTTTTTATGTTGAAATAGTGAAAGTTATAAGCAATAAAAATCAATAAATTATCAATCGTTATCACTTACATATGTATAGTGATAACAATTTGAAGACGTCCGTGCGCTGCGAGTGTCAGAAAACAATGAAGTAGTTGGAACGTATATGTATACATATATAGATAAGCCTCAAAGCTACTCTGTTAAATGAAACGAAGTATAGTCTGTCTCTATATTATTTGAAAATGGCGGCTAATAAAAAAATATGTAGGGGATCTTATTCTTGAAACTCGCGTTATTACTCTGATCAAAAGTGATTATTTAACAATAAGGATAAATTAGACAATAGTGCGATCACACAAAGGCTCTCATTACGACTAGAACTAAAGGGTTCCTCTATAAATAACACGCAAGGATTCTCCGGTACATTGAATGAATATTTCTTTGGTATGAAACGGTCACAGGAAACAATATATCACCAGAAGCACCTTAGGCTATAATATTCCCATTACACAATTCAACTTCGGAGATATCCGTCAAGTAAATGTCACTTTCTAAAGGCGTATACATATATATTTTATTAAAGTTCCATGAAGATAGTTTTAAAACTACGTTAGATTATCGTCATCAAAATAAAAATATATTTTTTTCACTAAGGGTTATTTTACGGTCTGGTGGTGATAGTCGATTTCTAAAAATACTTGATTTAGCGATCATGTGAATTACCATATTTTTTCTAAGATAATATATGTAGACATAACACGAAATGATATATTTTACAGTGTTTTTATTATATTGATTGTTTTTTTGTGAATTGTTTTATTAGGCTACTATTAATTGCCCAATCAGTATTTTTTCTATTATTATAATAAAAATATATTCAATATTTATATTTTTCTTAATGTATGGATTTAGAAAAAAAATCCATTATTGGCATAATGACGCGATAATTTTGATCGAAAACTGCTAAAATATGTAAATGTATTCAAATATTTGTAGAAATAAATTGGAGAAAAAAGTGCGCACACGAGAGGCGATTAACCTTTTGCGCTCGGTATAATTTATGCGGTATCCTTACCTTGGCGGAGCTCTCCAGGGGGTTCCAGTAGACGGCGATCGCGTTATGAGCCACTTCCTCTATACACCCGACCAAGCCGACGCTGTTCTTCGTATCTGCAACCGAAACAAAATACACAATTAAACACCTTACGTCACACGCACGCACACATCGATGGGCGGGGAAGAATTTTTATAGCTTCGTGATTCGAGAGAATACAGTAGATAAATAACGAGAGAAAAAACATCACCGGGAGCTGATTAGTTTCGTGTTTGAAAATCGCATAAATATCGATCGACTCGAGGATATGTTTTCGTAGTCTCTCTATATGTCATTCCAGTGGCGTATCTTGTATTATAATACAACGAAATAAATAACTTGGCTTTCAGCTTTGTATCTAATTAAAAAAAAATTGAGAAAATTCTGAATACGAATGCAAACGAATGATAAGAGAAGCATCCGCCCATCAAAAACGAGTTTCAATATGATATTAATTAATACTAATCCATAATTAGTTAAAAAGTTTTTTTGTGATAATAATGTGGCACTCAAAAACGAAGTTCTTAACTCCTTAAATTATTTTGTGGTGAACTAGCAATGAATACTATTTTCTATTTTTTTTCTGATTATTGAAAAACTAATCAAATACATTTTTATTAGGCTGTAAGATATTTGTTTTAGGAGAAAATAACATTTATATATACATTTTTAATATGCAACAAATCGATATTTGTATAGTAAACTGAAAAGACTTGGCAATTAAAGGGTTAATTAATATTTGCTGCATCTTATGTACCTTATGACAAATGGAAATTTTATATGTAAAAAATATCTAAGCCATTCAAAACTTTTGTGAGAGTACAAAACAAGCTATAATTTATTTTTCAGATTATTTTTATCTCAAATCAATGTATCTCATTGCAAAGGAAAGATGTTAAATTAAATTAAAGTTAAATTTTTTCTAATAGATTTTTTGAGAATCAAAGTGAAATCATTGTCCCTGGAGTATTAAATTTTACTTAAAACTTAATTACTATTTTTCTCAAATTTTTTTATCAATTTTATCAAGTAAGAAATATGTATTTTAAAATTTAGGTATATATTATACGTGTCCACAATACAGATAAGAGTTTAGTTTTTAGGTAAAAAACATTTTTTTTCATCTGCAACATATTTTTTTTAATTATCATAAGCATATGTTAAATATATCTAATATATTATTTGATTTTTAATATTATTTGTTCCTTATCTTACAATAAATCTTATTAAAAAAATATTTCTTAGTGGTCGAGGACAGAAAAAAATACACACTGTTCAAACAGACGGCTAGACCCCCCAATATTAAAAATTTACTTATTTTTATACATAAAATTAAACGACAAAACCTTTTTTTATGCAAATGGCCCAAAAAATCTGTCATATACCTATTTTTTTATTACAAATCTGAACATCGTGATTTGATAGGTTTGACCAATGCGTCACAATGACCATTATACAATTAAACATTTAAAAAAATAGATATGGCACATATAAAATATATGAGCACCATCCTTCATATTTTTTTCCAGGTCATCATAACTATCGTCGACGAGTTTTGTATGTTTTCGAAGACATCCTTGTGTTTGGCAAGGTCATTGAGAAGCTATATGACTAGTGCAAGAGAAGCGTTCTCAAGCGCTGACGTCCTGGCCACAACGGTAAGAATAAGGGAGGCGATCACTAAGGTGTTATCAATATTTTAACTCTAAAATATGTCATATATTGTGTATTTTTATCAATGTGGGTAGTCATTCCCCCCTTCGGTGTACCGCTAGATTATAAATAAATTGTATTATACTTATTGTGATTTTTTAAATTTGTAAAATGTATCTTTTTATTTTTATGTTATTGATACCAGCCGGCAATAAAGCAGTCACATAAAAAGTAATAAAAAAATATAATTGCTAAAATTCCATAAATAACTCATATTTCCGAGTCGTAATCCCCCCCCCCTCGATGTACTACTTGAGTATAAATAGCTTGTATTTATTGTGCAATTTTTAAATTTTGTGAAAATTATCTTTTTATTTTATGTTATTGATAACAGCTTAACACCGACATTAAAGTAGTTACATAAAAAGTAATAAAAAAACAACTTATAATTGCTGAAATTCCATAAATTAGTCATGTTTCCGAGTTAATATTATGCAGCTGTGGACTTTATAAATGGCTGGTATTGATTTTATTATCTATTTTAAATCAATACGAATAATGTTTAATTATTTAAGCATTCCGAATCGTAGTTGCTGCAATACATCACAATAAAGCTTATATTAACAGCAACTAAATGCGTCATTTCGGCAACAGAAGTAATTAAAACAACTTCGTACTTTTTTTTTAACATTATTTAAATTGTAATTTTCGATTCTTTTTAATATATTATTGTATATTAATTGAAATATTTTCTAATAATTGCTGATATGCATAAAATGTTTTTTTTATGTTTTATTTGGTTGAAATGGTTCAACTCTTTTTCAATATCAATATATTAAGTTAGGTTAGGTTTTAAAAGCATACTGAATTCGACTAGGCTGGGTTTAAATGACTAAAATAGCTATAAACAAAAATATTCGAGATGTGAGCTACACCAATAAAAAAGCAAGCGCGAAATTTCGAGCATAAAAAGCAAATTTTTAAGCTCGTAGCGCTTTCTCTCTGGTAATATTTTAAAATAACTGATATTGTTTATTTATTAATAATTGATATTGTTTATTTATTAATACATATGTATGTATAATATATATTTAACATTAACATGAAATATAAGATTCTGAGTAAAATAATTGTACGACCACATTTTATTTTATATAATAGTAGTTTTAATATATATATTAAGCTATGTGACCAAATATGCATTGAAATAAGATGTTTAAAACATGACAAGATGAGGAAAATTTTTCGCAATGCATTAAAAAAAATTTTTTGTGACGACTTATCTCCTCTCTTTAATATATTTTATTTTATCAACGTTTCACATCTGAAAAAATGATTAAAGTACATTTTTATAAAATTGATGAGTACTGATTATATCCTAATTTGTATTCTAGTGCCTTTTTGATATGAGTATCTACGCAATGAAGCACTTTTTAAAGTTTTTAATGGGCCGTGTCGATAATTTGTCAATGCTTTAGGAGTTTTATAGAGTCGCGATCGCGTCCCGTATTCTAAACCGTGCGGCCATGACAGTCCTCTTGCACGAGCCATTTAGCTACTCAATGAGTTTGCTAAGCTTTAGAATATTTTCGGCGATAGCTATGAGAAGCTGGTGCAACATAACTGTATTTTTTTATTTATTATTATTTTAATATTTAATTGTATAAAGGCCATCATGCAGCATTGAGAAAATCTGTCATGTAATAAAAAAAAATATATTTAAAAAATTGTTTCAGACACTATTTAAAAAAGTGTTTTAACAACATTTTATTCTGCATTTCTACATATGTATAAATTATAATAAAAATATAAGTAAATACACCACTGATTCAAATCGTCGATAGAATAACAACGATAAAAAATGAGGCGCGTTTAACACGGTGTTATACATAGCAAACATTTGCTGAATTTCCTAAGCGTTAAAATGTGTTTATAACGCAAAAAAACAGATGTAATGTTTATCGTCGTTTTTTTGCAACCAGACGCTTTAAACCGCAAATTACACTTAAACGGTTGGCCGCCGCTTAATGCTGAGCAATTTCGTCCGTAATGCGTTTGATTTAATTATACGAGTGTGTAATTCGACGTTTGTCGCTTTTGCAAACACACACTCGGTTATTTTAATTGTTAAAAATTTATTCATACGCCGAGCGATTAACTTTGAATATCGATTGCCTCGAGATTAAATCGTCAATTGAACGTTTTATTTCATAAAATGCGCAGCGTATTACCTCGGGCGTTTAACTGCATTTAATCGATGCGTTTTTTTATAGCAAATTATGAATAAAATACTATTAAATTATGTTAAATGATTATGCATAACTAATCTAGGAAAATTAGCGTCGTCATGATTTATATATATATTGAGATCACCCGTGGTTATTTCTGAGCTAACTATAATAATTTAATTTATTAAATCATGGGTGGTTCGTTTCAAAGTATTATAACACAGCACTTAACTGGCGGCTTAACCTAATAATATATATTACATAAACATATTTTCATCCGTATGCAAAAATTGACTTTTACATTATTTCTTTAAGATGCTTAGGCAAATTGGATGTAGGAAGAATTGAACTTGACACATATCTGTGTACGTTTGAATTCAGGGATGTCATTGCAGATTTTTTCAGAGGGAGTTAAAAGTCATTAAATGACATTCTTAAAAACAAACGTACACAGATATAAAGATCAAGTGCAATTCCTAAATAAGGGTTTAATAAATATTTTTAAAATGGATTGAAATAATAAAAATTTATAATAAAAGAACAGGTATTATTAATGTTAAAATTTATCATCAGATGAGCTTGCCACACACAAAAATGTTTTCGGCCGTTACTACGAGGAGCTGGTAACTGTAAAATGCGCAATTTTTTAAAACAAATTTAAGCACTATATATGAATTAGAGCGAATTGTCGCAAATAAATGACTATAAATTAAATTAAAGTGATATTTGTGAAAGGTATTAAGCACGAGAACGATAATTTTCGCTCATTCGCATCAAGTAGGAAACGTCAAGTATTATAATCTGTCTAAAATGTTGTAACGATGTATATCTGTTCGATTCGCTGGTAGGTAATTTAAATTAATCTTATCGCGCTTAACCACCTATCCGCCGTAATGCGCGTGAATAAATTGAAAAGGCGTATCGAATCGTGCGAGAGACTCGAATTTTAACTCTCGTCTCTCGGACGGACAGGAAACGTCTTTCGCTTATCTCGCCCTTACCTATAACGTTTTGCGGTAGGAGAGATCCTCGGAAGCCGCTCTGGCGATGATTTACGACAAGTGGCATTATCGCCCGACGATTAATGGCCGCCATTAAACCAAGGACGCAATTGGATTACTTATGCGGCGGCCGACCTTACAACGGCAAAACCGTTACACCAGTTACTTACCAACGATTAAAACAAACAGGGACGTCATTTGAAGGGGGCAGATTGGGACATTTCCCCCCCCCCCCTTAAATTTGGCCAGAAAAATGCTTTCATATAATTAAATACTATGAATCTAAAAAATATGAATATTAAAAAAAGCAGAAATGACGACCCTGATTCTAAACCAGAAATTCTCGGATTAACCATGAAAAAAAAACTCGAATCTATCCCTAAAATATTTTTTAAAATATGTCATTTCAGTGAAGTCATATTGGAATACATTTTCACTGGTAGATATATATTTTTATCAGTGAAAATATAATTTATCTGGCAGGTGCTAATAAAATTATGCTTTCATCTTTTCCATACGTAGTAATTAGTGTTTTATTTTCGAGAAAAATGTCAAATCAAGAATTTTTTTATTATATAAAATTAAATTTGTACGAATATTTTTAAAAGGTTTACAACCACTGCCCTTTATATAATGCATAAATAAAGGCGTTTTAAAGTTTTAATAGGCGTCTAGGAATGACAAAAAATTGTTTACAAATTTTTATCGCTCAAACTCACATTATTTTTGCTTAGGTAATAAAAGATGACACTCAGATAAGAAACTTTTCCGAAGATGTTTGTGCCAGATGTGAAAATATGCACACTTTCTCGGAAAATCGACAGTATTCGCATAACCAACAATTTTTTGCGAGTTTTCTACTAATCTAACCGGCCGGCGGTTTTATCTTTGTTTTGGTGATCTAAGAACCCGCTCCGATAAGAAGAAATTACGCATGGGAATCGATTTAGGACTATTTTCTTTTTTGTTAATTTAAAAAGATTTTTTTAATATTGTTTTTGTAAAGTTTAAAAGTATAACTTGCAATAAGATGAAATATTTCACATTTTTAGTTCACTTATGTGGGTTTTTGAATACACGGTAATTTTCGTAGTTTTGATATAATGACGAAACTTGAAAAAAACTAAAAAATATAACTTGTATAATATGTATATTTTTCGGCTAAATTAGTTTGATTCGCCATTTGTTTCAAATTTATGGTTACTCAAAACAGTACAAAATTCATAGCTCTGTTAAAAAATCTTTGTAATAAAAAAAAATTTTTAGCATAAAATCATTTTAAAATTTAGATTAAATTAAAATTGTTATTAATGTGAGATATAACGAATTTTAAGACACGACTACTGTTGTAGTTTTAATCATATAAACATAAAACATGTTTTAAAAATAGTTTTTTAGTTAACCGCTATCTTGTTTTAAAATTGAGACTATTAAAAAAATTAAAAAATCCTAATTTTGTAAAAAAATTACACTACTAAATGTTTTTTTAACTCACTTGAAAAAATAATAAAGTTAAGCTCTATTTTATAGTGGAATTCTTGCGGCTTTTACTGAACATTCTTTTTTATTAATATGTCTAAAAATGAATGAGATGAACAACTTAAAAGTTTCGGCAATCGAAGGGTTAATAAATTAGATTTAACGCGTTGGAAGTAGAAATCTCTTTCACTTAACATAAAATAACTACTTTTAAAAAAAAATTGCAATCTATACAATTACATAAACGTAAAGTAAATAGCTTTTATTAAGCAGTTTTTATTTTTAACTTATTTATTTAATGTATTAAATTTTTTTAACAGCATGACAGACGTGTGGTATAAAAGTAAAAATCCCATATGGATCTTTGTGTTTTTTTTTTATAATTTCTATCGTGTCTGGGAGATCAGAATTAGTGAATATTATATAATTATAATGCGATCGATCCTCACAGATTAGTTTATCCCAGATTTTCCTAATCTCACGGATGAACATTGTGATGTTTAATTAAAAACAATTTCTCTATTAATGAGCTACTTCAGCTCATACAAATAAATAAAAGATGCACTCAAAAGTAGCGTATATTTACACTAATAAATCTTTTCATTGACCGAAAAAGGTTAAAAATAGCGTACACTTTAAACGGACTGAGAAATCAGAATGGTCTTTGTATGTCAACGTAGTTTAAAATTCATAAGGGATTAATTACAATCTTGACCTTTGATTCGATATCATTTTCCTTGAAAAGTGCCTTTCATTTCGCGTCGGTATTACTGTCAAAAGCGCGTAACATAAAATCGACGTTCATTTTCATGGTATTCGATAGAGATTAATCTTGATTTATTGCAGATGACATAAATTTTAATAATAATGTAATTTATTGCCGATAAATAAACGCAATATTGACTAAAGATATTTCGAAGTTAATGCGAATTTGATTTATATTATTTTTAAATCAATCTAAAAGCGCGTTCACACTTTTTTGCTTTATATATAAATTTGCCTTAATTTCGCATTTATCATAATTGAAATTGAACGCTAGGTGTTAAATGCGAAATTACTCAGTAAGATCGGAATGTTGGAAAGGTTGTATTTTCTTGATAAACGTAACATTTAAATGGAGCGCCGGTAATTAAGATTGTCGCGTATTACGTTAAGAATGTATATTTTTTATCGATTTGCATATAATTGATCGGAAGCTGTCTTGAGATCTCGTTGAAGAAATTCGCTATCTTCATTGCCAATTTACGACGAAACAAAGAAAACGGACTATAATTAAACTGTAAGCTGGAGCCGCGTGCGATAATAAGCTTATCTTAACTTATACTATACTACTCCATTATACCGACACCGGTGCCGAAAACGACAATTACAGAGTTCGAAAACGTGTATCGAACACTCAGACAAGAGCAATTTATTCCAAATTAAGTTATAGCTCAATATATTTTCAGTAATAATTAAATATGGTAAGCTTTTTAAATTATTATTATATTAGATTTTTGACACATTCGATTCGGAATTAGCACGAAAAAATTATCGGCGGTATCCTTTACGCTTTCGCCTTTTATAAACGTAGGTATTATCGACTCGAGATCGCTATCCTTAGCATTGTTGTGTCCCGCGTACACTGCGTTGTTTGATTTATTCCGCAGGCGGAATAATATTATAAAATGATTTTCGAAATCGTCCGTTGAAAAGCTCCATTGGAAATCTCATATTGCGCATAATGGCTAGATTATAAACAATTTCATGCACGTACACATAATCGGAGAGAGAGATAGAATACGAGCAGGACATAGCGGAGAGGCTTCGATTCGCGTTGCAATGTTAATGCCGTTTCGCGAAACATTTACGGTAAATTCCTCGATCGCCCTCATGAGATTCGAGCAAAGGAGTGGCAGAAAAGCACACAACGGTAATTTGCCCTTATCCATGCTACTTTTACGCTCGTCTCTATTTTTCCTCTCGCGACAATACTAATTTCCTTTTTTCCCCCTCGATCCAACGGCAATAAACAACGCATAAAGTATGATATTAAGATATCGAATACCGCAACGGCGGCGAATTAAACGCACCTCGAGATACTCGTTTCTACCCGACCGTTGATCTCTATTTTTATTATGTATGTTTATTGCCTATAGAGCAAAACAGTTTCCTTGTGCGTGTTGTGAAAACATGTAAACCAAAATTAAAACCTAATTATACAAGCAGATATGTCAAAAATTCAAATTATGACTCGTAATGACTGTCATAAAAATATAAAAGATTACTAATGAAGCAATTTTTTTAAGTGAGCGTACCTTTTTGCCTGAATAATATAAGTAAGATCAAAAGTAATATAATTTATTATATTTATCACTCATCCACAATACATAATTTAATGTAATTAGTATCAATCCAATCAAAAATTTGCCCAATTGATTATGACATATTAAATTAATTTTATTTTTTTCAATTTTTTGCTAAATTCCTACTAAATACAAGGCCAGAAAACACGTGACGTCATCAGAGATAAGAATAAACACATTTTTATTTCCATCCTTATTAAATATAAAAAGCAACCTTAATGTAATAGTTTACTTTAAATACATAAGTTTTTTTTTAATCTAATTATAGATAGATGACTCTATCTAAAAAAATTAAAAGAATACTGCATTTCACATAGATTCTATAAAATGGAGGCAACTTAGAAGACGCTATGAACTAACGCAATAAATTGTTAAAGTAACAAGCGTTTTACATAAAAAAACAAGCACATTCAATGTCTTATCGTAGAGTTTAACGATATGCATAAATCATGAAAGTATTTTGTGTTAACATAATTCCTTCTAACTGAATAAATGTTTTATTTTGCAATGCTAAAAAGTAGGCGATTGACTATTGACTACCTTCACAATGACCTTAGATTTTTTTATAAAGATAACGCATCATTTCAGCTTTTATTTAGCATTTCATTTAATGACATGCATTTTTCTACCCGAAATCAAGGTTGAGAAACCACGTCAAAAGCAATAAAATCGTGCCGTCGTTTTTGACCTAAAAACGCTCCGTTATCTAGCATTCATATTAAGACTTTATATAACAATGTTACGACTAACAGTAAGTGAGAATCTAATGCAGCACATCTAAAGCCAGGCTTTCCCACTGCGATGAGGATGACACGATTTTATTGCTTTTGACGTGAATTTTTTACTTCAGAGAAGTGACAATTGTTTTTAAGCACTCCTATTGACCAAAATTCGGTTTGAATATACTTTGACTAATATTCTTATATCATATTTTTATAAGATAGCTATAATATTTTTTAATATAGAAGTGCATAAATATTTTGGACTAAAAGTTTTAGAACTTTCATTGGGTTAGGTTTGGGTTTCAACAGCAAACGGATGTTTCGCTACTGTCAAATTGCGTTTCATAGACATTTTAGAGCAGCATCAGTAAAAGCATTTTTCTCTAGTAGAAATATATATCTACTGGTGAAAATGTATTCGGACTTCACCAAAAAATTAACATTCACTGTGACATATATATAATCGCATGTAAATAAAAATTGATAAGTATGTAAATGTATGCAAAAGTTCCAAACATATAACATTACATTATATTTTTACTGATAAAAATATATATTTACCGGTGAAAACGTATTGCGATATGATTTCACTGAAATGACACATTTAAAAAAATATTTTCGGGATAGATTTGAGACTGTTTTTTTAAAGATTTTCTTTGAGGGATAACCTGATACTTTTGGTGTAGAATCATGAATATAATTTCAGAGTTTTCCTGGTGAGGAGGGGGGGGGGGGCAAAAATTTTATTAATATTTATAAAAAAAATGTTTAAAACTAGTAGTATTTCTAATTAAATTAATGTTTCTTATGCTTCTGATTCTAAATATAAAAATATTTTGTTAAAATTTCAATTTTAAATCAGACTTGTCAATTAGTTTTGAGAAAAGATTAAAGATTTATAGTATTTCATTAAATAATTCTCATATGCCTTCATCTTCCTAAATGAAGTCTCTGAAACTTATCCACATTTGTGCAAATATTTCAAGACTGCATACAATGTATATTATGAGTCATAAATTGCAACATGTCAGTAATTAAAAAAAGAAAGAAAAAATTGGGAATATCTATTCCCAATTGAATCTAAACAAGCATTACACGACACATAGAAAAAGATTGTTGTTTTAATACTAAAGTTGCTTAATTAAAATTAATAGAAAATTACATACAAAATAATTGAGAAACATTTGCGAACGCATATATTTAGAAGACAATGTCTCTGCGGCTAATATTCACATATATGTTTCTATGCAGTTTAGGCTTTCATAGTTTTTAAACTATTATATAACTACTTTCACTCATTTGAGTTCGTTTCAAGCTATACAAATATATAAATATTTTAATAACATTATTTACACACGTATGCGGAATAGAGAGAGAGATAAAATGCACATGTCCTTTATGCTCTATTTTAAAGTATGTCAAGACCTTGCGGGATTTACAACTATATAAACACAACATGTTGATGCTTAGCTTTTAGCGGAAGCATATTGAAACCTTGGAAGAACATTAAAAATATCCCTTGCGTAATTCTTACTCATTGTAAAATAATAAATATGAATCGATTAATGACTAAAGAAATATATTATCATATTAAAATTATTATTTTATATCCATAAATACATTTAAAATGACTTATTCTAATAACGTTATAAAATTGAAATGAGATACATAGGTACGTATGATCGATTTAGTTAGCGAATAAATAAAATACAGAGACCGCAGGAGGAGCAATTTAATGTAATTGTGATTTGCACGCGCTGCACTTAGGTCTGTGGCTAATCGTCGGAAATGCTGCTGGACATCGTCTGCCTGCCATCTGCATAATAGCCATCTGAATGCTCCAAATTGCCACTGCCTCCGAGCCGACGGAAGCCTGTCTCGCTGACCCTATCCTCCCGTCGACTGTCAACATTATCCAAGCTCTGTTTTCTGAATAGAAAAGTGCTCGATTACAAATATTTTTTATCGTTTTATTAACGATAATGGCTTTATTGTATCTACATATGTATATGCGGTTAGACCGCAGACATTTTGTAAATAAATAAGGTCAGCCTCTACAATTATTTACACTTTTTCTCTTAGGAATTAATCCAATCATATAAAATGTTTTATTGTATCACACATAGGTATTCCTATATTCTGATATATCATTCATAGCTCTTTGTTAGTCTCGTACAGTAATATTATTTTATTAGGAATGTCTATATATATACTTTTGACTGTTTGCCGGTACCCCAAACATACATAATAATATTGAGTACTTTGTTTATATTTCATCATAATTAAAAAAAAATACTAATCACACCGCTAGTTTGATCTATTGTTATCATATTTGGACTTGAATAATAGGAACGATGTATAGCCGTTAAAAATGCTAGCTAACACAAAGCTCACCCGGATAGCGAGATAATTGATAGGCATTGCAGAATATTGAATAAATCATAAATTGAGATAATAGCTCGAGGTCAGATCGCGCGCCATTGTCTTTTGTCAACAAAAAATGATACATTGTCTTAGGATTGCAATGGACAAAAATCGATGTTAATTCGAGTCGTAAAAACGAACGAGCGGTAGCGATTTAATCGAACCGCTCGAGTCATAAAAATGCTATTTACATTCTGAACTTTAAAACGGACAGTCGAATTCCGCGTAATGTTTTTATCGAATGTTCCAAACATACCTTGGAGCAGACTAATGGCATCGGAACTGACAAACCAATAACTTAAGCTATTTCCAGTCACAATGCAAAGCCCACTCGGAGTATTGTCTCACCTGTTGACATTTTCAGTTACTCAACGCGCTCTTGTTACATATAGCTAATTGAATTTCAATTTGTCTTTCGCAACGGTGCATTTGTACAAAAATGATGGTTAATGTCATATTCCAAACTATAAGAACTATTTTTTTATTTTTAAATATATTTAAATCGTAAAGATAGTACATAAAAGTACAGTCCGTCCAAGATATGAACGCTCATCGTCACAGTATTGGTGAGAAAATATAATAGAGTGACCATGATAAATTACAAGTGCAATTAATTTTTACTTTTTTAATATAATATCTTGAGGAACGTGTACTTATTTTGCTTATTTATATGCATATTTAACTCAAAAACATGAGAGCAGTTGTGGTATCACTCTCCAGGTTGAACATCTGTCCAATATAATATTTTTAAAAATACCAATATAATATTACAGGAATTGTTTTATTGATTACAAAATACCACAACATGACAATAATTTATAATAAAAATAAAACACAATTTAATTTTGAATTCAATTTCCAACGTATGGTCACCCTACCCTTAAAACAGCCCTGATTTAGTATTTGTAACGTTCTCCTATCGGTGTAAACAAATTCGCGGAAAACTGTGTATGTATGCATGCATGCGTACACGCACCCCTATTTCCAACACAACATCTTGGATGGACCAAGTATAAATAAGCTTCAACTTATATTTATGATCTGCTCAATAATAATAGTCACACTGTACATAAATATTTTTGCCACAAAGATAAGATTTTTGTGAAAATATTATGGCATATAATACAAAAAAAATTTAACCCTTTAATTGCCGATTTTTTTATATAAAAATAAAAAAATATGTAGTAGTTTGAGAAGAAAGTTATTTTTTCCAAAACAAATTTAATTTAGCGCTGTAAAAATGAATGAACTGCTCAATAATAATAATCACACTGTACATACATATTTTTGCCACAAAGATAAGATTTTTGTGGAAATATTGAAAATTTAAAAATATTATGGCATACATAAGAAAAAAAAATTTAGCCCCTTAATTGCCGAATTTCTTATGATTATAATCTATAAATTGATGTGCTATATAATAAACATATGTATGTTTGAGAAAAATTTTTTTTTTCTAAAACAAATATAATATATATATATATATTTGCTTTGGCAGCACTTTAATAATGTATCTTATTTTTTAACTAATATTTATTACCCATTGAAATAATAAATATGTATGATCTGCCCGATAATAATAGTTACACTGCACATAAATTTGTGCCACAAAAATAAGATTTTTGTGAAAATATTGAAAATTTAAAAATGGTATATAATACAAAATTAAATTTTATGAAGCTAAACTTGTAAGTAGTCACTCTAAATTTAAGATTGCTTCGATGGAAGATTGCTTTCACGACCAGGAAACAGTGTTAGAAAAAAGGCCCATCTCAATTGTATTGAATATCGCAAAAGCAGCTCTTGACAATCTTTTTACAATGACGCATATTTGAGTCATCGGACTGTAAAGTGTTAATACATTCATTACTAACGTTTATGTAATCATTTAAATGAAATAATTATCTAGGTGCGTATTGATATTTATAGACACATCTGCAGTGTTACTAACATGATATATTTGTGGTATAAGACGGTTATTAATACCTGAACGACATAGGTTCAAATCCTATAAGGACTGGTTAATTTATGGCTATTGATAGTCTGCATATGTTCAAATATGTCATTTAGAAGATCTCTAATAGTTGTTAAATTTATTTTTAAACTTTTATATAAAAAATCTTCCAAACTTCAAATAAATAAAAATACAGTAGACTACTGTTTTTTTAAATTTATTTCATATTTTGAGGATCGGATTAGTGTTTATTTATAAAAAAGTTCAAACTTAATAAAAATTAAATTCAACAATAATTAAACGACAATGGTTTAGCTTAATAAAACATTTGAACATTTGCAGACTTTCAATAGCCAGAAATTAACCAGTAGTATAAGTTGGTGGTTAATACTTGAAAGACCTAGGTTCGAATTTTCAATTTATTGTATATCGTGTCATGGATATCTAAATTAGTGATTATTATATAAATATAATTCCGATCGATCATCACAGATTTGAGTTTTTCTGGATTTTTATAATAATTTAAAAAAATAACAATTAATAATAGTTGAAAATTAATAAAATAAATGTCAAATATTTACAGACTATGATTTCTGATGTCTCAATACTTAATAGTTGTTGATTGTGTTTACTTCGTTGTTAATTATTAAGCAACGGAAGATTTACAAAAAAAAAACAATGTCCAAGACCAAAATTATGTTAAATGAGAAAAAGTTACATGCACGTTAATTTTTATTACTAATTATTAAATTATAAATCAGCATCTCTTCTGTGTGAGAGTGAACGCGCTAGGCGCGTTCACTCTCACACATTTCATTAGCACGATAGATATTGAATCTATCGTGCTAATGAAAGAAAAGCCATAAAATAAATACGCTGAAAGGCAAAATAAAATTAGAAACACTATTATATGTACGTAGAAATTCACAATATTCACGCAAGAAGTCAGTAGATAGTCACCAGTGCTAGAATATAGTCCAATCGCTCTCAAAATAAGCATATTATTAATGTTTCCAAAGGCGTGAAAATGTTCGAATAAACATCATTCGCACGCACTTCGTCAGAGAAGGCGTTAATTAAGTGCGCAAAGTAGCCAATTAATACATAATTTCTGGGTGTTGAGTTTGCATAATTGCCGTGCGGCTTGCGGGGGGAGGGGAGAGGGGGCCGGGCGCTAGTTTGTGTAAAAGGCGCCCACGGGCGACCGTGATTTATCGATATCAGCCAACCTTATAATTTAGCGAAACAATCGAATCCGCGATTGCGAAAGCCATTATCATAATTGGGCCCGGCCGAGCGCTCGCCTAACTATTTTTAACCGGGGCGCAGATAAAACTTTACCGGTAGCTTAACATATTTGTGTAACAATGGTCACATTATTTTGTTTTATGATATAGATACAAATATAGATAGCGCTTCGTCGCAGCCGCACCTAACTGATCATTCTTACAAAGACGGCACGATTTTGCTACTTTTAAGAAGTGAGAATAAGACAGATTATATATAAAAAAATGCTTTATAGTATTTCATTAAATTCTTAAGTATCAAAAGTATGCGCTACAGCTTCGGGGCTTTCCTAGATTTATTCGATTCTATTTTAAAATTAGTTGATAGTGTCACTTTTAGTCGGACGCGAGACAGAAAGTTACGCTAGAGTAATTGACAGTGACATGACACGAGCATAACAAGGTCGCGTTTATAATGGACATTGTTACTTCACTATTTATACTCCCTTTCAACTATTTATACGTCGTAGTACTGCGTTTTACCCTAAGCCACAATTAAAACATAGTTTACACTATGACAATTATTTATTACACCATGGAAACATTGCTTTCCATAGTTATGTTTATATTGGCTGTAAATAAAAATATGCGTGTACTATTTAATTATAACTTTCTCTATTATTTTACGCATGTATGATGAAAATCAAGGAAGTATTAACATATAAAAATATGTTTTTAAACTAAATTGTATCCACAAATAAATATTTTAATGATTAAAATAGAACGGTTCAAATTCCGATATTTCATAGTTAAGATTCTTGGTTTCAAGATTTAAATTAATAATAATTAAATCACCTTGATCTATTTATAACACATTAAGTTTGATTAATAACGTGATTCAAAAGTTTGGTTATTTTTATTTATTTATTATTTTTACATCTATGTATAAATCTATAAGTCCATGTTGTTTCTTTAAATTAAAACATTATTATCTAGTGGACAGATTTTAACATTGTTTTATAAACGTAAAAAATTAATATATATTCACTATATTGCAAAAAACATAAAACTTACCAAAATAATAATATATGCTTAATGCTTCTATATATTCACTACATTCAGACTTACACCATTTGAATACATTACACTAATTTAAATACATTTTTGTATATGTACTATAGATTTATAAAAAAATGCCATCTGTTCCATTTTTTTTAATAAGTTGCACTTTAGGACCTTGAAGATCAACTTACAAAAACTCAATAAATTAATCTGAATGTCATTTACTTTAAATTGTAATAATTTGCACTTCATTCCGTTCTGCTAAATTACACTTTAGGAGCACAAGAAAAATATAATCTACTCATCACAACCATTAGTTATAAATTATATTAATTTGCACGCTATTTCGTCTCTTTCTTCTGATTTAAATATATATTCAGAATTACCTAGTTGTAACGCATTGGGCTTACGCCTGACAAGTTACAACTGAAGATATGAAAAATAAATTAATAAATTATATTATTTTATTTAAGTAAATTCTTCTTAGTTACATTCTAGGACCACCATGAACACTTTTTGGACCAATATACATAAAAAGCAGATTGAACATTATCTGTTTTAAATTATATTTATTTGCAACTTATTTCATTTTCTTATTCTGATACAAATCATGAGAAAAAATAGATTTGCTCTGAATCATCAACACTGATCAGATAAACGATGACTGGAAAAGACGGTCAATTTTTACATAATTCTCAATTTATTTGTTTTTACATGTAAACCCTTGAGAAAAAATAGAGAGTAGGCAGAAGTAAGGAGTCTGATTATATTCTGAATCATTGCCATTAATCGGAGGACCGAGGACTTTCTATAGTGAATAAGCCAAAACAATTTGGATTAAAATGATTAATGAAAAAGTGAATTTAAATCAGTATCTTCAGAATAAATTCCTAGCATAATATGTAAATTAAAAAAAGGAATCAGTACTGATGAATCAGATGTAAATATAATTAATGAAACTTGGGAAAAAATAAGAAATAAATTATATTATTTAGTAAATAAAGCACTTTATGAAGAAGAAATATATGATAATTAAAGGATTGCTTATATTATAACTATACTTAAAATAAAAAATTGTAAAAAAGGATGAGAGCAATTAACATATTGTCTTGTATAAAAAAGGTGATGGAAGAAGAAGTAATCCAAGAATTAAAGGATTTGATTATTTCTCAAAACATTCTATGAAAACAACGATCGGGATTCAGATAAAAGTATTATACTGAGACTGCAGTAATAAATGATTGGTTGTTAGCCAAGGATGCAAATAAAATCATTGTAGCAGAGTTATTGGATTTCAAGAGAGCTTTCGAAACATTTGATAGAATAATAATGTTAAAGAAATCAGAGAATATCAGTATAAGTAAAATAGTTTTAAGATGCTTTAATTAAGTTTATATAAATTACAAGTATTCCAAAGTAAAAAATAATATCTTACGGTGTACCTCAGGGTCTAAATTGGGACAATTGCTGTTTATATTATGTGTTGATGATATAATTAATACTACAAAAAAATGTAAAATACATCTATTTGTGCACAACACTTCAATATATTACATAGGTGATAATGTTACAGAAGTTGTAGATAATTTAAATAATGAATTAAGTATAATAGGAATAAGAATAAAAATACTGTACTTAAACTATGAGAATAAAATTAAATGTGTGTTTAATAATTATAAAAATATGTTATATACTAATATAAAAATAGTTATATATTAATATGTTATATATTAATATAAATTTTAAGGAGCATTATAATTACATATTAATAAAATAGTCAAAAAATATGTACATCGTGTAAAAATATGTCCAAAATATTTTTCTGAGGTGAAAAAAAGCCAAAGAAGTACAGACAGATGTCACATCTCACAAATTGCTCCATAGTTCGTCTGCATTTCAATATTACACTATGTTTTAAAAATATTATAGCTATCCTTATTGATATATGAGAGTATAGGTTAAAATGTTTTTAAATCAAATTTTGGTCAATAGGCGGGCGCAATAACAATTATCACTTCTCAGAAGGCAAAAATTCACGTCAAAACAGACACAATTTTATTGTTTTTGACGTGAATTTTTGAGTTCTGAGAAAGAATAATTGTTTTTTGCGCTCTCCTATTGGTCAAAATTTGGTTAAGATATGCTATATTAAATTTTATATGTCCCTTCATAGGTTTATTATTTTATTTATTGTATTAATTTACTTGGCTAATGTAGCTAATTTTTACACTACCCTAATTTTAATTATACATAAATATAAACAGAAAATAAAAAGAACTTAATATTTTAATTTATTTCTTAATGCACGAAAGTGTTTCTTTATTTCATTTAGGAAACACGCTACAGTTTTATTTTTGTAGATTGTTCTAAGTATATTATTTTACAAATTCACACCTCCGTACATAGTTCCCTTGGCCGTACTCATTTTCTTATACGTCTCTGATATGTCCCTTCATATGTTAAATCATTTAAATACATATTTGTACATTTAAATCCAAGATTATAAAATGATTTTATGGATAAGAAATATAATAGTATAAACATAAAAAAATAATCTACAATAAAATTATATTGCCCCATTTTAATTATTGTGCAACAATATTTTATATGCTTAATAAATTAGGTAAAACGATCTTGGAAAAATTTCAAATTAGGGCAATGAGAGTAGTTTCAAATAAAAATATATTTACTAGTTGTAGAAGTATGATTGATATATTGGAATGGGTATAAGATAAGATATAAATAAGAAATTAATATGTACATTAGATTTAAATCTAGAAGTAGAGATAATTTAAGTATAGCTAGGTATAAGAAAACGAGTTCGGCTAGGGGAATAATATATGGAGGTAGGAATTCGTATAATTATGTTCATAGGACAATCCGCAAAAATAAAAATGTGGCGAATTTCCCAAATGGAATAAAGAAACACCATATTGTATTCAGAAATAAATTATAATATTGTCTTTTTTATATTCTGTTTATGTTTTTTTAGTATATAAACAAACACTAATATCTAAATAAAGTAATAAAATAAATATGTTTATACTCAAATTGAGTTTAGTCTTAATTAATGTGACAATCAAACTTGAAATTTTATTTATTGCAATCATAGTAATATTGCACAATGTCAAGTTAATTTAGTCTCTATACTTCCATCGCCTAACTAAAGTGCGCAAAGTGTTAAATTATTGTGTAACGTTTAATTTTTTAATAAATAATGAAACGAACAGTTTCTTTCGAAAGTGTCCAAGATTTACGACCGTCATGATAGTTTTCGCCAATGCGTCATTGGGTAATATTCAATGTGTGTAAGTATGTAATTGCTCAATCGGAGAGATTAAGCGAAATCAATTTAGAGTCAGAGTCTCGGATCGGTTTTGGATTTTATGGCGTTCGGCTCCCTTATCTTTAATGCGACTCAGCCGCTTGATTCCGATGCAAATTTACAGCTTTAGATATAATAATTTTATATGTAATGGCATCCTTAATGGACTCGCGGAATTTTACACGCATAATCGCCTTCAGGGGCTCGAGTATTTTTATTAAAAAAATAAGCACAGAAACCGAATCGAATAACTTTTGTATGTTTGAATCGAATCGGTGGTAAATAATAATTAATTAATATTCACAGTACAGCCCATCGTCGGTTTAAGTACTTATCTGACTTACAAATTACCGCTCGAAGTATGTAATTAAATATGTCTTATGAATTTAAACGGGTTCTGTTTAAATTTCACTGTATTTTGCCACAAATATATTAATTTATTGCTTCATCCAATTTTTTTTTTAATATAATCGATTTTTATTTTACTCTAATTGATGTGATTGAACGAGGCAAAAACAGTCGATCTCATGTATTAATTAATTATGTTTTAGTCAAATGTCAATTAGTCGAGTAACAAATACATTAAAGTCAATTATGCTAGATTAGCTATACTAAATCAAACGCTTCGACATTATTATTATGTAGACTTTGTAGCGGTGTTAAAAAAAAGTGAAACATTCTCGATGTCAACTCGAGCAATTAAGTACAGATGTAATAAAGAGCAGCAGTAGCGTCAGAAACATTCCTAGATAAAAAAAAAGAAACTAGATTGATACAATTTAATTGGTGGCAGTGGTATAAGTAGCGGACGGACAGAAGCCGGTATCGATAAGGTTGGCAACAAAGAGAAAGTTAATTTATTCGATCGGTGCGTTGTTTGTTTTGGTAAAAAAGGAGCATAATAATAATTGAATCGCGGTGTGGTATTGTATTGTATTGTATTGCGCGCGTGACAAACCAATCGGACGGGGCAATAATGTTGAGCTGACACCCGTCCGAGATTGATTATTGCTTTCGAGTCGGCGGATTTGCTCCGGGGGACTGACAATGCCTGCCTACAACCGGGAGCTCTAGGCTTCTCAAAGCGTGGGCGCGCCTTCGTAGACACGCACGAACGAACCTACCTGAGGTGAACTTTTCTACTTTATTTTATTCGCTATTAGCAATCAGAAGAAACATTATTGTTATATTTAGATACATAAATAAATCAGAAGGCGATTCTTCAGAAAGAATACGTAAATATTTGTTTTGATTATAAGATTTGGAGTATGCAATATTTGATACAGTTGTGAGTGAAGTGATTTTACTAAGCAAAATGTGTTCATTTATTTTTATAATTGCAAAACAGTTTTACATGAGTATTCTCGATGATTGGGTTGCACTCGGATGACTGCTAGGCAGTCGTTGCGCTTAATTTGACTTTATTTTTTAATTTATTTAGCTAATTTTTACACTAAACAAATTTTAACTAATCATGCATATAAATCACAATATAAACATAAAATAAAAAATACTAACTGTTATAATTTATTTCTTAATATATTTTATTCCATTAGGAAACCAGTTACATTTTTATTAGAATGTATCTCATATTTGTAAAGCTTATCTTAGGTTTATATGTACAAGAATGTATCTAAATAATTTAACATATGAAATGACTTAAATAAAAATAAAGCTCATAAAAATAAATCTTTATCGTTTAATATATTTATTGAATTTAAACCAAAGATCGATTTGGATCGAATCATATCTTATAAAGACTTTAACGATAATATTTTTTGCTAAGATTTCAGTTTAAGTTTAATACATAATCTTAAGGTGTGATTTTTTATACAGCTAATGAAATAAATAGATCTGTGTGTTATTACTTTTAAGTGTATTTTATAGCATATATAAAATTCTAACATCAGTACCACATATTTGGAAATTTAATCTTTGATTTATATGTACAAAAGTATATTTTAATCATTTAATCACTAAAAAGACTTTTTAAATAAAATATAACACATTATAAAAAATACATCTAAAGATATGTTTATATATGTATCTGATTTTAAAAATTAAGTTTTATTAATCGGTCACGTTTATATCTATTTAGTGTATTTAAACCTAACAGATAAATTAATTGAAAATAACATTTATATGCATTGAAGAACCGATAATATTTGACGCTGAGACTCCAGATTTGGTTTAATACGAAAGTTAACCAAAGTAAGGTTGAAAAAATATTAGATTTTTTAATTACTATCGAATCACTAAAAAAAAAACTATTGTGTAGTAACTTTAAATAATAATAAAAAAATGTCATACATACAATTTGATCTAACCTATGTTTATATCTTTTTTCTGTTTATCTAACCTAAGCTTAGGTTCATGAACATAAATGAATTAAAATCATTTAATCTGTAAAGGGTCTTAATATAATACGGCTCAGGAAAATATATCCAATTATGTTTAAACAGTTATTCAATTTAAAAAGCTGAGTTAACTAAATAAAATGTAATATAAAATTAAAATAGATTACTTTAATACAGTTTTAGTTTAATACATACACTTAACATAACTTAAGTGACGTTTAAATTGATTAATATTTAGCTTATGTTATTATTTTTAATTACTAATATATCTCTAGAAAGTCATAATATGACATTTATATAAATCAATCTCGGTTTAAATGTGTCTTATATCTGTAAACATAAATTGAAATGCACAAACATGCATTTGAATCATTTAACTAATCAAATTAAACATAAACCAATTTAATACTGCTGATAAAAATGCATCTAAAATATTTTATGTTATGTTTAAATATTTATTTAATTTATAAAAATAAGTTTAATTAGCTGGTTACGATTTCTCGTAATTAACAGTTTAGTGATCTTAAAGGACATAAAATTAAAACAAAGTAATAATACTCACAGTAATCATGACATTTGAGTTATTTTATAATTAAAAAAAAGCGCTGAATCTGACAAAAAATTAAAAAATTAAAAAAGTTTTTGAGATATCGCTAAAATTCCGTATTTTTCATTCTGTAGATAATCATGAAAATAGATAATAATTAAATTTCTGTATTTTAACTTTAATATTTATAGCTTCTCTATTTTCTAATTTATTTTGATTAACATCTGCTTAATTTCTTTCTAATAAATTGTGCTTTATCTTTAGTATATAAAAAAAATTCTTTATATAATTCACAGTACAATCAAATTTTTTTCTTAAATTTTGCTAAAAATCATCAATCATGCCTAAACAAATAATCTGATTGAAAAGTGTTGTAAAAAAGTTTGATATAAAATTTAATTAACTTTAATTAAATTTAGATAACTTTGCAATCAGAGATATTTACAATTAAGTAAATACATTTTTTTTAAATGAAAAATACGGAAATTCAGCAATACATATCTCGTAAAACATGACTTTATTGCATACACATTTTTTCAGAATAAAAATACAAATATTTAGCAATACATATCTTGAAAATTGTTCTATTTTCATATTTTTTAAATTTATTTCCAGATTCAACGCGCGATTTTACATAAAAAGTGACTTTTAGGTGTCTAAATATGGCATTTATACAATTTAATCTAACTTAGGTTTAAATATGTAATGTGATTTTAAATAATATAAGGGTTTAGATGTGTTATTTGCATTATTTAAAAACATATTTATTGAGTATATAAAATAAATTTATTGCGTTCAAGTCTAATCTCAATTATTAATACTACATATGTTTATGCCTACGTTATGTTAGATTCTAATTAAGCTATTTTTCATACTAATAAATCATTAGAAAGCCATAGGGGTTTCTCAAAGTAGTAATTAATCGGTAATCGCGTTTTAGTTCGCGTGCGTCGAAAAGATCGAAACGCGCGGGGTGGCGCGAAACCCGATCGATTTTTCTCGATGCTCCTTCTCTCTCTCGTTCGCGGTGAGCATTTTGTGGTTATTGTTATCGTAATTCATAATAATAAAGCAGCGTCAGAGTGATATATGCGTCAGTAACGAGCGGAGGCCGCCTCCGGACAATGATTAACCAAATTTCGATAGACGCGGGTGAGGTCACGTCGACTTTCACCGTCGCATTTAATACATGTCACATTGTTAAATGTAGGTATGCGTACTCTCGAGTTCACTCGACTGAGGAAGGCTCGTCTACGGTTTCAACCCGAGACTAAAATATCAAGTGGCCGAAACGTTCCGATACACTTTTTTGTATCGTACGTCGCCTACTCTCCTTTAAATCTGACCGATATCACAACACCGCAGACATTTGATATATAACCCGAATTAAATCGCACTGACAAAATAATAAGCAGTATGACGTTCAGCGTCCCACGATCGTTATTAAATTGTAAAATGATGAAATTCGATCTGTTTAACACAAATTACGTGGGCAAGAGGTAATTCATTAGGTGCATAATACACATCGGATATAAAGGCGCTTGATAAATCAATTTTCATAGATTTATATTTGTGATTTCGCAAATTTAAATGATGTAAACAACAAAAACATATTTCCATTGAAAATTTTGATTTGTTAACAAAAAAATTGGGCTACTTTTAAGCGCTTGTTCCTTTTTAATGAATTAGATATTAATATATAGTAACAAACCTTAAACAAAATATTAAATAAAATATTTCTAGTAATAAAAAAATGAGCCTTAAGTTTGATATCATTTCACGCATGTAAAATATTGATATTTATATATTCATGCAATAAAAAATAGTGTTATGTGAAGTATTGTATCATTAAAATAAAATTATTGGGCGTTTAAAAGTAGCTTAATAAGAGCTGAATCTCGTTCGATCGACAAAACCGCTGGTATTTTTTGCGGTTGGACAGCGTGGGCGTGAATCCGGCCCTGTGTACTTTTCACAGGAGCGAAATCGTAACCCGAAACCGAGGACGGCACTATGAAGCACACAATGGGCGGTGTAGGATTGCAGACGAAGCCGCAGAGAAACTCTCTTCTTTTTACTGCGCGTTTACCTTAATGAATTTAATAATAACTCGGCAAAGGTCAAAATTGCGGTTTGATAACTCTATGTTGGATCGATTCGACTTTATGTCTCGTAATTACACAGCATCTGTGCGCAATTATCCAATCTCGAGGTTGACCAACGTTGACCCCTCGTCGATATTCGCGGAAGTTTTTTATTTATTAAATTTAACATAAACAACATCGGTTATATTACGTGACTGCGTTTAGTTACATTCGATGAAATATCATTTATTGAAATGTATTTTATTATCATCGCACGTCGTTATGAGTTATTGTATCTCATTTTTATGATTATAAAATTATCGCTAAGCGTAAACAAAATTAATTTATTTATAATAACAGTCTCGATGGCAAGAAAACATTAACCTTTTGCATTCATAAATCATGATTTCATTAAATGATGGTATTTATGTATAACGTATTTTACGATAACCCATAAATACGTTTAAGAACTACATTTAAAAACGCCAATTATCCAATATTATTTATTTATATGATCAGTATTTTTTATATATTACATTTAAATACATATAGTAAATAGATCTTGCAAATATTCGACATCATTAGAATCTCTATAAGAAATATTCGAAATAAAATTATTTTAAATAATCAAAATAATTCATGAAAATTGCTTCTGAACGATTTCATTATTGTTTCTGCTATTGAAAACACATGATAATTAGTAGTTAATGTAAACGTTTTTTTTTTAGAAAATATTGGAATATCTAAAAATAATTATGAAAGACTAGCTGCGGTACCTCATGATAGTGAGGGACCGACAAACGAAATTTTGTTTTTTCAACTAATATGTATATGAAATTCCACGATTAGAAAATTAATTTTGTAGCTTTTTTTATTGCACTTTATATCCAAAGATATATTGAGTTTTGTAAATAAATCATTAATGTGATTAATTTATCGTTTCATCGTTTTTTTTCACTGCATATTATAATTATTAACTTATTGAATATTATATTTTTTAAGTAAAATACTATATATGCTTAAATATTTCTATATTGAAGTAGTATTAAAGTAGTAGAAAAATGAATATAATGTTTCAATAATATTTCAGCTTATGAAAGTTTCAGAATGGATTTAGATCAAGAAAAATAAAAAATTGTGCCATATTACTCACTATTAAGATTTTAAAACAAATGTATAAAATTGTTAAGCAAAAGAAAAATTAATTACAGACTCAATGTCACGAAGTTATTAACTTTTTGTACAAATAAATCATAACTTAATTAAATAAGCAATTTAACATATTGAACGAAAGTTAAAAATAAATTTTGCAATCCAATAAATACAGTTGAATTTTAATAAAAAATAAAATTATGCAATATTAATAAAAATAAATTAAAAAGTGTTCTATTAAATTAAATTACATATAAAATTCTAAGCATTTATATTTTATTTTTATTTTAATTTTTTTACAAAAATTTATAAAATACCGTTTTAATTTCCCAAGTCAGTTAAGTAATTAATGTTTTTTTTAAAGTCATTTTAACCTTTTCTATAGCACATATTTTTTAAGTTTTTGTTTTTAAAACATATACCACTAAGATATTCTTTATGCGCTAAATTAGTTTTTTATTAAAAAATATTAACATCTAATATGTACGAGGTAGTTTTATTTTTAATTAATTATCATGATATTCTTCCGTGAGATTAGATAAATCGAAATGACCGGAATTATATTTTAATAATTATCACTATTTTTTTTCTCCCAGGCACGATAGAAATTTTAAAATAATAATGTATGAGATTCAAACTTCAGGTCAATAATCAACGACTTATACTACAATGCTGTCTGAGAACACTTTTCTATCTATTCTGTAGGTCATATTATTTATTAATTAAGTAACTTATGAATCAATGACGTTCATAAATGTTATCCTAATTACCAACAGATGCAAAAAAATAAATTATTTTTCTATCATTACCTGCGCCAGTGCATACTTTGCATCATGAATATTAATCCTTGTTTTTGATCGCTGATTAAAAACCTTACATAAAATTTTCCTAGCTATTTTATTTTGTGTATTCTCACATTCAAACAAATCGCACTATCGCTTGAAGGCATAAAATATAATTCCATAATAATTTCTACGTTCAGATAAAAACCACTATAGGTACTAAAACTATCATAAAATATTCATCGTTTATTATAATCGTCGTTGAATGTAATTGGGAAATAACTATATTGTATAATGCCTGATATTTAAGAGCTTCTTTTACATAGTAAATCGTCTACCATAATTAATAACTAATATAAAATTAATTTTACATATTAGCTGCGGTACTTCGCGACAGTGAGCGACCGACAAAATAAATTTGGCGTTTTTATTTACGCTATTTGCAAAATTATTAGACTATTTTATTTGAAAGAATTCAGAAATGATGCGTTTTAAATGTATCTATACACAGACGAAGGCAAAATGTTAATCCGGTATTTTTCGAATGACGTCATGGCTTCGGCACGGATCGAAACGGGAGATGTTGTATGCGATTAAGCTTATATAAATTACACAGCCCGCGAGGAATCGATTAATATGCTAATTCCGCGAATCTCGATTATTGTCGGAAGCCGGCTCTGACTTTTTGCGAGGCTCGGAGTAGCAGTAACGTGACGAAATGCGGCCGCTCTTTTTCCAGCGGACAATAAAGTGTCATTACGTTAAACGGCCGCTCTCGTTAATTTCCAATGCCACGCACTCGACAAAGGGAATTTTTCTCATGCCAGCCCTGTATGGCCACAGAGCCCATTCTATGCGCGAATCGTATCCTGAATACAAATCGACCGCAGCAAAAAATAATACGCTTGGTTGCCCTGCGCGGGAAGTCGTAAAAGTCGCGCGGGTGCCGAGTGCAAAGGGTTAATTAAATTATTAAACGAGCTCGTAAGCGACTTTTACGGCGGTAGCGGACTTTGTAGGGAGCTTGGATTAGAACTTTAAACTATAGTTGCGGTTTAGAGCTTTAAATACCGGTAATTCAGATAAATTCATTAATAGAATTGCGGTATTGGAATATTTTTATCACGTTCCAATACAAGCCATTGTTATTTACTTTCTAAAGAAAAACACACGATATGTTTTTTCTGCTAAGATACTTTACAACCTCCGTTCTTGGTATATTATATAAAGACATTTAATGTATCACATTAAGACGAGATTCGTGAAAGGCAATAAATGATTTTGTCATCTAAAATAGTTTTGGTTAAACATAAAAAATCTCTTACCTGATAAATTTATTTTTAATAAAACCAATAATAACACAATTTTGAATTTAGAAAATCTTAAAAAATATATTTAAGAAAGTCTATTCTTTAGAAAAAAGTTTAATTTTAATCTGATAAATGAAAACTATGATGTTGAACTAGAGAATTGACTGAATTAAGTTAAACCCTATGTTAACGTAGCATTTATATTGCAATTTAATTAAATTTTTATTTACTGTGATGTATACTGAGTGAACATATCATTTTATTATGATAATATATGTATTATATATCTAAATATGGTGTACAATCTCATTTTTTAAAATTAAAATATAAATTTTATTTAAATTAGAAATTATGACGTTTATTAAAACTATAAATAAGTGTAACGTTTGAAATTTGAATATATCATTATATTTCGTAATATTGCTCGTATTTTTACATTTTTAAATCACTACTTTTTTAATGTACACTAAGTTTACATCACCGGAGTGCGTCATGTTTTGCACAGTAAGGATTATTTTTTATTAAATGTTAATTTTATGAGCGCTATTTGTGTTAAATTATCAGTTAGGTTATTCGTTTATCAATAATGTTTTTATGTTTAGTTAAAAAATTGTTTTTAAATAATAAAATATAAAATTGATTTTAATTATAAATTATGACATTTAATAAAACTTTAGATAAGTGCTACGTTTCTATTTTTGGCTATATCAATATATTTCGAAATTAAATTTAAATCATTCATTTTTACACATTTTTTTCAATGTACACTAAGTATACATCACCGGAGTGCAACGTTTTTATGTACTGTAAGGACTATTGATCGATAGATATTGTGCTAAATTATCAGTTATATTATTCATTATATAATAATATTGTTTAAATTTTTTTTTTTTTTAAATTTAATTATAAATTATGCTGTTAATTCAAAGTTTGGATAAGCGTTCTATTTTGGCTATATTTGGCTATTTCGTAATATTTCTCGTATTTTAACATTTTTAAATCACTAATATTTTTTTTTTTTTAATGTACACCAAGTGTACATCACCAGAATGCGTCAATTTTTGCACTGTACGGATTATTGCTTGATAAATATGGATTTTATGAGCCATATTTGTATTAAAAATGGTGCAAAAATCTCATTTTTTTTTTATATTAAAATATTAATTTAATAATAATTAAGAATTATGACGTTTATTAAAACTTTGGAATAGTGAAACGTTTCTATTTTGGCTGTATAATAATTATTTTACATTTTTAGTGTATACTAAGTGTACATCAGCGGACCGTACGATTTTTTTGTAAAAGATAAACCTTTGTGCTTAATTATAATTACAGTCAATCGTTTATCAATAATATTCGTATTTAAAGTTTATTTTATAATAAGCAATTATGCAAGTAAACAACTAGTAAAAGCATACTTTGGATTATATGCAAGTGGTTTTCATGGATTTAAACCATAGTTGAGTGACGTGATTTATTTAAATAAACATTAATGTCATTTCGTGTATTCAAACTTAAGCTATTAAACTTGGCTAGGTTAAAGTTGATTAAAACTTTAGATACTTTGAATTATGTGTGTAATTTAATTAGGTTTTAATTTTATTGCATAATTCAAACATTAAAGTTTTATGGGAATTTATGTACAGAATTATTTACAGTCAAAGGTGTAAAGATGAAATCTAACTTTATTACAACATAAATTGAATAAGTTTTAATCGGTTATGGAGCGAGATTTTCGAAAGGTCTAATCGATCCATATGTGACCTCAGAAGCCATCGAATTACGTTGACCTTCGCCTGATAACATTTAATGTCACGCGAGAGGTCGCAATTTGGCGTTTCGCCCCGAGGCCTGACAAATTGGACCCCGTTATTTAATTTGACAAAATTGCGCCTCGGGATTTATGGGAAATCGCATCACTCAAGGAGACACTTTTGATAATTTACTAGATTTTAATCTCGCGTAATTGGTCGAGTGGACGCGGAAAACGATTTGCATACGTTGCGAGAGAGTATGTGTGCGTTGACATTATTTATGCGCCAGTGGTAATCGGTGGTGTTTGGTTGTGCTCGCGGAGGAATTTTCCAATTTGCATGTAAATCGTCGATGTTTAGTTCCAGCGGAGCAACAGTGAAAATTTATATAATTTCAGTGATTAATTCCAGCGATTACTTATCCGCAATACCTTCGCTTAAACTTATACATGAAGTGTGACTACTGCTTTAATAATAAATAAAAGCATACTTTTAAAGTTGCGCGAATTTAAATTCTTATTTGCAGGAAGCTCAAGATAGGTTAAAATTTTTTTTTAAGTTCAAGTTACTTGAACGTATATTTAAACATCGTAGATTATTTTAGTTAACCTTAGGTTGAATTTGATTCGATACAATAAACAAAATTTCAATTAAAACCGTTTAAAAAAATATGAAAACCTATCAAAGATAATTGGTTTCGAGTGTACGTACTAATTAAAAATAATAGATAAATCAATATATCACGATTTCGTACGAGCCGAATAATTCAATTAAAAAATAGCAATAAAATTCGCACAGGAGTGCATTTATTTATTTTATAAATACGAATTAGATAACGCCGGATATTAAAGCCAAGTTAATTAAGATCGAGGGATAGATATTGTGCGTTTATAATATAAAATAAAATAATTTATGAATATTGCGGAGTCGAGAGTGGAAACTGTGCGCAATTAGCATAAAGCACACGTCACACGATTACAGATTTTACTGTATAATATTATAAATAGTTTTAATGGTGCGCCGTAAACGCTTAATTGATATCGATTACGTAAATCGACTAACTGGGCTTCGAACGTTAAACGCTCGTTAGTGAGATTTTGGAAAAACTAACCTGCGTCCAAGATGCGCTGTTTCACAGAATGCTGTCTCCCGTGCCAAAACTGCCACGCTTTTATTTCGTCCTCTGGTGATTTTTCTTCTCTGAACATCAACATGACTACGCTCTAGAAAAAATATACATAATTAAATTAATACAAGGGTATAATAAGAGTTTGATTAAAATTCAATACGAATCGATCTTATGTATGTAATTATACGCGATTTCATGTTAACCAATACTCGCCAGATATTTGTTTTATTAGATTATTTATCTATTTGTTTTTTTTTATGTAGCGCTAGTTAAAAGTGGCGGGGGTCGCTTAATGTATTCATCGTTGGCTATTAAGGTACCACCTACAGCATGCGTGATTGGAAGCTGTGCTTACGCCGCTTGAATAATAATTAACCAAAAATTCTTTACAACCTCAGAGGCCAAATTCACGAAATTCAGACCGAAAATATGCCTAAGGAGCTTCGAATGTCGATATTTAATCTTAAAATTGCATGTTTCTTAATGACGTATAATGTTATACGTATTTTTTTTTAAAATGAAAACAAAATTTTTGACGGTGTTAATAAATATTTATTAAACATTTTGATGCTTGCTAAAGTTTAATAAAAAACAGCAAAAACATTATTATTAGTTCAATTACTATTATAAAAAAAATGTTTTCGTGAAGTAATTTTATTTTTGGCATATATTTTTATTATTTTAAGGGTAGCTAACAAAGTTAGCCGTGATATTAAAAATCGTTTCAGGAAGATCTGATTAAAACTATGCCACCTAAAATCTCCTCAAAAACTGTTATATCCCATATACATAGAAGAAAAATGCAAAATTTCTCACTTATCAAAAATTCTCATTAAATATTTTTATTTTTGATATTAAATTTATTTTAATATTTTCAAATGGTTTATAACAACTGCAATTTAAAAAAAATGGTTCTAATAAGCTAAATTCACATCTACATTGAGTTCAGATAATAAGAAAAAAGAGAGATTTCCATTTACTACTCAGAAAACATTGTTTGATAATAAAAGTTTTATGACCGACTCTAGGAATTACGGTTAGCCAACTTTTTTGAACATTTACCAGACAAAGATCATTCACTGATTAAATTAAATAAGACATTCTTTTAATGTAAATATTATATGAATTATGCGAAAATGAAAATTTAAAATAAATTAATAATGCATATTTTCTTATTTTAAAATTTTTGACGTTCGTTTATTAATTTTATTATAATTTACATGAACACAAATTGACCCATATTGTTAAAAAAAATATTGAATTGAATTTTTGAATAGCCATTTTGCAACAAGATAGCAGATCAAACCGAAATATATTTTTAAAATAAGTTTAATGGACCTTAAAATTATGATACATATAGTGTCCTCAAATTTTTTGAGATATCCTACGCAAATAATATCATATTTAATTTTTTAAATTGTAAATCTTTTTTAAAAGATTTTTATTTATAAACATTTTTATTCTAAAATATTTTTAACATAGTTACGATTTTTATTTTTTTAAAAGCTGCTATTTTAAAACAAGTAAACGGATTATGTTGACTTAGGAATATTTATAAGAGCTATTTTTTAGAAAAAAAATTATGTCAATATGAGTAATTGACGTATCTTCAAAAATCTCTTATATATAATATATGTATATAAGTATTTATTTACGGAATTTTCACGAAAATATCTTTTAGCATTATATGGTGAAATTTTTTCCTAGAATTAAAATTTTTTTGTAGTCACGCAATATTTATCGTTTTTTAAAGTTGCGTCATGAGTCCTTCAACAATATGTAGTATTTCTTAAATATATATATATAAGAAAAACATGTAGTAAAAAATCAAAATCAAGAAGAAAATGTATGTTTATTAATTTATTTAATTATTCAATAAAACTTGAAGCTTTTATATTTTTAATTTAAATAAAAATATGAAAATCAATATTGTTTAATAAATAAATTTATGGAATGAACGAACATTAGTATTTTATTTATTTATTTATAGTTGACATTGAATAGTAATTTAATTGTATATAATCAAAAACAGCTATTTTTAATTTAAACATTTGAGTCAGCGTTTGTTGCTATTTGTGATATACACCGTCTTTTACTTCTTCGATATTTATTCGCAACTACGATATATGTAATATATGTACTTGCCAGAAGAGTTATTGAAGACGTTGCAAAATACAAGGACTTGCTATTATGAATATCAAAGGTGCAAGAGGAAGAGTGAATAATCCAGATATTTTGATTTTATATAAATCGATATTGAAAAAGATATCAGTTTTCATAGAAAACATATATAATAAAATCCACATTCCACACTTAATCTCACTAATTGTAAAAACAATATTTTTTATTTCTTCCGTTATGTGTAGTTCAAGTATTATAAAAACAACCTTGTTGTTATTTTTTTAAATAATTTAAATAAACATTATTTGCTAATAGCATTAAAGACAAGTGCAACTATTGCAACGGTACATTAGCAACAGAAGGTCTGCACATTCTGGAAAAAATTCCAATGACATATCCAATACATGGAATTCGCTAAGAATAAATCAAAATCGGTTATTTTTTCATAATGTTTTTTTTATAATATTGAAGCCTTTTCTTCAAATTATACATTTTAAGAAATTAAAAAATCAAGCTTTTAGCTTTCAAGGTTAATGATTAAATAAGACGCTTATACGTATTACATTTTTTGTATTTAAAAATGAATAATTTTAATTATTTTTCTTCACGGCATTATTTGTATGCACATTGTAAGCTGTATTTTTTTCGCAACACATTGTCGTATTGAACAACAACACGGCATGATAAACACTGGCGATTAATACCACGCAATGCCTCCGAGATGCAATTTTCGTTTACGTCATATCAATAATGAGATTAACGTAATGAAGCTGGAGAAGAGAAGGACGGGAGAAAAAGTGCAGTGCAATTAAAGCAAAATCGTGAGCAGCCTTCGGTGCATTCTTGACGTGTGCGAACGGAAACGAGCGAAATGTCTTTACAGTGTAAAATTCCTCATCCTAATTAAGCGACAAACGTTAACGAAAACAGGCAACGGAGACCTATCTTATGATTCTATGAGTTTCATGGAGGAAATCCTGACTCATAAATCTATGAAAGTGTTCATCTGATCTTTTGCGCAATAGTATACGGCAGGTGTTTCTATTTAATGTAAAGTGGATTGTAGGTTTATGGATGCTTAACGGATGACGGATCGTTTTATGACTAACTAAGAAGAGTAGAGTCGAGGCTTTTACATAGCGAATAGCCTAAGGATATTCTACATTTCCATGTACATGAATAATTGCTATCTCACTATCGAACTCTGCTGATTTTATTATTTTACTACATAAACAAATATTTTTAAGGCATTTGAACAATTTTATGTATATGTGTATAACCTATTTTCTATTCATTTTATTATTTATTATATTATAATAAAACATTTAAACATATTTATTTTTTTCACTAGTATTTTTAGGCGTACTTACTATTTTTTTTATGTTGTTTACTATTTTATAAAAATATTTTTTTTAATGTATTATATATTTATTGAAGTTATGATTTTTTAATTTTTTTAAATAGCCGCCATTTCGTAACAAGATAGCGTCGATATTATTTAAACTACAGAAGTTCTATATTATTTACTTATATATTTACGTAATTCCGCATATGTAAGAAATAACTTATTCTGCGGTTACAATTTTATACATTAAAATTACAAATTTTATAAAATTTACATTTAAAATATTTGTTATTAAATTTCAAAATAAGATGCATGTTATGAAAACAAGAATAACATTTATATATGTATTATTTATTAACTTAATTTTATTTTAATAAAATTGCATAAATTCATTAAAAAAATATTTTTTAATTTCTTTGCCATTATTCCTAGTAGTTGATTTTGGCAAATCACGAAAGGTTTTAAATGCAATAAAATTAAAAGAATTTGTGCCAAACTACACAGAAAATGCAACACAGGGCTTGTAAATTATCGACACATTAAATTTCATAATTTTGTAGCTGTTTTCTAAATTTAAATTTGGTATTTATAGTCGATTTTTTGGGTTACTATTATTAGTTCATATTTTGGTAGAATAGTTACAAGCAAAATTTTAGTTTTCATATATATATATATATCCTTTGTGTAATCGAAAGACAAATTTAACAAATTTTCATAACACTATTTTGAATTAAAATTTACTTGTAAGCCCCCAAATGCAAGACATATATGTTAGAAGTTAGATGATTATGAATATGTGTATAACAAATGTTTAATCTAGTTTTATACGATAATATATTTTAAAACTTGTATGAATTTTTTGACATTGCTAATATTTTTTTATTATATAAACAATATAGTAGTTATAAAAAAAAAATTGTATTTATAATAAAAGTAGAACTATAAAATTTATAATATCATTTTTTACAATTAGAGTATTAATTACAGTAATTAAATATTTTTACTTCTTTCTCTAAGGTTTTTTTAAAAAGTTATGATTTTTTTACATTTTTCTAAAACAAGACATCGGATTTGATTGACTAAAAAATTAGTCAATATTAGTAAAGTTATCGTGTCTTAAAATTTTGTCATCCTACGTAAATGACGAAAAATTAAAAAAAAATAGTTTTTATTTTAATTCAATATATATTTTAAAACATTTTTTATACTTATACTTTTTTTTACCAAAGTTATGATTTTATTATTATATATTTTTGAGTAGCTGCCATTTTAAAACAAGATAGTGGATTAGGTTGATTAAAGAACTTAGCTGATATATTATTAGGAGCTAATTTTAGAATAAGTTATATGTCGCAGTCCTAATATCACATGCAAATAGTAAAAAAAATGTATCAAAATATTTAGTATTTAAATTTAATATTTGTTTTATAACGAATTATACTAACTTTTTTCTTTAAAAGTTTTTTATAGCAAGGTAATATTTTTATTATATTTTTACGAGTAATTGTTATTTTGAAACAATACAGCAAATTAAAAGCTGAGATATTTATAAGAGATAATTTCAGAACAATTTCTATGTCGATATATTGAAAGCTATGGTTTCCTCTAATTTCGTCACATCTCACTCATATATTTTTTTAAATTTAAATTTTAACATAAAATCTTTTTTAAAGCGCTTTTACTTTACAATTATTTTTAACACTAACATTGTTTTTGTATAGTTTTTTTAAAAAAAAAAGAACGTACTAAGTGTTATCAAGTCATTAAAAACTCACATAAATGACCAAAAAATGTAACAAAAAAGGTGGGTTTGAAACCAGTCGTGTCATGAGTCTCTCTTAAATGAGTATATTTCTAACATTAAGAGGGTTATTGAAACGCAAAGTAATTAAACTTAAATCAATTTCAAAGTCAAAAATTCACGGCAAAAGCAAAAATATCGCGTCATTGCCGCCACAGTGTGAATGCTTTGATTCCTATCAATACCACAAAGAATAAGAAATAATCCTACTTTTCAAATCCATCTCTCATACTTTTACTACTCAATAACCCAATAAAAACCACTTAATCTAAAACACATTATCTTGAAAAAAATATCTTAAAAAACAGAAAAATTGTATATTTTTTAAATAACTGCCCCATAACTTTTTTACTGACAAAAACCTAAATTGTATATTAATTATGTAATTATGCCATAAACCATAGTATATATAAATTTCTTGGTACTTCATATCCATAGTAACAAAATGTCCGCAATAACTGTTTTTGAATCCCCAGCTCTTTTGGCATGTATATATCATAGTTGCGTTGAAGTTTCGAAGAAGTAAAAGACGGTGTATGTCACAAATAGCAACAATATTGAATGGTTCACAAAATCAGCTACTAAAATAATGTAAATAGCTATGTTGTGACTCTTTTCTCTGCGATATACTATTTATAGTATAATCTCGCAAGTTTGCGATTCAAGAAACTGTTCGAGATAATGGCGCGTACACATTTATAATAGAGTAGTGTTAACGCGATATCCAGCGTTACAAAACGCTATAACCACCGATGTTTACATAATTCTAGATCGGCCGTAATCGATACACAATTTACTTTCGTTCGTTAACTCGAGCGTAATTTTACTCAATTTCACCGCGTCCTTTTGAAAAGTTTTCCGAAAACGTCGCCCGAAGGTCGCGTGTCTCGAGATTATTACTACTTTAATTTGACACAGCGAAATTTGAGAGCCTTATCTAGATGACAGCTACGTATATCGGACGCTAATTAATTATGAAATTTTTAATTGGAAAGATATTTATCTGCGCGGTCGAGAGAGAGAGAGAGAGAAAAAAGCGAAGTGGAGCGATGTAGTATGCAAATTTCGACCTTAAACCGGCTCAAAACTTTGCGACGATTGCGAAAATTTTCACCGCTGTTTTGGCTGTCAATCAAGCGAAACGCTGACGGATGCCGTTTACGAGAATAACCCTTACGAGATTTTTTTAAAATACATTTACAACGGAAAGTGGAACAGACCGTTTTTTATCCGGGGGTCAGATTTGCGCACAAAGCTGTAATCATCGTAATGCGAGCAAATACGAAAGCTATAATTTGCTACGTATTCGACAAATTTGTTTTTTTTTACTTATTTTCACTTAACCTTACAAGAGCGTGTATAAAAAAATAATAAACTGTTGTATATCATAATACAATGTTGACTTGTTTGCAGTCATTAACAACATGCTACGCAGATATTTAATGTATAAAGCTGCATAGCTATTTTTTGTTATTATTATTATTATTATTATCGGTGATATGAATCGCCACACATCTTATGTCATTTCACTTAGCGATCCATAGAAGTGATTTCAATTGAAATTTTTGAGTTTCTATTTGTGATATACACCGTCTTTTACTTCTTTGATACTACATCACAACTGCGATATTTATATGATAGAAGACTTAGTAATACTACGTAGGCATCAATATAATCGGAATCATCGGACCTTTAGAAGTCCAGACATGTATGTCATGCCTAATATATTTTCTGTTTTTGAAGCCATTTTAAATGCCTTGAAAATAATATAAATGAAATGTTTTTTTTTACATTTCGGGTAGTATTTCAGCTTTAACTTATTGGATGCTGAGTTTTAGGTGCTCCAACAGCACTTAATCGCGTGATATTGGTGGCCAGTTGCCCATCCCCCCTTGAACTTGCCCAGAAAAATCCATCATTTAATGAAATACTATGAATCTTAATTAAATCAAAATATGTACTAGAAAAACGACCACAGATTAGCCAATATTTGCCCCTCCCCCCCCCCAGAAAAATCTGAAATGCCGTCTCTGATTATAAATCAAAAGTTCTCGGGTTATCCATAAAAAAAATCTATCCCGAAAATATTTTTATAAATATATCATTTCAGTGAAATTAAATTGGAATACATTTACATCGGTAGATATATATATTTACCAGTGAAAGTATAATTTATCTGGCAGGTGACGGTAAAATTAAATAATTTTAACTTTTAAATGTAGTAATATATACATTTATATACCAATCATAATTTATTCATATGCGATGTAAAAATGTTACAGTGAATGTGTATTATCACTAGTGAAGTTACATTTTCACCAGTAGATATATATTTTTACTAGCAAAAATATTATTTAACTGATGCGCTACTTAAATGATATGTTGTGATAATATATTCTGAAACTCTATTTGACAGTTGCGATACGTACATTTGGTGTCAAACCCAAACCTAACCTAATAAGAGTTCTAAGACAGTAATAGAAGAAGTACAGACAGACGTCGCATCTCACATATTGCTCCTCAATTAGTCTGCACTATGATATTACACTATTTTTAAAATATGCTTTCTATTCTTACCGATATAAACACGGACTTATGATATGAGAGTATTGGTTAAAATATATTAAAATTGAATTTTGGTCAAAAGGAGGGCGAAAAAACAATTATCACTTCTCAGAAGTCAAAAATTCACGTCAAAAGCAATAAAATCGTATCGGCGCCGTAGCAGTGGGAACGCTCGGTAACGAGCGTTCCCACTGCGACGGAGACGACACGATTTTATTGTTTTTGACGTGGATTTTTGGCTTCTGAGAAGTGATAATTGTTTTTTGCGCTCTCATATTGGTCAAAATTCGATTTATTGTTTTATTTTATTTAAATTTCCATATTATGCATAGAAAGCTAGTGAAAGAAAAATAAAGTTATGTTTAAAAATGTAATTCAAAATCATATTTTTATATGAAAGATCGCTTCGAGAAATATCATACTATAGACAAATATAAAAAAACATAAATTATATAAATATGTAAATAATTTTAATATATATACATAAATATATTAAGTTTTTCATAAATCAAAGTAATAAAAAATACAGCAATAAATTCCATGAGATTAAAAATATGTTGAGAGCCATTAGTGTTTTATGAATGGCAATAGTGAACAATTAACTAAATACTATTTACAAGAGTAAAGTAAAACATTCGTTCTTTTAACATTGCATTCTTGGGTGATTTTTTTAGGTAGTGGTCCTAACATCTGGAACAGGTACAGAGTGTACCCTAAATAAATACTATATAAATAATAGATAAGAAACTTAATTTTTGTGATTGAATAATTGGACCACAGTAGATTTAATATGAAAATGTTTTCATTCGGTAAAGGTTAAAACATATGTATAACGTTATATTATAGCAGTAAAACTAATATAAATTAAAAACATGATAACGTCCCTTAATTTTGTGATTAAATAAATTGTATCGCAGTGGATTCAATAAGAAAAAATTTTTGTCCGTTAAAGGTTATTCATATATTAGACTTCACACAAAAAACATAATAAAATTTGCATATTTTTAACAGTAAAAATATATTACCACATAGAATTTTATGTGGCAACGTTTCAAACCTATGAAAATGCTTCTTTAATCGTAAATTATTCGACTTAAAAAATCGATTTAATTATTCATCGAGATAACGATAAGAATGTTAATTATATATTAGTTGAACCGCAAAGCGTTAACCCGAAAAGGTTTTTACGGTCTTGTCTTAAAACGCGATTATCTTACTAATTCGTAGTTTTACGACATGATTGCGACGCTTTTATTGTTTATGCGTCGATCGCTTATTTGTTTTATGTATGATGATTGCGAGGCATTAAAGGCCAATTAAACATTTCTACTTTTTCAACGGCAGATTTCACTCTATATATATACACCTATTCTGCTTTCATCGGAAAAAACGGCGACAATTCCTAATGAAATTATTGCAAGAGATCATTTTTTAATTGACGATCCATTAGGCAAGCGTTTAGAAATCTATTTTCTCACAGATCTTCGGCTTTCAATATATTTCGGAAGAAGCCCTATCGATACGATGCGTAGAAAGCTTGGAAAAGGATTATTCGTCATATATAATATGTCGAGAAAGTAGTTAGCTATTTACATATATAACTCGCTGTACTTAATGAGGCGTTCTAAAGTAATATATGTTGAAAATTTATTGTTCCACATATTTAATGAGTAAGTTTGTATATGTAGCATCCTTATTATAATTTATCGATTACGGCTTAGTTTGATCGAATAATATTCGTATAGTAATTATTTTTTTATTGCTATCATATTATAATAATTATGTATTTGGAAAATCTGAACTAAGCCTCCGATGTAAATATAAGCAAAAAAAATACAAGATTTTTTAATATAATTTAGCTTAAATTTTGCGGATCATAATCAATGTTTTGATAAAAATATTATCTATATCACAAGAAAGCAATAATAAAATGGGACTCTTAAGAAAAAAAATTAAATCTACATATAAATTAAGTTTAAATAAATGTTTTAAACGGTCATTTTCTCACCATAATTATGTATATTTTACATTTTTTTTACGTCGTAGACAGATTTAAGGTTACCATATATAGCATTCGATCCATCAAATATTACACTCCAGTACCAAAAAATGTGTCCCAATCTCTACGTTGCGACAGAGCCGAAGCGACGCGACGGTCACAGCGCGCACTCGCCCTTAATCCGTACGCGTCACAATAATTAACATGCGCCGCGGATTTTACGTGTACAGAACGTAAAAGATAATTATCCGGCGACGGGAAGTGTCTCGTTAGTCTTTTTTTCTCTTCTCTCTTCTCTCTAAAAAATTATAACGCGATATCGCATAGACGCGGAGTAGAATGTTTACGGTTCGTAGAACTATCGCGTCGATCCATCATGCGACATGACACCGAGAATATTGAACTACATACGCGGCTATAATTATCGGATCGAGCGTCGTAAATTTTTTAACCCTTCGAGCGGCGAAAATCGTCGGTGTTGATTTATAATGCAAAACGACGCGTTGTTACCCCATTATCGAATCGTATATCAGACGTAATTATACGCAATTTTATATATTTTTTGCGCCGATTTGGGTTAAATTGCGATTTACTTTATATCACAAGGTGCGAAGCCGTCAATTATTATATATTGTTACAAAATGTAACACTACTTTTTTATGTCGAGAAAATTATAATGTGTTAAAACAGAGTAGATATCGCATAAAAAATAAGTAACACAAATGCCACTATAAATTAAAGCATCTCATGAAATATTACTGTATTTAAATATATAATAACATATTGCTCTACAGACGTATAATATTATATATATTATTTTAAAATAGATGTATAGTGGAAAAGGATTGAGATCTGTTTCTTAGATTAAAAAAATCTTTATTTGTAGATTTTATGACTATTAAATAATTCATGGAACAATTTTTTTTTAGCATTAAACTACATTGAAAATAACATTTATTCATTACACGTAATTAAATTTGTAATGAAGCAATTTATTCTTTAATATTTATGTATTTGTATTTAATTTTATATTTTACTTGCAACTAAATTCATGCATATTATGTTTTTTTATATTGATTATATTAAGTAGATTTTGATAAAAATAAAATAAATACAATGGTTCTGGTAGACAAAATAAATACTGTATTTTCTATTATATTTTAAATATCTTGGTTAAGTTTGTAAGCCAGATGCGCCATTTTGTTTCAAAATGGCAGTCATCATTTTATTTTTTAAAAAGCATAATTTGTAAAAAAAATATTAGAGAGAAAATAAAAAATGCTATGTAAATATGGGAATAACAGTATTTGAGACTTTTTTTATGTAAATTATGTAGTTTCAATTCAAGTTCCATAAAACTTTTAATAGGAACGGCATTAATTAAAAATAAACAACTAATTGAAAATCTTATCTCAGATTCGCCATAATGTTTCAAAATGGTAGTCGTTAATTTATTTAAAAATCATACCTTGCAAAAAAATACTAGAGAAACGAGCGAAAAATAATAAAATGCTAAATAATTTAAGCTACGGATATAATGCATTATTTAAATTTTATTTCTTGTCAATAAGATATTTTTAACTAAGAAAACTGCCATAGTTTTAAAGAAATATATTGCTTTAAAATATGATCTTATAAAAATCTCAACAAAGTTGCGATATTTATAAGATTGCTTATTGTTTCAAAATATAACTCTCTAAAACCTCTTTTATTTTTTGTTATAGGTGAATATAATTATTTTTTGACCACAATAACTGCTTTGATTCAAAATTTTATAAAACTTTTTATTAGCCTGTATATTTTGCCATTTTGCTTCAAAATGACAGCTACTATAAAACACTTCAATTAAAAGTCATAGAAAATAAGTAAAGAAAGTAAAAATATTTTATAATATAAAATAAATAAATTTATTATAAAAATAGAGAAAAACTTTTTATTACTACACTGTCATAGATTTAATCTAACAATCGATAAAACTTGCCTGAAAAAATGATCTTAAAAACATCTCAAAAAAGTTTATAAGCTAATCTAATTCGTCATTTTGTTTTAAAATCGCGGCTGTTCGGAAAATATAATATTGTTACAAAATGGATTAGAAATGTTTTATATTAGAAATTTTAATGTCATATACAATTGTATGTATGATTAATATATTAGATGAAAGCGATAATTTCTAAAGATTATGATTTTTATCTAAAATTACGAAAGTTAATAAAATTATTTTGTTCCTCACTTCAGGTTATTCAAAATGGTGCTATGAAAAAATTGTTAAATGCCTTTTAATACTCACATGAAAAACATATATATATATAAAACAAATATTTTACTATTAATGGTAACCAAAAAAATATTAAAAAAAAAATCGATTATAAATACATAATTTAAATTCAGCAAACAGCTACATAATTATGAAGTTAGATCACGTCCCTAAAGCATTTTCTGTAAAGTTTGTCACAAATAAATTGCATTTAAAACCTTTAATGATTAACCAAAATCAACTAGAAATAATTGCATAGAAATGAAAACATATTTTTTAATGAAATCAAGCAAATTTAATCAAATAAAATTAAGGCAATAAATAATACATATATCGTATCATTATATAATTTTTATTTTTGTGTTTCATTTACTATGTTTATTATTTTTTTTATTTGTTCCTTTAAAATTTACTGATAAATATTTTAAGTGTACTTATTATATTTTACTAAATTAATACTTATTAAATTTATAATTTGAATGTATCAACTTGTAAATGCAGAATAAGATATTTCTTACTCATGCGGAATTACGAACAACTAGGAATAATTGCAAAGGAATAAAAACATATTTTATTAAGAATTCATGCAATTTGAATCAAAGAAATTTAAGTCAATAAATAATACATATAACATATCATTATTTAATTGTTATTTTTTTTTTATTTAACTATGCTTCTAATTTAACTTATTTGTTCTTTTAAATATTAATAATAAATATTGTTATGGGGTATAAAAATTCTGGATATGAGCTTATCTGTTTCGATTTCGATGCTGTATTTAGACTTTGAAGTTCAGTGATTGTAATCAAAGATTTCAACGCTGGATACATGCATTGGAATTGCTCCCATGCTTTGACCTAAAATCACCTTCCTGGGATTTTTATAATAAATGCGAGGTCAGTGATATATTAAATTCTTAATAAATTTATAATTTTAATGTATTAAAAAAATATTTTTTAATCATGCGGAATTACGCGAATAAAAAAAATAGCTATGTTTGTTAGCCAATTTGATCTGTTTTGTTTGAAAACTGAAACAGGAATATTATAAAACAATTAAAGAGAAGTCTACGAACGCTACGATGCTACGCCGGAACTGTTAATCGTACTCATTCCACGAGACAATCACAATTCCTAGATAAGTCGTATTTAACGACTCCGATATGTGTTTTCGTAAGTACGTTTTATAAAACGCTTAATGAACGCATTTAACGCGATAAATTTGTACTTTAATTGTGTACAGCGCTTATCTAAAGTGCATTATCGCCCTAAAGCTCAATTACGCGACGATATAAAATAAATATACAAAAAAACCGTGTAGCAGTAATAATAATAATGACGTTAAAATGCATGCGAGTGCATTAATGGGACTCGTTTTTTATCGAATTAATGTCGTTTCGGAAGTAGCTGCAGATAAGTGAAATTGAAAATAAAACGGTTAGGTGTACGTATGAAATTTGTATATTATATGTACGTATCTGAGATAGGAGATCGGCCGCGGGCCGCCAGATCTTCGACAGATTAAGTCGGCATTAAGAGCGTAGAGATAAAATCTCTTCGGCATTGTGCGGATTAATAGGGTAAGCGAGGCTCGCGTGCCCATTGTGAGCAAGCCTTATCGCACATTACATATACCTCCGTACCTCCGAGGCTGTTATGATCGCGAAAGCCTTAATGATATTTTTTAGACTAATGTGCGAGCGAAAATTTCTGTACAAGATAGTATTTTTAATCGATGAAATACGGTAGTCATTTTTATCGCAGTTTCTTCGTCGATTAGCATCGGTCGTGATCCATAGTCACCAAAAGTTGCCACTTGTGGCAATTGTGAATTCCGTTCTTCTGTTGAAGAGCAACAAGAAAATTGGAGAAAAATTGTGAATAAATCTATTTGAGTGGTGAATATGGATCATCAACGAAAAACTGACGATAAAAAACGACCGTATTTAATCTTATCTAAATTATTCACAAATATTCACGACACTTGACAATAGAAGATCATCTTAATACAATATAGATATTATATTATATAATAATATATATTATAATAATAGCTGTCGGTCTTTCACTAACACGATATACCGCAGCTAGTGTGCGTACAAAAAGCGGACGCTTTTTAGGTTCAAACCTTACTTTTGCTTCGTACGCGTATTTTTTTATTATATTAATTTATAAAAAAAACATGCATTACCGGTTAAAGGAGCTGTGTTGATGTAACCGAGCTATGCATCGACTAATATAGTGAATTAGTACTATCTATAGAATTTACATTGACTATGGACAAACCTACACAATTAAAAATCCTCTTTGAATACATCGGTGCGGTGTGGCGAAAAATAGCATGCCATTGTGAGGATGCGAAGCTGGGCGCTGGGCGGATCCAGTCCGGGCCTGTACGCCCACCGACTTGGAAAAAGGTGGAATTCCGACTCGACGGGACTCCGCTCGGAAACGTTATCGTGCGGTAAAACGTCAATGAGGAAATTTATCCCACGACAACTTCGCATTCGCATTATGACCGTTGAATTATGAAATGATACGCCGATGTCCATGAATTCCGATTTTATGCATACACATAATATAACCTACGTGTCGCAGGACCGTTAACCTCTATCGCCATCGGCGATATCAGGATTTGTCCTAGTCAACGCAGCGATCGAGTGGGAAAAGTTAACCTTTACACTCTACAGAGAGCAATTATAGTAAATCTAACGTTATAACAGCTAACTCATATTCAATACATTAACTACTTTAATCAATAGCGTAACTAAATAAATTAATAATGTTTTATATACAATATTAGAATTCGATTCAATGCCTTGTTTATATAAATATAATTCGATAATTTTACATGACTTTATAAAAAGTTGTATAATTATATCAAATAATTGAGAAGAATGATACATATTTGTAGAATATGTGGTAAAATAATGAGCTGCAGTTTATTTGTAAGGTATAAATTGTGTATGCAATCAATTAACGCGGCGATTAATTGTGGTGGTAAATTGCTGGCGGTGAATTGTGAGCGATAAATTTAGTGGAACCCATCAAATGTAGCATAACCCAATAAATCTAATTTATTTTTGTATTTTATTGAATAAGATTAATGAATTACTTTATGGTAATGTTTAGCTTATGTAAGATTTTATTTGAGATTTTCCAGCAAAATATTTTAAAATAAAAATTACTTTCAAGTGCCTGATTATGGCATGCATACAATTCTAGGAAAACTATTGAGCTATGGAAAATTATTTTCCCTTGAGGCTTAGTATATTCGACCTTTTTTTTTTTTTTTTTTTATATTTATATAATTCCACATGAGTAAGAAATAACTAATTTTACGGTTACAATTTTATAAATTAAAATTATAAATATAGTACGTATACATTTAAAAAAATATAATAAGTACACTTAAAATAGTTATTATTAAATTTTTAAAGAATACATAATAAAAATAAGAATCATAGTAAAAGGAACACAAAAATTACAATTATGTAATGTTATGTATTATTTATTGACTTAATTTTATTTGATTAACCCTTTAAAAGCCAGTGACTTTTTAGTGAGTCACTTAATAACGCGTCAGTATCTATTTATAAAAACAAAAAATAAAAATACTTGGTTTACTGATAAATGAAGCTAGTACAATAATCTTTAATAATTAAAAAAAATATTGTAAATAATTCGTTAGCTTGATTAAAAAAAAAAATTAATAAAAAAAATAAAAAAAAAATAAAATTCATTAAAAAAATATATTTTAATTTATTTGCCATTATACCTAGTTGATTTTGGTAAATTATTTAAGGTTTGAAATGAAATATATTTATGACTAGCCCGAATGAAAAATCTAAAACCATAATTATATTTAGAACTTTCAATAGACTAGGTTTCAGTTTGAACAGCAAATGGACGTTTTGAATAGATATTTTAGAGTAGCATATAATTATACTAGCGCGTATCAGTTAAATTATATTTTAGTAGTAATATATATCTACTGGTGAAAATGTGTTTGAACTTCGTTTGTACAGCTCAAATGATGCCTTAGGAGCGCCATTTTAATTTATGAAATTTTATGTTGTAGATAAAAGTGTTATAAGAATGACGTTTTACCAAAAAACTACCCTATTTATTTTAATTAAATGCGCCAAAATTTAAATCTAGATATGTTGTATTTTTGCTTTCGCTTTCAGCATAATGTAGTTGCTCTTCTGTCGAGTCCGTGACATGTTTATTTTAGAATTGTAATTTTTACTGATAGTAAAGATAGTGAAGAATCAACTTGACAGAGTTGGCTATCTATCTATGTATCTGCAAAACCGATCTCGAGTTCAATGGGCTAATAATATATTACTCTATAACGAGACATTGTTTCTTTGCAAGAGACACTTATTCTTTTGCTTTACACTTCAAGTGCGTCTATCTATTACCACATTAGTCTAAAATTCACAGTCAAGCTCCTGTGAACGTCAGGTATTGTGTTGATAAGAAATTGTCGGAAAGCAACACGCGCAACGGTGTTGCTAAACACACTCGATGAAATTGTAACTTGTTTGACGCACGATAAACCCGATTTTTATTAGTAGCCGGCAAATAAAGTCGATTTATTGTTCATTTTCAGGTCGTATAACTCGCACAAGAGCACAATGGCCGTCAATCGCTTCGGTCGGTTTACGATCGTTGCGTCGGCACGCGTTGCACTGCGGCAATCGTCGCGTCTGTAATTATGAATTACGACGCGCGGTAGCCGATTCCGATCCGGCGCTTCGGAACAATGCTCGGGAAACGTTCGACTGTAATCCATTATGCATTATGGCGGAATTGTCATTGCGGTCACACACTGCAGTACGTAGAATCCGTACGGACGAGACAATGGCGTTTGCGCCATTGGCCGCCCGAGCCGACCAATCAGCTGTGAAAGAGTTGTCACGAAGGAGCGTGACCGACATGACAATGCGAGACTGACAGCCGGCTACGCAAACGAGAAGAGACTCAATCGGAAGCCTCTTGAGGATAGTCGAAAAGAATTTGGCCTTCTAACGAGAAAGAAGTTGCCAAAATGCGATTCCCTAGAAGGTCTCAGTTGGCAATCGACAAACTTGTATGAATTCAAAAGTATATAAAGAAAGCAACAGCCAGAAATTATGAAGCATTGGAAATAACGTTTAAGTAAAATATAAAAATATCATGAGTTTATGGATGATATCAATGAGGACTACTACCATGTAAATGTCAACAACCCGCTATATATAAGTTAATGGAGTGCTTATATAATTTTTTTTATTTTAAATAAAAATCAGTTTATATGAGAAATAATCAAAATTTTACTATAAAAATATCACTTTTTTATGCTTTGTATATGATTAGTGCACATTGATGTTTTTTAATTTAAACTGTATTTATTTATTGTCAGTTGTTTTATGAAAGGATATGTTTATAAATTAAAAAATAACTTTAATTGTATAAATTATGAGATTGTTTCAGAAAAAAAATTGAAAACTATTTTATACAAAAATTACATTATAAATGTATAGAAAATACACATTTTAGTTATATTTCATAAGAATTACTATATATTACAGAAAAATAGTGCTATTCAAGAATAAATATATCAACAAATGATGCTGAAAGACTTTTTAGCGAAACGTCGTAAACATTCAGTAAATATATGCATGTTTTTTTATGGAAAAAATCAGTCAAAATGCTTTACTACATAATACATAAATGTGTATTTTTCAGTGAAATTATATTTAAATTGCTATAAATATAATTTCACTAACTAGGACAGTTAAGATGTATCAAGCAATTGCTTTATAATTTCACTGGTGAATATCAGTGTAACTATATTTATTCACTGCGAAAATTATACGTACATTCAGAACGTTTTGGCTTTAACAAGTGATGCATCTTTATACAAATATGCTTTAAAAATATAATTGAACTGTTAGGCGCTAGTGAAATTATATCTTGCTCTAAACTGTCATGAAACGACAATCCAACTTAATATATTAAAAGTTCCATAACCTAAGTTCAAAAACTATAGTTGGGTTTAGTTAATTCGTTAAGGTTAAGTGTAGGTTTGAACAGCAAATGAGTATTTCAAGACACAGTTAAATTAACTTTCAAAGACATTTTAGAGAAGCATATAAGTACATTAGAGCTTATCAGTTAAACTATATTTTCCTAGTAGAAATATATATCTACCGGTAAAAATTTATTCCAATATGATTTCACTGAAATGACATTTTTTTAAAATATTTTCAGGATTATTTTTATGTATTTTTTTGAAGAATAACCCGAGACGTTATTTTAGCTTATAAAAAATGTATTCGAATACAATTTCACTGAAACAATAGTGAAAATATAACTTCAGTGGTAGCACACATTCACTATAACATCTCTCTATGTGCAATATATCCGAGCTCACTTAACAACAATAAGTATTTCGCTTCGCTAAGATTCCAGAAAATAGAGCTATTTTTGAAAACGCTACAAACTAACCCAATAAATTAGTAAAGTAACAAGCGTTCCGCATAATAAAACCAAGCATCTTTGACGTCTCATTATAGACTTTAGAAATATGCATAAATTTATCACTCCCTAATCCTCAGGTATTTTGGGTTAAAATAATTCTTTCTAAATCTATAAATATTGCGCTTTGCTATACTGAAAATTAGGCGATTGTCTATTGATAACCTTCACAGTGACCCTAATTTTTTTGTATAATTGATTGAACAAATTCCAATTGGAATTTGACTTTTTATAAAAATATTACGATTTTTTATAAAAATAAGCGAGAATCAAATGAAGCACTAAACCGAATTTTGACCAATAGGAGAGCGCAAAAAACAATTATCCCTTATCAGAAGTCAAAAATCCACGTCAATAACAATAAAATCGTGCCGGTGCCGTCGCAGTGGGAACGCTCGTTACCGAGCGTTTCCTCTGCTACGGCTAATGTAATATGGTTAAAATGTATTCAACATTTTAACCAATACTCTCATATCAGAAGTTCATAGTAATATCGATAAGAATAGCTATCATATTTTTAAAACATAGTCTAATTAGAAGTACAGATAAACTATGGAGAAATATGCGAATTGAGACGTCTGTTTTTAATTTTTTCCGCTTATTTTCCTCTGCGAGCTGAGTTGTCTTAGTTTGTATTTTAGACTTGCACTAATGAAAGTTTTAAAATTGTAATTAGTTTTAGATGTTTCATTAAGTCAAATTGGGTTTGCTTAATTTATGTAGGTTAGGTTTGGGTTTGAACAGCAAATGTATGCTTCACAACTGTAAAATTGAGTTTCAAAGAGTAGAACAGTACATAATTTCAGATAAATTATATTTTTACTAGTAGTAATATACATATATCTACTTATAAAAATGTATTTGGACTTCAACTAGTGAAAGTAGCATATAATTTCACTTGCGCCTATTAGTTTAATTGTATGTTCCCTATTAAAAATATATATTTACTGGTGAAACAGTATTTGGACGTCACTGTTTATACATATAATTACTGTAATGTTTATATAATACATTGCATGTAAATAAATAATAATGAGTATGTAAATTTTCAATGGTAAAATTTACCGACATATTTATAAAATATATTTGGGATAGATTCAAGACTGTTTTTTAAATTTTTTTTTTTGCTTTAGAATCATGGACGTCATTTCAGCTATTTTCAGGAGGGTGGGGGACAATATGAGCTAATAAGTAGTATTTTATTTTTAATTAGGATTTCATTAAGGTTCATAGTATTTCATTAAATTAAATTCAAAGGGGTGGGGGGGGGCGCAAATGTTTACACCTACCCCCTCATAAATAACGTCATTTCGATAGCTAGCCATTGATCGTATTTTTTTATGGGATTCTATTATTGTTTTAACTTTTGGTATTTTTATAATAAAAAAATAATATATTGAGTGCTTAAAAATTTGGGACCCCTGTTAAGCTGGGCCCACATGCTTTGCATGACTCTGATATGTTTTTAATAAATACATATAACATGCAATTTAAAATAATTTGTTGAAAATTCTGCCATCGTAAATTTTGCTGCTCAATTTATTTTTTAAGTCAAGATATGCACCAAAACGGACTTTCTCATAAATATATTATGATTTCAAATACATTTTATTGAAAAAACTTAAAGTTTTAAAGCTAATCATTGCAAAGCTTCTGATTATTCTACCTCTTATCAGATATTTTCGCCGAATCGATGGTTAGGTTAGATTATATTTTCATATATGGTGAATCGACAGTTAGACCCCGCCGTTTGAAGGCATTTTAACGATGCGAAGTTTTTCGCCAGATGTGGTGGGGGATATAAAAAGCTACATTGTATAAAATGCGCTCATGAATAAAGCGTTCGATGTGTATGTAAAAATGGTGATTAATGTTTAATGCGATCTGTCGAAGGAAGTGCAAGCCGTTTCTTGCGTCGTCCGATTCCCCGTATCGGTCGAGATGTGACGTTTCCTCCTGACGCCTAGCGCATAATAACGACTCTTCTCGAGACTGTCTCGGAATATCTCGGGACTCGATCTCGGCCTCGGTACAAAAACTCGAATTAATTAAGCCGAGAGAGTACCGTTGCTCCGTTCGATTCGATCTCTTTCGATGCGACGCTAATTACTTCTATATGTTCGTTTCGGGTCTAATCGCGAGCGGCCGATAAGTGACACCGTTTGCGCATTATCATATTACGTTCACATCTACATATTCGGCCGCGGACCTTTGACGATTTCACTCGGACGCAAAAAATACTCTTTGAATAAATTAAAATAGAGAAAATCCACAACAGCATCCTATTTAAATCGATTAACGCGCAATAAAATATATTTTATTGTCGGCGTGTGTTTGCGCGATTATTACATAACGCGACTATGTTAATGATTTGTTATGATATGATCGATCGGACCTTTCCGGTTTTGCGATCGGCGTTGAGTTATTTCAACGTTTTATTACTCACTCACCGTTTATTTTAGTATAAAAATCGACTAAAAGCGCCAATAATTAAATAAATACAAACTGAAAAATAAAAATCAATTTTCTCCGTTGTTTGAGAGTATATTTTTATGCTCTTATTGCATATTATTAAAATAATAAAACCATAAAAGGATGTTTAATAATAATTACGCCGCTGTAATAACCATAAAATTACTTTATGCTACAGTATAATAATAACATTTGCATTAAAACCAGTGATTATAATTTTTAACTACTAAAAGACTCAAAAGTTTGATTTTTTTTAAATGCTCTTTGCAGAAGCATTTTCTTTATCGAAATTATTATCATAAAAGCTTCCGACTTTCTGAATTATTTTGTAACTTTAAACGACACTTTAAATGCGAGACTCAAAATTACTCCAAGTAGAATTGATTGTAAGTTTCGATTAATTTTTTTTTGTTGACAGTGATCTTAGATTGGAAATAAATAAATCAACCTAATACATATCATAAAAATTGACAATTCAGTAAGAAAGTCTAAAATGAAAAATATAGAATACGGAAATATAAGTGTTATATTTTTTAGATTTTAATACTGAAGATGCTTAGATGCTACATTTTATACCTCTCTAATTTTTTAACAGATTTATGAATTTTTTAATACCACTATTTTAATGAATAATTAAGCTGGCTAACGAATTTAGCTGAGATATTTACGATCTCTATTTTTGAGAAACATTTCATAGCAATACAAATAAAACTATAGCTGTTATTATGTTCTAAATCAGCGGTCACCAACTGCGGATCACATATGATCGGTTAGAGAATTGTGGTGATCCGCAGAGTAATTTAAATATATTAAAATCTTTTTCAATTATCTCCCCTATTAATTTGCGCGTTAATTAAATGCTCTGAACAATATTCAGTATTAGCGATTAAAATATCAAATAAAGTTGTCAGATCTCACACTTAAAACAAAATATTTAACAGTTGTTCCAAACATGTTTTGATGATAAAACTGTGGCATATTGGTGTTAAAAGTCCATTAAGAAAACCCCAGGCTGTCAATAATTAATGGGTGAGCCCCTCCATTACCGCAAAAAATACAATGTCATATTTATTCCCGGTCCGCGAGAACAATTTGAGTTTATAAGGTTGGCGATCGCTGCTTTAGAGTATTGAAGATTTTGGCAACTGATTATATACTATAAATATATTTAATTTTTTGGGTGACTACTAAGTATTGAAATGCTACTTAAAAGACACAGGTAAATTAAATAAAAAAATCATATAATTAGCAGATTTTTTTATGAAATTTAAAAAAATATCATGTTTTGTACTTTTGCTTTGTAAAAATATTTATAATATAAATAACAGTCGTATTTCAAATAAATTACTAAGGTTATGATTTTTTAAACTATTTAATTGCGCAGCAATTTATAACATAAATTAAAAAAAAACGGAAGTTATCGTATCCCCAAAAAATCTTATTTATTGTATATAGAGAGAGATATATGTATGTTTTAATGAATGTGTGCTACCAATGAAGTTATATTTTCAGCAGTGTTTCAGTGAAATCACAACCGAATATATTTTTACTAGCGAAAATATAATTTTAATAATAGACGCTAGTGAAATTCTAAGCTGCTCTAAAATGTTTATGAAACTTAATTTGACAGTTGCGAAACATCTATTTGCTGTTCATACACAAAAAAAACCTATACGAATTAACCGAACCCAAATTAATATAAAGAAAGTTCTAAAAGCTATTACAGTTTAAGAACTTGATTAGGTCAAGTCAAAAATATAAACTCTCAGGAGAAAATAAGCGGAAGAAGTACAGACAGACGTCGCATCTTGTAGATTATTTCATAGATTTTCTGCACTTGGATATTATAATTTAAAAAAAATGATAGCTCTCCTAGCTTTTGATATGAAAATATTGGCTAAAATTAATTCAAACTGAATTTTGGTCTAAAGGAGGGCGCAAAAACAATTATCACTTCTCAGAAGTCAAAAATTCACGTCAAAAGCAATAAAATCGTGTCGGCGCCGTTGCAGTGGGAACGCTCGGTAACGAGCGTTCCCACTGCTACGGCGCCGACACGATTTTATTGCTTTTGACGTGGATTTTTGACTTCTGAGAAGTGATAATTGTTTTTTGCGCTCTCCTGTTGGTCAAAATTTGGTTTATATGTGCTTCATTTGGTTGTCACTTAGTCATAATATTGTTATTAAATGATTTAATATAAACGCTAGATAACCGAGCGTTTCCACTACGATGGCACGATTTTATTGCTTTTGACGTAAATTCCGCCAAATAAATTAAAAAAAAAAAAATTAATTAGTTAATTAAAAATTAATTTGAAATCGTAGCAAGCAAAAAATGTATTTAACCCTTATTAATTGATTGTAATTTCAAGTTTTTTCCTAAATTAATAAAAACGATAAATAAAAATTAAAGATCAGAAAAATATATAAAGAAAATATATATTTTTGTTCGAAATTTTATCAATATTATTATTTTGTCTTTAGTTATAATTTTAAATACTTAAACATGTAGTAATAAACATTTCATCTCATAAAAAAATCATGTAGTTTTTGCATGAGGTTCAAAATTTCTAGCTTTGATACTGACTACGGCAAGTAAAAAACATGATTCATTAGATAGCCGTAAAAATCAAAGAGACCAGCAAAGATAGACGATGATGTCTTTGCTGCAGAAATGGAAGCAAATTCTAAGCAAATTATCCATCATCTAACTAAGAAATTAAACGAGCCAGATTCAACAGTGCATAGACACATTCAAAAGATTGGGAAGGCTTGGAGGCAATGTGTTTGGGTGTCACACGAACAAGTCAGCGCATATGAAAAATATATGTTGTACGACAAAACGTATATCATTGTAAAAAAAGTTAGTTTGCGTTTTAAGTAAAATTGTGACTGTGCATTACGAAACTCTTAAACATGGCTTATAGTATGATCAACTGGATCGCTTGCTCAAGGAAATAAAAAAAAACAATACACTTCATTATGAGACGAATTTGATAAAATCAAGGAACTTTGCTGGAAGGTTTTATTTCATCCACCTTATTAACTAGATCTTGCTCTATTTCGATCAATGCAATTCCCAAATATAAAAAAAAATCAAAATACAGACGATGTGAAAAGGGGGCTATCGGAATATTTTGATTTAAAGCCTCCAATATTTTATGATAATGGAATAAAAAAATGACCGAGAATTATAAGAAGGTTATATATTTTAAATCATTAAAATAAAAAAATGACATTTATTTCGTATGTAAAATATTACAATACATTTTTTTTATAACGGTCACCGTGACGCATAAATAAATAAATAAATATGCTTAATGAAGAAAAAATTTGATATACGGCGCTCATTGTATTTATTTACGATTTGCCTATTAATTCAGTTTTGAAACGCGAAGTGGTGCAGGTGTGAAGACTTTCGTTTGATTGCTCTTAATTTGTTTCTTGCTTAGTGAATTTAATTGTATAATTGCGTCTTTATATATATGTTGTTGTTTTTTTTATAAAATGTAATAATAATTATTTTCGAGCAGTTCATACATATTTAAATGAAATTATTTAGTATGAATAAATTAAGTTAATTTGTACTACTTTCTATAATTATAATACTGATCCAACCCTGAATGGTAACACCAATCCTGCATCTGACATTTTTTATTAAAAAATGTCGCGCAAGAAAGGCGTAAACCGCAAATTGCTTTTCAAAAAATTTGCGGTCAATTTCGGTCAGATAATCTGGCAATTTCGGATCGAATTTACAACACGAAAGAGAGCATATATTTTTTTCTGAAAGAAAATAACAACAATAAAAAAATCTCACAAGCAGTTAAATAAATCGTCGACTTACACATTCATTAAGTGAGTTCTCACAGCACCATTTAGTTAAAAGCGAAAATGTGCTCGTTTATCGTTAGCGCGTAAGAGATAAATTTATGAGAAATTCATCACAGTCGTGTTAGTTACAACTAGTGCTTTTTATTGTTGTCGTAAAGTTAATCGCTCACATAAAACAAATTTAATAAACGCGTTGAAATCAGTTAGAAAAATATTACTCGCTAAGTAAAATAAGATGTAATTCATCATGCGAATAGTTGTTAATAGTTTTTTTTTATATTCAGCGGTTAAACTATAAAATGCCGATATTATATAAGCCTAATTTAAATAAATTAAGTAAATATTTATGCTTATTGATTAATTAATCTGCGCGAATATTTAAATATTTGGCTTTTAGCTAAAATGTATTATACCAATCTGCGCTGATAGGGAATATGTATTATGACGCTCTTTTCGTAAACATGTTATTTTATATCGTATCGTTTGGTTTCGTACAGTTTTATAGCCTAAGGGCTCAAGAAGCAAAGGCGGTAGCCGCTCCGTTCGAAGCCGGGAAAATCGAACGAGGCGAATTCCAATTTCACGGATGTTCGGAACGGTGTCGCCAGATTAAGCCGCTTATTAATATGCAAATCCGACAGAAAGAAACACAACACCGACGTGCGTGCCTCGCCGCTTCGATTCCCGATTAAAATCGCCATTCTGGGATTCATAATATGAACTTATTACATTAAAAAAAGCATATAATCTAATACATTAAGAGCAATTTTCAGCTTATTTTAGGTATATGTTTAAAACATAAAATTTTATAAATAACAATAATGTGTTACGAATACGATACTAAGTATTCACACCGAATCCCGAATGTTCGGGATTCGACGCGGTCAATCCCGAACTTTCGGGATTCGACTCTGACGCCTCGACCGCGTCGTCGTTGGGCAACGCGACACGGAATCGTATTCTTTTCCAATTTATAAGCCCAACACGCACGTTACACTCCACATATATCCACAATTTATTATGTTACGTAATTACGTAAGCGGCGGGTCGGCCTCTTTGTGCCTCCGCCGCATCGAAACCGTAAATTTTGACCCACGGCGACCTCCCGCGATCGTTTTTTTAACGAGGGTTAATTGAAAATCGTCGCCAAAATAAAAACGGGTTCGAGCTTCTGTTATGCGAATGCTAATTTATGCCATTGTCGGGTGCCGAAAGATCGAGTCATCTGCGCGACAAAGGGATGAGACGTTATTTCCGATGTAAAAAATGAGTCGTCAGATCGAGGGGTGAAAGAAACGTAACAAATTGGATTAAAAAGACGAGCGTAAATAAAAATTAGGTATGCATTTTTTATGCGACACTATTTTTTTCGTTTAACTGAATGTTTTAATTTTAGATTTGTTATCTTTTTGATTGATAGCTTCAGTAATATTATACAAACATAAGGGTGAGAAATTGCTCGAACATATTTCTAGCATAATTTAATCAGCATTTATAAAGTGGATACTTTTAAATGAATCGTGCATAAAACTTATCGAGTATATGTAGTTAATTATTGTATTTTATCGCTTCTCAGTTTGTTATATAATTACAAAGCTTAATAGTATTCGATGAGTCACATTTACTCAACTTATTACATCACTTATAGCTTTTAAAGTATCTATAATATGCTTTTTGTGGCGTTCGGTAGTAAACACCTTTCCAAGCAGTGCTTAATTTTATTATCATTTACATATACTCTTTTTTCATTTTTGTCAATTTTTTTATGTTTTATTTAGCCGCTATTTTGAAACAAGATGGCAAATTAAACTGGCAAACATATTTAATTGAGATATTTGCAAGATATATTTTTAATACAATTTATATGTTTATAATATTATTAAAACTACAACAGTTATCGTGTTTTCAAAAACTCATATAAGATTGAGAACAACATTTTTATTTTATTTCAATATCAAAGAAACGAATTTTATAATGTGTGAAATAGACGCTATTTTAAAAGAAGATCAGAATTTAGATAAAAGAACTTAGTTAAGATATTACCAATTTATTTTTTGAGAGGTGGAAAATTAAAAGCAATCGAATTAAAACAGAAGTAATTATTTTCACAAAACGTAGATAAACTTTGCCACTACCTCTCTCCTAAATGAAGAGGGCAATAACGTCAAATGGAAAACAAGCGTTAAATACATGAGCTTACACCTGGACTCTAAGCTTAAATTCAATAAACATATTTTGGAACATCGCTCTAAAGCGCTTGCTGCCATTGCGGCCCTTAAACCAATATTTAATGGAAAAAGCGCGCTAACTATAAAAAAATAAATTTCTGTGGAGTAATACCACTATTTTTGCTAAATTACAAGTCATTTAAAACAAAGCTATAAAAATAATATATAATACATCTTTTTATACTGATCTTAAAAAAATGCATATTAATTTTAAATACTAACAATTAAAGAACAATCAATTTAACACCAGAAAATATTATAAAAATATTTCACACTAATCCACTAATCTCGTGTATCGGTGACTACAACAAAAACATATTGATTTAGAGGCTAAAAACAACAATGAAATGTACTCAAAATATCATTAAATTTATTAAGGTTTTTTGTTTGTTTCTTGTATTTTTATTTTAATTTTCCCTTAAATTGTAAAAGTCTTTTTAATTTTTTTTATTAAGTAAGAAATATGATTAATTTCTGTAATTTCGGCAAGTATAAAATGGTTTTTAATCGATATTTATTTGCTATTATTTCTTATGAAGATCTGTGTTAAGTTAAGAAGATAAATTTTGCAAAAAAAGGCACAATTAGTAGATAGCGGTAAATTCAAATACCTCAGAATATCTTAAAATCAAATTTAATTCATATTCATTAAATAGTTATTAAAATAATCCACAGTTGCACAATATTAAGTCGGAAATAAGAGTAATTTCTGTAATTTCAGCAATTACAAAATGATTTTATAACGTTATTTTGTTTTTTTGTTAATACTCGTTATGGAGAGCTATGCTATAAATAATATAAAGTTAAGCAGATAAATTTTGAAAAAAAGGCACAATTAGGCTGTTGATAGTAGTAAATTCGAGGGGGGGGGATGACTATCAGAGTTGTTAAATACACAAAGATAAATGTATTTTTAAAATTGGTCGGTTTTTAGAACTTAAAAATAATTTTTAAAAATCTACGAATATTTAAAAATGAGAATACAAATTTTGCAAAACAAAAACGTATAATGTGCTATAGATACTGCAGTTGACTACCTGCGTTGTTGTGATTTGTTTAAATACGAATATATATTCGGTAAAAAAACTTTTGGTGTCTCTAAGGATAGTCGATGATATTGCTTTGAAAAGAGTCATTGTGAAATAAGTTTATTTCTAAAGAAATATAGTTAAAAAAGGACTGAACATTATCTTCTCAATTATATACAAGTATGATAATTGATCATGATCAATTATTATAAGGACCTAATTTAATAATATATGTTTTAGTGAAGTTTGGTTTTTGTTGTAAAAAAAGCGGTTGACACAAACCGAATCACATTCCTTACGAAGTTCGTTCCCAGCTGCATACGTCTCCCATTTAAATTGCAAACGATCTTATTGTCTTTTTTTATTTCCGAACGCGTCGTAATAAATACATCATTGTTAGTAAGGACACGAAAGTCGATAAAAAAGTGTCCGGTCACCATAACATAAATTTAGAGCGAAAGGGCGCGGAAGGAGGTGTCACGGCCACCACTCAATGTTACGGCTAAAGGGAAATATATACTTTACAAACACGATAACGTATTAACACACACTCAAACGAGGATAATGGTAGTTTATAGACACGATCTCTCATGGAAAGGACAAATTATCTTTTAGGCCACTGTGTATTAATCAGGAGAGAATTTTAAATTAAGCAGAGATGTGAAAAATCAGCTATGAAAAAAATGACTAAGTCTGTGGCAACCGATCCGAAAGGGTCGATCTGAAAACGCATCGTTCCAGAGAGCGCCGTCGATCGCGAAACTCGTTGCAGTTGCGCAAACGCAAGTGATTTGTTGCGCAACTGTGGGTCGCGTGTTTGTCGATCGACACCTCTTTCACCTGTCCATCTCTCCGGCTCTCGTTACCGTTTTCTTCCTGAGCACTTCATATCGCGTGCCATGTTGTTATGCGATCCTACATTATGCAATCACTGCTGACCACCTATGACGCAATTCGAACACATTTTCAATACCTGCTTCCCATTTTCCTCATTCGCGCCTCAATTACCAACTGTTTCAAAATTAAACTAGCTTTTACAACCCTAGCCTCAATAACGTCCATAAATTAAACATATCGGTCCATAACAATAATCCTGATTGACGTTTAATGTCTTCTCACTTAATAATTCACAAAAGCGCAACTAATCTTTCATCAGAAGCTAAAGTATAAATCATAATTTTTGACCCAGTCTGAGCGAAGAGGACATTACTACCCCATTTTCCATAATTTTTTTTATCATATCTTTTTAATTCCTAATATAATTTAATTTATATTGAGTTTACTGCTATAATATAACGTTACACATATGGTATAATGTTTTTCAATCAACTCTGATTATAGATAATGTAAAATAGTTATTTAAGGTAAAATGTTTCTTTTAATAAAATAATATATTCCTTCACCTACATAAATACAAATAAAATATTAATTATACATTTACGTATATACGAAAAAAAAATGATTATGATTGACATTTAAATTCTTTATTAATAGCACATGTAATATATATAATAATATATTAAATACAGTTTTTTTAGTTATACAAATGCAAAGCTTCCTCAAAGAATATTGAGTTAAAATAATTCTTTCCAAATGTTGCACTTTGAAATTCAAAAAATTGGCGATTGTCTATTGATTACCTTCACAGTGACCCTAATTTTTTTGTAAAGACAACGAATCAGATTTTTTCAGTTCTTATTTAGTATTTTAAATTCAAATGGGTCCCTGTATATAATCCACGTCTAAAGCAATACAATCGTGACTTTTTATAGCAATATTACGATTTTTTTAAAGCAATATATGAGAATCGAAAGAAGCATTAAACCAAATTTTGACCAATAGTAGAGCGCAAAAAAAACAATTATCACTTCTTAGAAGTCAAAAACCAACTCAAAAGCAACAGTGTGAAGCGCAGACTAACTATGGAGCAAAATGCGAGCTGCGACATCTGCCTGTACTTCAACTTATTTTCCCCTGAGAGAAATATTTTAGACTTGACCAAATGAAAGTTATAAAACTATAACTGGCATATGATTGGCTGTTTTGAATAATTACGAGCTTGATATAACTTTTGTAGAGTAAAATACATAAAATACCGTAATGATATGCACCTTTTCTCTACGTTAATGAATATAAACTATAATAAATATATTTACGCCTGATTAGCTGTATTATAAAACTTGATTGTGATATTTATAGTATACATGTTAAATTCAGCTCGACTGCATATAGTTATTATCTCGATATCTATACTATAAAATAGAAAATACATATGTGGATTATTTGTTGTTTCAAAATCGTATTTAACAATATTTTACGCCAACGTTTCGGGTAAAGGGTTTAGAAATTTTGTTTTGTAATGTATTTGTAACGATTGACATGAGTAATGTTTTATTTGTAATGGACCGCAATAATAAAACCAATAATGTCATTTATGTAATGCATATTTATGAAGAAACTGTAAGATTAAAAAAAATGTTTTATTGCTGGGTTTCATGTAACCGAATTGTAGGTTGCTATCAGTTACGCAGTAAGATTTTTATAGAATGGATAGACCTTCTCTATTTTAATGTGCGTTTCGTAAAACACATAGAGCGTCGTAATAAGAGGATTGAATTTGTGGAGCTTTCTGATTGATCGAACGCTTGTTTTGTGTCAGTCAAAGCCGACGCGATAAAGAGTTGGAAAGCTCGGACCGAGCAAAGGTCGCACTCGGATCGTGACGCACATGGAAAACTCGCGGTGAGGAAATCGTGATCGAGCATTAGTGAAATGTCATACGCGCATACGAGTTATTTTTTTCCGAACGAGCGATAGATAAGCGTTATTGTCGATCAAGATTTAAGTGACGCTTCGTGACTTTTTTAGAAGGGTTCCGCGGGATAACATCTGCCGGCGATCAATCTCGAGCGCATGCAAAAATTAATCATCTCCCCATGGGTCCCGTTCGCATTTGCATACGTCTCTCGTTTAATTGAATCCCTTTCGATCACCGAGCAAAGTAAACACGCAGATACCATCTCGATTTGTCGCAGTTGGGATTTAAAGGGTGCAAAAAGTTCGGCGCTCGATGCGTTTTTAACGCCTGTTGAATATTTACGGCGACGTCTTAATTGCGAAGCTGCGCCATTTGCATAAGGTAAACGCATCATCAATTTCAGGTCCTATCTAAACATTGTCTCTTTCGCACGCTGTGTCAACTTTTTCGGCGATCAAATGTCAAGGTGTTAGAATTCCGCGCAGTAATTGATTTCGTGCAGGTATAAGATTCATTTTTTTAATCGAATTTGGAATTCATTTTTAATGGCAATAAATCATGGGAATGTTGTTTGTAAGTTTATCACATAAAAAATCTATCGTTTATTGCCGAATTTATTGCGCGATGAGTTCTCAGAATTTTAACGTTTTCGCATTCGGATTCACAATTATTGATTTATAGATTTTTTTCCGAAGCTCGCGTGTTAATTAAACGATTTTAACTCATTTTTTTAATAAATAAATATCGTTACGTAACATAATATAATTTTTAAATATATGCAAATCGACAAGATTTTATTAATTTACATATTGATGTTTTCAAATATTGCAAAGGATTAGAGCTATAATTTATGCGATTAAGTGCTATGAGCAAAAACTATTTAGATAACACAAATTAAGATTCTTTTCCATACGAATAACTTTTGAATGCGCCACGAATTTTAGTCATCATACAATTGCCGATAATAAATGATTGATAATTTTCTAAAGAATAAATACATAAATATAATTGATTAATGTCATACTCGAAGCGATTTGAATATAATAGACGTTTACGCTGAAGAATCACTAGCGATTATGAGAAAAAAATATTATAAAACAAACGAGCGTCGCACATAAATTAAATAACATATTATGTTGCAAAAGCAATAGTGTAAATTCCTCGGAATCGCGGACGTAGCAATTGTTGTATAATTGCGCGATTGACGAACAATATCGTTTCGATGAAAACTAGAGAAACGATAACGAAAGCAGTTCGCGAAACGCATTCCTGCGATCGGTAGGAAGTCGATTGAGAGAAGGCAAAGTAAAGGTTTCGTAGTCTCTCGTATGAGTCATCAATCTCGAGTAAAAAAATCGTTGGACAATTTTTATGGCTTACCCATGACATTCACCAATTAAGCATCGATCACTCCGTCGTATGTTGTTCTTTTAAATTACAAAAGGCTGACAAATGGAAGAAAAGGCCGACGCGAACATTCTACTCGACAGTATTTATTGCCTCATTTTTATTTATCTATCTACAGACTCTTATTGGATTCCAATGGGAAATCGTAGCAAAAAAATCTTACTGGAATGAATTCGCATTGAAAATTAGCTCAAAAATATAGTGAAAACTTAAAGTTTACACATTTCCTAAGAATCTCTAAGTCATTTCATGTGTTAAGTCAAATGCGTAACAGTGTCAACACAATCAATAGCTATTAAGTAAATATTAAGACACCATAAATTATAATGCATGAATCAGCTCGACTATATTTATCCGTGAAATTAAAATAATTATAATTATATATAATAATCTGATAAAAAATTAAAAACACTAGTGTTGAAATATTCGTTAATTTTTATATACAAATATGTAATTAAAAATATAAAAAATCACAACTAACCATTAGGAAAGTTCATAGAAGCACATAATTTGAGAAATTTCTGGAATTTCGGCAAAAATATAATATTTTGCTTGCCAGTTAATAATCGTTATGGCCATGGCTTTTTATAGGCATAGTTTCAAAGTAGCTCTCACTATATTTCATCTTTTAATACTGATATTATGTTATACCAATTTCCAAATACTCCTTATTTTCAATAATTCGAATATCGAATTTGAGTATATTTGTAATGTTATAAAGAATCAAAAACTATAGTTTATAAATACATACAAGTGTTTCATACTTAAAAATCAGTACGAATTATTTTTTTTATTATACTTGCTAACAAAAATAATACAACTAGATATGCTCGAATAAAAATTTTCGTAATAAATTACTTATGATACACCTAAAATTATTAATATTGATTTAAAAAGTACAAAAATCAGCACTAACAATCGAAAAAGTACACAGCTGCACAATATTAACTCGGAAATATGAGTAATTTATGGAATTTCGGCAATTACAAAATAAGAAGATACATTTAAAATAATGCAATTGGGCTATAGATAAAGCAGAAGTATATCAAATAAAAATGCTTACACAAAAATAAAAAAATATTACATAACTATGTTTTTTATTGGTTCATATGTTAACCATGAAAAGTATTTTTTTGTAATAATCTAAATTAGTTTTAAATTACTTTTAAATATACCTGCTACTAAAAATTCTACATTCGATACGCTCTAATAAATATTACTTACAGACTTTAAATTAAACATTATTTGTAAATATAAAAAAGTACACAGCTGCACTATATTAACGCAGAAATATGACTAATTTCTGAAATTTCGGCAATTATAAAGTGATTTTTAAATAATTATTTTGTTTTCTGGTTTTTATTTTAATTACCAAAATTGTAATAAATAATATAAAAATAGAAAAAACGCTATTGAGCTGTAAATAATGCAGCGCTACATTGAAAAAAATGACTACCTGAGTTGTTTTAATACACAAAAATTATATTACATAACTGTGTTTTCTATTGGTTTATGTGTTTACCACAACATATATTTATTTATTATGATTTTTAAAATAATAGAGCCATAAATATATTATATATAATACATAATTTTAAATCAGCGTGCTGATTATATTTAAATATACTATTTTAACATAGAAATATTAAATTATATAAACATTTAATTTTAATATTTCTGTGTTGGAATAAATATTACTATAAAAAACTACTTACAAACTTTAAATTAAATATTATTTGTATTTTTTAAAGAGATAAATAAATAATAAAATTCACTAGAAAAAGTCCACCGATGCACTATTATAACTCGGAATTTCATGAATTTCGGCAATTAAGAAAATATTTTTTTAATAAATATTATCGGTTATTATTTTAATTTCCACGCCTGTTTTATATAACAAAGATAAAAAAAGCAGCTTAAAAAATAAAAAAGGACACAATTAAACCGTAGATAATGCAGTAATACATTTTAAAAAATTACTACCTGAGCTATTATAAGAATAATTTGGTGTATCTAAGAATATTTTTTTTAACTTTTACTTACGAATAGTTAGATAAGCAATCAAATTACACTTTAAAACAGGCAATTTAAAACATAAGATAAAAAACCTAATTTTAAAACTAATCTTAAAATATCAAAAAAGCGGTCGTTATAATATAAAATAAATTAAAAATTGTGGTGCGAAAATTTTTTTTTTTAATTTGCTAATGTTATTATATTATTATCTTCACACATTATTTTCACTAGTAGATTTCTATTTTAAGTTAAAAAACCTTTTTAATCATTCAATCGAAATACGAAACTAGATATATTTTACACACTCATTAGTCGTTCCATAAATTTGCAATCAATGGTAAATACATTAGTATTTGTTCCGTTACAATTCATAAATTTCCTAACTTTTATTTAAAATGTAATTATGTAGTCGTAGTTAACTTTGTACCATGTATCATTAAATCATAATTAATACTTTTCAAAATAAATTATTCGATTTTGTAATAAAATGCATCGGCGATGTCGCAATCGCTAGCGACGATTTTATTTATACGTTCGGGTTGACGACCCCTGAATTGATACATCGCCTCCGAATCGGACATAAATTAGGCGCCGGGGAGCGATTTAATTACGAGCGGGTAAAAAGTTTATCGATCTTATGATTTATCGAAAGGAAGTCGCTCTTAACCGATTCATTAGCCGCGTATTACATTCGTCAACGTCGAGTGGTACGACTGTAAAAAATAACAGGGGAGTTCAAGCGCATGCTCCGATTGCCAACTTAATCAGATAGCCATCTTTCGAAATGTCAAAGTGACACAGGTGCGTTTTGTACTCGGATTTTAATCGCACGAAAGCGTTAACGAACCAATCTAATTGCCCGTTTTGACCTTTCAAAAAGGGGTGGATTCGTACGGTTGCTTACACACGCTTCTGGAATAGTAATACAATAATTGTATACCTCGAATAATGCAGTAAATAACTTAAGTCTATAAAGGGCAACAATGGGTAAAATTATTGTTAAAAAATTAAAAAGAAACTTTTTATATTCCAATTCGTTATCAAGCTCTATAGTTTGACTGCATCCATGCATCTTTTTACGCTGTGGATACTTCAATTACACTACAAAAACAGCTTATAATCTTTTATAATTGTATTGTAACGATTAGATACTGTTTTTATGGTGTAACGTGTAACTGAAGTAAACACAGCGTAAGAAGATACATGGATTCTGATATAAATCATACATTTGTATAAATATTGTTTTATTAATCATCGAAGTATCTGCATATGAATAAGAGCTATTAGCTATAAAGTAAGCATATGTGTAATGAATACGTAAAGTAACAAAAAATATTGCTAGGAGGGGAGTACATATTAAATCGAATTACAATTAGAAGACAATGGTTGAATATTAATGAAATTTGTTACTATTTGATAAGTAAATTGCTTAATATTTATGTGTTTAATATTACTAATAGATTATGTAAGTAAAGTAAAAATATCAATAACATATGTTTAACGTATATAATCAAATACTAAAATATATCAAGTGGAATAACGATAGTAAAAAGAGTCGCCTCGGGCGCTTCAGCATTTCGCATTTATTTACAAATATCATGTGCTATTTGTAGCGTTATCTTTGATCAGATCGACGCCGTTAAGGGACTGCCGATTTCGAAAATGGCGTCATAACTTGACATTGCCTGTGGCAACCTTGCTTTTCTAACGAGTGCGCACACACGCTCGCGCCCGCAATTAACTCGAAGAAACTTCTTTCTCCGCGACTGTCACATTTTTATCGATCTGGTTTCGCGACCGCCTTAATCGACGATAAACAATTATCGATTTGTATTCCCACATTTCTACGACGCGTTTACGCGCATTAGAAAATGTACCGCCTTTTCACCAGAAAGAAATCGCTCGCGAAGGGTTAAGACGTTCGTTTTCGCGACCGCCATGAATTATTCATCACTCGCTTCCGACTTATAAACTTAAAACTTTCCGTTTAATTAAACGTAATTGTTAATGCGCAGTGACCCCGGAGCTCCGTCGTTATTCCCCGCGTCCCTAATAATAATAAAAACGTACAGAATATCAACCGGTTTCCTAGTAATTGCCGCGGCCGTTTATTAGACCAAATCCTCTCTCACCTGCGCACCCGAGATCTCGTTAAAGCATCCTAAACTATATTTTTATTAGCCGACCCTACACTAAACTTACTTACTTTAATAGTGGAGCAATATTTTCGACATCTATACCGTTATTCACACGCATCTATATTTTTTTAATTAACGTTAAGTCAATCCAAATCCAACACAAGATATACTTTTTTAGTAGTACATGCTTGCTGTCGTATGCACCGCAACGTGCATTGTCCCCAATACCTAAGAAAGTTTTTTTATCCTTTATGCAACTCTAATGATCGATTAAAGCCTGTCGTATAATGCCTGTATATATTGACGATCTGACACGATTACACGATTTGGTGGAGCCGCTCGAGTTGTCACAAATTCAAAGATTACGCGGTCGTCGGTCGATCATCTATATATCTAATACTTTTATTGCATCATCAATATCGCAACCATGATAATGATATTGTTAAAAAATGTTTTTCAATTAGATCAAAGTGAAGTTTTTGAGCTCTGGGTTATAATTATGGATTTTAAATTAGAAAGAGTGCTATAAATTATTAGTAAATGTATGATGTATATAAATTAAAGTTCTAATTATATGAACGACTTTAACGATAAAATTGCATATGCTAACAAAAAATTATGTTTTTGAAAAATTGAATTTTTAACGATTTTCATAACTAAAAAAAATTTAATCAAAAAATTACAAAAATATTTTAAAGCGAATCTAAGAATAGTTATATCAATATTTTTAGTTTAGGATGTAATTTGCATTATTATGTAATATAATGCATCATAAAAAAATAATTAAACATATTTTAGAGTATTTTGCTTAAGTAAAAGTGTAGAAAATCAAATATTTTGAAGCAAGACCAAAAAAATAAAATCTATGTTGAGTTCAGAATGTACTTAAAACTCTCATTTTTATTATGTATAATAATATATCATAAAAATGCAGTTAAACACAATTTTCGAGTATTTTGCAACGATAAAAGTGTAAAAAAATCGAATATTTGGTGAGTTTAAAAAAATAAAATCAATGTTATGAGCTCATAATATACTTAAACCCTAATTTTGATTAAATTTAAAATGTACTGTACATATTTTTTGGCTAAATATGTATTTAAAACCCAAATTAAACAAATTTTAAATGTACTATGCATCATTATGTAATATAGTGAATCATAAAAATATGGTTAAACATGATTTCAGAATAATTTGTTCAAAAGGTTCAGAATGAATTTATAACATAATATTAAATCAAAATATACTCTGTATCAAAATATAATTATAATAAATGCTAAGTAACATTATTTTATATTTTTTTGTCATAGTAAAATTGTATAAAATCGATTATTTTGAAGTAAGTTAAAAAATATAATGTACTTTAATGTTATGGATTTAGAATGTATTTATTTTAAGTTGAGTTCAGAATATACTCAAATCTATATTTTTATTAAATTAAAAATATAGTATGCATCAATAAAGAATATAATAAATTATAAAAATCCAGTTAAATACATTTATTGTGTAGGATAAAAGTGTAGGAAGTCAAAAATTTTGGAGTAAATTTAAAAAAATAAAATTAATGTTATGAGTTTTTAATGTCCATAAACCCTAATTTGTAATGAGTTTAAAATGTGCTACATATATATCATTTTTTAATTATAATGAATCATAAAAATGCAGTTAAAAGCTATTTACGAGTATTTTATTGAAGCAGAAGTGTAGAAAATCAATTATTTTGAAGCGAACATAAAAATATAAAATTAATGTTATGAATTCAGAATGTGTTTAAACCCTAGTTTTTACTAAATTAAGAATAAATTTTGCATCATTATGTTTAACAATAAATGATAAAATTGCAATTGAACCATTTTATACAGTATTTTTTTAAAGCAAAGTTGTTAAAAATTGATCGTTTTGAAGCGAACATAAAAAAATAACATCAATGTTATGAACTTAGAATGTTTCTAAAACCTAGTTTTTAATAAATTTAAAATACATTATGTTTAATAATGAATTATACAAGCAACTAAAAAAATTTTCACTGTATTATTTTAAAGCAAAAGTGTATAAAATCGATTATTTTGAAGCGAGTCTAAAAATCAAAATCAATATTATGAGTTTATAATGTACTTAAAACCAATTTCTTAAGGGGTTAAAATGTACCATATATCATTTATTAATATAATAAATCTTAAAATAGAGTTGAAAACTAATATATTTTATTGAAGCCAAAGTGTAAAAATTCGATTATTTTGAAGCGAACATAAAAAAATAAAATCAATGATATGAGTTTAGAATGTCCTTAAGCAATTAATATTTTTAAATAATTAATATAATAATAAATGATAAAATTGTCATTAAACAATTTTTTACAGTAATTTTGTAAAGTAAAACTGCATAATGTATTTTAAACTTAATTTAAATAAGTTTAAAATGCATTATAAGTCATCATACAAATTTAGTTTAAATACTATTTACAAGTATTTTCTTAAAGCAAAAGTGTAGAAAATCGATTATTTTGAATCGAACACAAAAAAATACAATCCATGGTTAGAGTTTAGAATGTGTTTAAACCCTAGTTTTCAATCAATTTAATAAATAAATTTTAAATATACTTAGCATCATTATGTATACTAATAAATCATAAATATTTTTATCCAAATTAAAAAATAATGTTACATCTTAAATCATTGTGCAATTTTATAGTATATATTCAACAAGCTAACTAATCATGTTTTCTTATATCAACTATAAAATATAAAGGGTGTCCCAAAATTAACGCAAGATTTGAATTTGCCGTCATTTGACAGCTGAGAGTTTAGGGTTAGTAAAAATAAATAATAATCATGAATAATCCTATCCTATATACTTTATGATTCAATAAAAAAATACCAATCTAAAGACTACGAAATGTGTTTTCTATTTAATTCAAATATTATATATAAGCGTAGAATCAATCAGTTAGGGATAAAAGCGGCACATACCTTGACTGTTTGATTTTTGATGGGATGATCCGGATCGTGCACGTACTCGAGCGATATGCCGTAGAACTGTCCTTTGTTGATGTACGTGATCCTGTCGTCCTCCTTTCTCTGCGAACTGCTTATGGGGCTCTCCAGGTGGTACTTGAATCCGACCGGCGAGTATCTGCCGAAGGGCGAAGCGATTAGCCAAACTCGCTTTAGCGAAAAAACAAAACGAGCGAGAGGTAAACAAACGACTATTCTTCGAACGGGAATTTCGAGATCGGAGGATCGGGCTTTCGGCCCGAGTCGCGCCAGTCATCGTCGATCAGGTTTTTCTGGTTCTTCGGACGCTTTGAAAATGGGTCAAGGTCGTTTTTCGTCTTAAAAAACCGCGACGGATCCCGCGAACGCGGGTCCCGGACGTCTTCCTTCCGACGCCGCCTTTTCTATCGAGATCCGGTCGAGCCGGCGCGACTTTCTTCGATATACGTTTCCACGACAACGTTCACAATAAGACTTTGAAATAATCCAACTATACGTGCGATAGTTTCGAAGACATGAGATTAAATATATGGTTGTTTAATATCTTTTTTGGCGAAACTATTTTCTTGTATTTGATGCACATCAATTACTACACATATTAACTAGTATTTTTTGAGTTAGAAAGGCGTGAAAAACAATTCTAAATCAAAGAAAAAAAATGAACGATCATTCGACGCGCCTACGCCTACCGATTTATCTAGAATTGTGCGTTAAACGATCGATATTCGCAGCCACCGGAAGGCGGTTCGTCGGCAATCCCGCCCACCGCATCGAGAGTGATCGAGTTTGCCGGAAGAGGGTTAGTTAAAGTCGAACCGTTAAATAAACGCCCACTGGACTGTCGCAGCTGCGGGACAGGTAACGGCGAGAGAGAATTAATCGAGTCGGATGCAAATCTGCGGTTTCCTCACCTACGCCGGACTTTAACTAATGTAAGGGCCCGTGTCAATCAGGATTAGCTAATGGGTTTTTCGTGTCGCCGAATTCGACTTACCCGACTCCTTCCTGGGCGAGCGTGCGAACGAGGGAAAGAGCGATTAGTTTATTTGTAGGTATGGTAGATCGACGGTGTCCGTAGACGGTTTTTGTTAAATTATTTTTGGCGAATCGGAACTGCGTTGCGGTCTGCACTGACACCGTCGATCCGTTCGGCGATCGGTGGTAGGTACTCACAGTTTGGGTATCTGGATCTTGTCGGCGTCGTTCTGGCGGCCGAAGTCGTGCCAGGGTCTGGATCTGCCGGCCGATCCGGGGCTGGGCTGCGCGCGGGGGCCGAGTCCTCCGCTCTCGAGGGCCCCCGCGACGGCCGCGCCACCCGCTGCACCCTGCTGACACAGCTCCGCGTACTCGAACGACTGCAACGAAGGGCGGGTCGCGTGAACGAAGGGCGGGCTGCGGGATTTACAGTGCGGGTCGCACTGGGGCGAACTGGGGCGGACCGAGAGGCGTCGCACTTGGGGTGTCGCGCGGGCGGGTCTCACCTGGTGGGCGCTGGGCTGCTCCCTGGGGGTGACGGCGTCGGCGCCGATGCCGCTGTCGGGAGAGGGCAGGTCCACTGTCAGGCCGGCCGCGGCCTTGGCGTAGGGTCTGGCGTAGCGCTCCTGCGGCGCCTCCTCGTAGAGCTGCGGCGCGCGCTGGTAAGGCTGCGCCTCGGCGAAGTACTCCCGGTAGTAGGGCTCCGCAGCGAACGAGGGTCCTCGGTACTGCGCGTACTGGTCCTGGTAGGCCTGCGCCGGAGAGGTCTGGCCCGAGCCGGCGAACATCTGGCCCTGGTACATGTCCGGCTGCGGCGAGGCTGCGCGGCCCTCCTGCAACATCCAGTCGGTCAGGCCGGCCCCCGAGGCCGGAGTCCACAGGTCGGCCACGGCTAGGGCCGCATGCCGCTCGCGAAACGGAAAGAACGCGCGTGCGACGCCCGCGGACGCCTCGCGGAAACTGAGCGCACCTTGTCGCGGTCCCGGTGAGCTCCGGCAGGGGAGTGCGCGCGGTGGTTGTGCGCGTGCGCGTGCGTCGGTCGGTCGTGCGCGTGAGGCACCTTGCGGCTCAGGTCTTCCGGCTCGCGCTTCACCGCGCCCTCGCTGCCGCCGCTCAGCAGCCCCTGCAGCTCGGCCGCCGTCAGCTCCGCCCCGGAACTCCTCCCCCTGCAGCGCGCAACGCGTTCATTGGTCGAGCGTTCGCTTCGACACGCCTCTCCCCACTCTCCCGCTCTCTCCGCGCGCTTCGTGCGCTTCGTACGCGACGCGACCTTCGATTCGGCGCCGAGCGCCTCACCGAGCGGCATCGCGTTCGTGCAAACGGGAACGCAGTTCCATTCGCGCGCGGAATATTACGTTGCATTTACAATATGCTCATATTTCTATTCATAACAACGATTCTTTCTCTAAGGTTTGCCCCATGCGTCGAACTAGTACTATATGAGAATATAACTAAATGTATGTTTATTACTTATAAAGATATTGAGTTGGCTTAGTTTGTATTTTGGATTTAATGAAAGTTCTAAAACTAATCATAGGGTTTGAACACCAAATATACTAAATTGAGACAATTTAGAACATCATATAATTTCGCCAGTAGAAATATATATCTACCGGTGAAAATATATTTCAATATTATTTTACTGAATATTAAAAAAATATTTTCGTGATATTATTTTTACATTTTCTTTGAGGAAAAACCTGACATTTCTGGCTTAGAATCAGGGACATCATTTCAGGTTGGTCAATCAAAGATGTTTTTTTAATATTTCGATTTTAATAAGTTTTATGGAATTTCATTAAATGACATGCATTTTTTTGGATAAAATCAATGGGGGGGGGGGAATGCCCCTACGTGTCCTCTTCCTTCCCAAATGACGTCCTTAAAATCTACGTCATAAGCAATAAAATCGTGGTGTCAAGCCCACAGAAATGGTAGCGAGAAAAAAAATTGTTTTACTATAATTAAAAAAATAGTAGTTTCAAGTTTTTTTAAATATAAAAATTTTTGATTTTGTATCAAAATTTTAAATCAGATAAATGTGTCAAGAATTTTTTTGCAACTCTGAATATTTTGCTAAAAATTTTTCATCTATATCGGTTTTAAGTTGTTTATATAATATTGTCTACAGCGCTAATTTTAAATGCTTCTTATTTGCTTTATTATGTGAATGTGTATAAACATGTAGTATAAATCATTTCATCTCATATTAAAAAACCACGTAATTTTTGTACAAGGGCTAGTAAAAAGGTGATTCATTAGATACCCGTAAAAGTCAAAGAATAATCCTGGATGTAGAAAACCTACAAAGATAGACGACGATGTCCTGATGACGGCAACGGCGCGATTTAATTTTCAGAAGTTTATGGATAAATTGTTCTCAGTATACAGTCAATCTCTAAAAAATCAAAGGAAAAAATATTCGAATAACGAATTACTTACATTTTTTTTTTAATATTAAATATTATTGTACAAGCTTCATTTATCAGTAAACTTAATATTCTATATTATTTTTTTAAAAGAGATATGATGCGTGAAGAGTAATAACATGTGACTCATTAAAAGTCCTGCCGTTTAAAATCTAAATATTAAAAAAAATGACAGGCGCACTTCCCAGTAAAAAGCGAGATAAGGTCATCTCAGTAATTTGGTCCTTCTTTGCATTAAAAAAGAAACATTATAAAAAAATGATTTTGAATCAGGAAATCAGAAAAAAATAATCTTTAATTGATAGTTTTTAATTATTTTTTATCAATGATTTATCTTGATAAAATTATTATATTTACTGTTCAATTTTTGCTGCAGTGAAAACTTATGTCAATAACATTAAAAATAAAATAAGCTAAAGGGGCCAAATATCGATTTGGCCCAGGTGCAAACTACTCTAGCTACGGCACTGTATATAAGCAATCTCCCATACTCCCACTATAGCCCGATTGATTAAAACACATTATTTTCGAAAGAATCGTTATGTTTCTCAATATGATAACAATTTCTTATTATATAGGAAGCTATAGATTCTTTTACTATATCGCGCGTTCTAATTCACTACATTTATTTACGGATATTTGTATTGTAAATCCAACGTAAAATTACACATGATTTATAACATATGCTTAACAAATTTAGAGAGAAGCGAAGCTGTTTTTATTATTATATTATATTTAAAAAAAAATTGAAGATAAGAATTAAGTAAAATTTTATTGCAATATTTCCTATTGTTTAATACTACTTTAGAACCACTTAACCAACATGTTATTATAAAATGTAACAGATTATATTGCACATGTTAGTAATATATAATCTGCCATATCTTATATTATCAGAAAAAATTGCCTGTTGTCAAGAACGATCTTATATGAGATTCGAAAGCTAGAAACACTTGTTCAGTTCGACGAAAGGAAGCTACCGCGTAGGCGAGGGGTGAAAAGATACACATTTGCATATCGAAAAGAGCATCGCCCCTGGAGCTATCGAAGCTTTTCATGCCCCATTTGCTCGATTCGGGTTGTTAACAACCTTCCGCATTCATGCGAGCGATTAGTATGCACCCGTCGCATACTCCGATTTCGCGCATACAACTCCGGGCGCGTGATTTATCGAGTATTTAATTTAAATTTTTATTATTTGTTATTCTTGACGCGCCCTTGCGGAGGGTTAACGACGCGTGAGACAAATCTAGCGTGAGAGTCGGGAGAGACGTAGCTGAAAGGAGCAAAGTTAGTATCCGACGATCCGGAGGAGATCGTCGGGCGCAGACTCACGGCCAGATGTCGGCGAATTTCGCGTCCTTGGTGGTGATGATCTGCTGGGTGGGCGGAAGGGGAGGCAGCTTGTAGTAGTCGTAGAGGAGCGTCGGAGGGCCGTCAGAAGAGGCCTGGTCCGAGCCCCCGCTGCCCTCGAGCAGTAGAGGGTGGTCGGCGCCGCTGCTTCTCCATTCGCCAGCCTGCATCACTCTCTCGGGTAGATCTCTGCGTCTTCTGAAACGTATAAAGCGCGTTAAAAAAACATTATAAAAGAACAGTCTTCAATTTTTTTAGTAATAAGAAATTTTAAAATGGCGCGTTATTAAAAAATAATTGTAAAAGTAAAAATAAGGTGATATTATCGATTCCGCGCGGGCAATTAATATGTCGGAAAAACGGTCCAAATTACAGGTCTGAAGTAAGAGTAACGATTCAATTAGACGCCATAAAAATTGACACGATTACGCCTAGGTAGATTACACGCCTCGATTCGCACCATTAGCCTCACATACCAAAAAACGCGACTCGTTCAAAACAAACAGCGGCAATTATCGCGCTTTAACGGACCGAGGAGAATACGTGTACGGCTAGCGAAAAATTGCCGTCGTTTAGCGATTCACACCTCAAAACGGCGGTTAAGCGAGAAAATTACACGCTTAGATCTATGCGGATTAAATTAAAAGACCACCTGGATTCTCTGAAATATCTGAATGATTCTTTACGGCGATAATGAATTAAGCGCCTGTGAAAATGATACGGATAAAATCCAAACAGGAGTACGACCATATGTAGATTCGATAAAAAAAACAAGTACGCCTGTAGTTTCTGCATTCTACCAGTTAAAGGTGAAGATTCTCCAAACTAGTTTCATTCATAAGTGAGTCGCCCAGTGGCAAAACTGCTTTAAAACTAGAATGACCTCAACAATCTCACTCGAACCATAGCAACTTTTGGATCGGTCTGAGAGAGTAATATATTCCTATCCTCCATATTCATTGAGATATACTAACATAGAATAGAACGGGTGAGTGACGATTATAAATTATTTAACTGTGATATGACATTTTTTATTTTGTATATTTATTATATTATACAACAATATGTTGAGTTATAAGCTAGCGTCAGCTGTATCATTAACTCGTTTTTTAAATAGGTGCTAATATTATGAATGTATTTTTATTTATTTTAAAAGCTATGCTTTGCGCAGTAAAGTTGAGTTTTGATCTCTACATTAAAATTTTAGAATGGAAATTATTATTCTAAAAATATGACTTTTTGTAATCAGCATAATTCTTCTAATAAACACACATTTTGAATGTAATATATAATCTGAATTTAAAGCTCACAATAAAGGGTATTTTTTATTTTAGACTGATTCATGATATGGCTACAAAAAAAATCCAATCATAGAAAATTAAATAGAGCAAAAATTTGCTATAATAGAAATTTAAATAAAATAAATAAACATTGCTATATTAAGGTTTTTAAGGACATAAACATATGACACAGTGATTTTTTTTAAAAAAAAAACTAATAATAAAAAAACTCAAAGCGCGACTTCAGAAAAAAATCAGTGCAATTTCAAGTACCATCGACTATAAACAAGAGACCTCCAAAACCACATTGTTTTGAAAATTTCGCAATTGTAATCCTATCATCAATAAACTTTTTATAAAATTTTCTAAATATCTTAGCTGAGTTTGCTAGCAAGCCTAATCCAGCATAATCTATTTAAAAAAAACATAATTCATTAAAAAAAATCATACAGATAAAAGTTTTATATTAGAAATTCAAGTAACATTAAATATTAATAACGGAAACGAGCGTTCCCACTGCGACGGCACCGACACGATTTTATTGCTTTTGACATGAATTTTTGACTTCTGAGAAGTGATAATTGTTTTTGCGCCCTCCTACTGAATAAAATTCGGTTTGAATAACTTTAAACCAATACTCTCATATCAGAAGTCCGTAGCAAATCGATAAAAATAAAAATTTGTTTAATTTAAAAATTATCTATGTTAACTAAATAAATTATTAAAATATTTCGCATGCATTTTTTCAGTGCTATAGATTACGATTTAACATTGATAATTTATTCCCATTGAACAGAAGTCTATCCGAGTATTTACGACGATTCTAATATTATGTTATATAATTCGAGTCGAGTGGGACCTTCTGGAGTCTTTGTGAGCATCACCCGTCCTACACGATTCCCGCATTGTGTTTAACCCCAAAAACTCATCATAAACGAAGTAAAAATATATTCTTTTGTATACAAGTATCTAAAGAACCTTCTCTTTTTTATAGCCGAGAGGGATTCCGCTCAATGGAGCTTATATAATATCGTCGTATAAAAACGCGGCACGGAGAAGGAGCGCCGATTGTCCCCCGCTTTTGATAATAATTACAAAAAGTCGATAAATTTAAATACGGAATATATCCAGAGAAATAATTCATCCCTTATATTTACAAACAATGAACGACACATGTTGCCATTTTTTTTATGTCCTTCTACGTCGCTTCGGCTACACAATGGAGCTCTCAATAAGGCATTGTTCGGCGGCTGAAAACTGCTGCATTGAGGGGCTGAGAGGTCATTTTTTTGCAATTTCGGACGCGAAATGTAAAGGTCAAGTGTTCGATTATGGGCAAAGAGCGCGACAATTCGATTGATTTGGGTTCTTTTCATCGATTCCGGATTGACGCGACATGACAGCTTCTTTGACCGTTAACCTTTCTCGCGCGAAGTCGACAATATTGAATGCCGAGCTGATAATAATAATAATAATAATAATGATGTAAGTGAATAATATGTAGCCGTAAGATAGAAACAAAACGAAACGTTGAACATTCATATAAATAAACAAAAACAATCCATATTAGCGTAGATCGGTAGAGTTTTGTGGGCGATGAAAACAAATATGGAATCGGATTCGGAACCAGTCTCGGTTCGTTAACCCTTTATCGGCTCGGCGCACGTGCTCCATTAGAATTTGCCAAAGCAACCTGTCGCGGTGCAGTTCGGGTTTTTCAGGTTTCGGCAGGGGGTGGCATGCGCTATGCGGCGCGTCGGTGCAAGGGCGGATCCGGTATAACCCGTTCCGTCCTTTGACCGCTCAGTTCCGTTTTGTTTATAACCAGTTATTGTAGTACCGGTCCGTCCACGTGCTATTCTTTGTTTATTTTCATCATTTCGGACGCGACCTTCCGCCGCCGCATCTCGTAACGCGGCATTTTTTCACATTATGTATTAGAACAGGGCTACCGGACCGGTTCTCTGCGGCCGCTTTTTCCGCGAGCACTTGACCTTTCAGCCAAACATCGACGACCTCCTCTCGCCTTATCGGGATCTTCGCTACTTATTACGGCGGAGAAAGTCACGAACGGCAACTGTATCAACTGAAATTCTTTCTACGCGCACCAAATCACCGAAGGTCCTAGTAAAATAAACACAAAGTAGCACAGATGTATGTTTGTATACTGCAAGTGTTCCTATTCTTCTCGCGGTGTGAAATCGTGTAGTATCTACGCGATTCTTAATGATAAAATTTCACAAGGTTTAATATAAACTATGTTTCTCCATATTAATAAAATATAGATCTTATATAATATACGGGTGGGCCATAAACGCTTTGGAATAAATTATTAAAAAAAACTAAAAATCATATCGATTTTAATTAAAATTCATTTTAAAGTAAACATTCGCGAAAATTATATCTTAAAAATAACATTAGCTAAGTGTACACCATCGCGTTGCAAACATTTTTTAAATTTGTAGAAACTTGCTAGCACATTGCGAGTGAAATAGCAGCTATTTGTTCTTGATTATTTTATTTCAATTGGACTGTCATTAAAAATCTCCAGAGAAAAAAATCAGTTGGAGTCTTGAAAGGGCATTTAATATCACTACGACACTACAAATATTTAATTTTAAGACAGACAAAGATTTGGCAGACGTCTGGGATATTCTTGAAATTCCGTAAAGAAAAAAATCATTGTTGTGTATCGGTTGGAATTTTAATACCGCTCATCTTTCAATTTAGCGCATATAAAAACAAATCGCTTGATTTTTCTACACGAGAGCATGCATAAGATTCAATAAATTCAATCAACATAGTTGCAACGATTGACCTTGTGATATTAATTTAAAATACGACAGTAGCGATGTGATATGACGTCAAAATTATCACGAGTGCGTTTGAATGCGACAACACTGTAAAAACAACAGCATATAGGATTTCATTTAAACTATTCTTTAAACACTACTGGCACTAATAAAAACAAACTGTGAAATTTTCAGCAAAATCAGTCCAGTAGTTTTTGAGTCTATAGGGCACATACATACGAACATTGACTTTTGTTTATATGAATTATTAAAAACATTTTTTTTCATGAAGGGGGGGGGAAGACATCTCCCCCCTTTGAAAGAATTTTAATGAAATCAAATTAACGATCACTTGAAAAAAATAAAATTACGTCCTTGATTCTAAACCAAAAACTTTCAGGTTATATCTCAAAGAAAATTAAAAAAAAACAGTTTCGAATCTATCCCAAAAAATATTTTTAAAAATAAATAATTTCAATGAAATTATATCAGAATACATTTTCACCGATAGATATATATTTATACAATTGAAAATATATTTTCACTAGTTGAAGTCCAAATACATTTTTACCAGTAGATATGTGTATATTACTACTAGTAAAAATATAATTTATCTGAAATTATATACTGTTCTACTCTCTGAAACTCAATTTTACCGTTGCGAAGCATACATTTGCTGTTCAAACCCAAACCTAACCTACATAAATTAAGCAAATCCAACTTGACTTAATGAAACATCTAAAACTAATTACAATTTTAGAACTTGCATTAGTGCAAGTCTAAAATATAAACTAAGACAACTCAACTCTCAGAGGAAAATAAGCGGAAAAAATTAAAAACAGACGTCTCAATTCGCATATTTCTCCATAGTTTATCTGCACTTCTAATTAGACTATGTTTTAAAAATATGATAGCTATTCTTATGGATATTACTATGAACTTCTGGTATGAGAGTATTAGTTAAAATGTATTCAAACCGAATTTTGGTCAATAGGAGGGCGCAAAACAATTATCACTTCTCAGAAGTCGAAAATTCACGTCAAAAGCAATAAAATCGTGTCGGCACCGTTGCAGTGGGAACGCTCGGTAACGAGCTTTCCCACTGCAATGGCGCCGGCGCGATTTTATTGCTATTGACGTGAATTTTTTACTTCTGAGAAGAGATAATTGTTTTTTGCGCTCTCCTATTGGTCAAAATTTGGTTTAGTGCTTCATTTGATTCTCACTTATTTTTATAAAAAAATCGTAATATTGTTATAAAAGTCAATATGAACGCTAGATAACTGAACTTTTTTACAGCGACGGCGACAGCACGGTTTAATTGCTTTTGACGTGGATTCTAAGCACAGACCTCTTTGAATTTAGGCAGAAAAATGCATGCATTTAATGAAATACTATGTATCTCAATGAAATCAAAATATTAAAAACACGACTATTGACTGGCCAACTTTTGCCTCCCCTGGAAAAAGCTGAAATTACATCCCTGTTAAATTTCTGTACTGTGATTGGTCATACGGCGTGAAGGATGTAACGATATGTGTAAAAACACTGAAAATATTAATATATTTTTTCAAATATTAATTCGCTATGGGATTTTTAATCCAAGAACTTTGACGATTACCATATAGAAATGGACCGAAAATCTTTTAAAAATTGGAATTTAAACATTTTACCTTAAGCTTCAGTTAGACAACACTGCAGTTATTGATGTGGTTATTCAAGTTTTAACACTATACAAGACGCGCAAATACGGGCACACTTCGCAGGAAATAATTGAAAAAACAACTGAAAAAAAAACAATTCGAATATTTTTTTGTTAACAATTGAAAAAAACATTTCGAATATTTTTTTATTTCAAATCTTTGTATTCTGTTAAAAATAATTAATTAATAAACAGGTTGTGACATAAGCTAATAATGTAGGTAACATAGGATAGTAATTAACACAATGGCACACATGTTGTATCATCGGCTGGTATAGTGTTAATTATTGTATAAATTTTTGCGTAATTTGTTGTTAGCGATGATGCGAATTCAACATGTATTTGTATTTATCCAATGACTTAACAACAAATAGTGTAAATATATAATACTTCTACAAATAAACATTTCTATAACTATTTTTTATTTACAGTGAATTTAATGAGAATTTTTATATCAGTATTTTGAACAACTAGAGAAGTTTATTTTATTAAATTATTTTATATTACAGTTATTGTTACTATTATATTTGGTGTGTAAATAAACGTAATATGTTTATTAAGATTTGAGTATCGATATGATTATTATTTTATTTTCTGATAATAACGTATGATTTAAATTGTATTTGTAGAGGTTTTGGACTTAACTATCATACAACGTTAATAAACGTTTTAAGAAGTGCAATCGCATTCTGATTTATATATTTTTATAAGAGTTACTACTTTTTTGTAATGTATTTTAGATCTAAGCACCGCCATAAATCAGTGATATAAATTGATGATGACTTGGGTTTTAATCTCACATGAACTCTATTATTTTTTTAATTATCTCGAATACGAGATCGAAATAAATGATTATTGTATAAATATAATTCTGTTTAAATTTTCGTAGTTTTTCTATTCTCATGGATAAATACTGTAATGATTAAGATTATGTGATTAATAATATACAAAATATACGTATACATAAAAACAAATATTTGTCGAGTTTAAAGGTGTCAAAAAATAGCATGATAAATAATAAATAAATAAAAGCGCTCTTGACTTTGATTTCGCTGTACTGCTAAAGAATACATTAATATTCTTAATGCGCGTTCCAAAAATAAAGTAATAAGAACAGTCAAAAAGTCACTAGTAGAGTGCTGCGTATATTTATAATAGGTTAAATGTGATATATAAAAAAATATAAAAGGTTAAAACTAAGTTTTATATACCTTTTTTAAATGGTATGTATTTATATGTAGCTATATATAACGTAACGCTCAAAAATGTGACCTAACTTCAACCTTCATCATTGATTGATATTTCAATTAAAAAATAACAATTTAAAAGTTGATTGGATTCTGCGTTGTGTTAGATTTTATTTCTGATAGATGCTTAAGCGTATGCGTACCTTTGATGGGCGGATGTAAGAGTGTAAATCAGTTTTTTGAACATCGATGGTAAAAAAATAAGAATAAATATTTGTCAATCGTAAATTAACATAGAACGAGATGAAGCGATAAAGGGAGAAACTGTCGCATTCCTAAAGCGTCTTATCTTTTACGGAATATATTTTATTTTGGCGTAGGCGGCTAATCGAAGATAGTCAGTCACGACGCGGAAACCATTTACGGACGCGTCAATCAAAAGTCGCTCACGAAAAAGCTTCCGAACGGCACGAAATTCGACTTACGCAACCGACGCCCTATAAATCGGAAAGCTAAATTAGCCTCTTAGAAAGTGTCCGTTTGTTTGTCGAACGCTTCCATATATAGAACGACTCTTTAAAAGCTCTTTTCGCGAGCCGATTTAATTTTCGATTAATATCGGAGTCACGCAACGCGAGCAAACACAGCCATAAATTAACCGCCGCCCAACAATGAACAGTTTAACCCGCGGTTAAACTAACCGAAAAAAAACTAACCGTGATAAATAGCGCTCGTTAATCGAGCGCCACTCTTATGAGGATGCGATATGATATATGTACGAAAGTCCCAAAATGTGTAATTCTCGCTGCGTTTAACCTCAATCGCTCGCCCTTGATCGCACGAAAAATTGCGCAAATTAATTTTTGCGGTCGCAGTTTCTCAGGCTTTCTCGGGATCCTTTAATGGTCGAAACCAATTTTCGGTAATTAAAGAAAGCGCTGATACAGTATCTGTAAATAGTAGCGAATTAATCGCGCACCGACAATTTGGTCATTATCTGATACTTATCTCGCAGGCTACTGTATAACAGACTGATAATAATTACGTTTAACCTCACTTTTATTATTTTTTAATCGGTTAAAACAGGGCCATGGACGTAATTTTAACCTTTTCCAGAAGGGGGCAATAGTTAACCATTCAGTGGTCGTTTTTTAAATATTTTAATCTAAATTAAGATTCATAGTATTTCATTAAATGACATGAATTTTTTTTAAAAGCAATAAAATCACAAATTTTAAATAATATATAATTTAAAATTAATAAATAAAATAAAAATCTTTAACGACATAATTATTTTAAGCTGCTACACATTTTTTTTAAATACACTGCAAATCACAGATGCATACATTTCTCTGGCCAAATTTAAATACGGGCAAATGTCCACACCTGCTTCCCCAAATGACTATATATCTAAATATATAATCATATCACTTTTAAGAAGCTGATATTGGCAATTAATATTTTTTTACCGATTAGCACCCGAAAACTATTTCACTCCTATTGACTTTGATAGTGCGAGCTAGCGACCTTGCTCAATATTTTGCATAGAATTTATTTTGCTTGGATTTTTGCTTGCATGCAAATAAATCACAGAGTAAAGAGTGTCGATAGAGTTGAAGAATAATTGCGAAGAGACGATGCGGAAGAAGGGAGAAAATCACATTTTGAGAATATCTGATTTCACACAGATCGCGAGTGAGATATCTCTCGAGCCGATCTGCCTGATTTGCATCGTGATATGGCTATACAACAAGATCTCCGTTAGAGAGCTTAGATGCCGTTTAAAATATGACGCTTCCCTTATTTGGCATGACGAGGGAAGGGAAGGGGAGAGGAGGGTTGAATGCATTTATGTATTCGGACCAATTTGCGGTGAAATTTCTGCGCTCTTTTTTGCAATTAAATCGCTTTGACAATATTTTTGACAGATGACGGACGGCTGAGTGCAATTATGATCGAAGCGTAATTGGTGTCTTTTCTGCTCTGTTCTGCATTCTTAATGAACACCTCGGCTGAGACGTAACGAGCTGAATTGTCTCAGCAGTCCTTATAATGAGACGTTTCTGCCTTTTGGCATTCGACAGACGTGACGACCGGCCTTAAATTGGTCTTTCGATTCGGAAATTACGTCCAACTTGCGTCTACCTACCTACGCAAACTTTGCAATTCTTACATTGTATCTTACTTGATTTTTAACGGTAACATTAAATGCCTATAAAGAACAGACAACTCAATACAGCGCCAATTAACTACAATGTAAGCCTCTGATAGTCTAGTAAAAGCTAATTAATGGTATACATTTTTGAGCATTACAACAGCAATAATGTTATGTAGATTTAAAAATATTTTTACTATATCCGCTGCCAAAAAGACTCATTTAGTTGCTGTTCATGTGTTTTTCATTATTATTTTTTGCAGTGGATACGATAATAAATTATTTTAGACATATTAAAAATGAAAACGAAATAAAAAAATCATAACATCATTACAAATTATTTTTGCCCTACTGCTTTATTGTCAGCTTTAGATTATTATAAATAGTAAATATAAGAAAATAAATTTTGCAAAATAAAAAAGAGGGAGTTTTATAGTTATTATTTTTTCAATATTGTGTTCATTTAAAATATATGCTTTTTTCTATTACATGTAATTTTATTTTATTTTTACTCGTTAGTTGCCGAAATCTGATATTTAAGCAAATGATTAAAAGCAATAATTTAATAGGTGAAAATATATTTTCACATGTATTCCAGTGAATTCATATCGGAATACATTTTCACAGTTAGATATACATATATTCCTACTAGTGAAAATATAATTTCATTGATAAGTGCTGCTCTATTCGTGCTTTTTATAAAAAAAATGCTCACACTTATTTAAATTTGAGTTAAAAACATTTTTTAATATTTTTCAAAATTTATACATGTACAATACAATTTTACGAATATGCTTTAATATGCTTTTTTTCAATGAATAATTGTAGGATGATAAATCACCTATTCCAAAATGTGCAAACCCAAATCTAACCAAAAAGTTCTAAAACTAACTATAGTTTTAGAACCTTTTTATGTTAGGTTTGTGTTTAAATAACAAATAGACGTTTCGCAACTGTCAAATTGGGTTTCAACGACAATAGGGCAACATATCATTTATAAAAATTATTTTTTATACTTATTAATTAAATAAATCGAAGTAATGATAAACAAATTGATGAGTGTAGACAACGGATGCACTAACTATGAGTTTTAATCAAAAATTTCAATGCTACATTTCATGTATACTTTCTCTAGATAATTTATGCTTTAACTAGTGAGTGTATAAACTCTCCGACGTGAGCTAGTTACATCGTCAACGAACAAAATTTGACCGAAGAGCGTGCTAGAAAAATAAATTTTATTTTTATTTATTACGTTATTCATCTGTGAGATAAGTAAAATCAAGAAAAACCTAAACTGTGATGTTCGATCAGAATTATATTTATATAATAATGGCTAGTTTTGGATCGTAAAGTAGGAAGAAATAGGACTAACATGACTGATGTAACATGACAAGCGTCAGCATAATGCGTTACAACCGGCAAATTTTTGAGTAAGTAATGAGACAGCAGACTGAAATCAAAGTCTGTAAATTTATTTTATTAATTATAAATTATTATTACAGTTTCCAATTATTGTATGTGTTTATTCATCACGATATTTGTATGTATGATTATGAAAATCTATGTAACACTAATCTGTGATATTCATATGGAATTATAACTATATAAAAATCGCTTTTTCTGATCTCTAAGAGTTGACAAAAAATTAAAAACACTCAGGTTCATATGGGATTTGAACCCAGTTCTTTCAAATGTTGAGTTACCGATTTATACCATTGGTCTATCGTGCTGGTTATGCACTTTTATTATGCTCAGATTCCTCAGATTCCATAAAAAGCAAGGGAAAATTTTCTAGTTATTATATACAATATTATTTTTAATTTTAAATAATAGAAAATATTTAATTGTAAATAAAACATAACTAGAACTGTTTGAACGTTGTGACTTTTTGATGGTCTTATTTATGATTTAAAAAGTTACTTTAGGTTTGGATTTTTGTACTAGATGCTTAATCTTAATAGATATACGTATAAGTTAGAGATCGTTGAAAATAGCCGCAAGTAAATAAGCTTATTGAATTAAATGATGAAGTACGCGAACCGGAAGGTGTTCGCGGCGGGAGCCCGCGTGTCCATTCAATATGGCGACGTTTAATTAAAATCTTATTTATTATCTTAGCCCGTATGGAGGCATTCGCCCAGGCGCGCCCAACCTTTGATTTATTGCGAACGCTAATCGCTTTTGTGTCGATCATGCGCAAAACGGAGCATGAAATACGATACAAGAGCTTACAGTTAATATAAAATTATTTATGGAAAAAAGAAGTAGAGGGCTCAGATTAATTAAACGTTCTTTGGAATGCTCATTTTCGTAGGCGAGAGATAAGTATCGGTTATTCAGCAGTGCTAAACAGACTTTCAAAGTCGGCGGAACTATTTTTTATTATATAAAAAAATAACTAATGTGGCAGTAACATTATATTTTAATTAAATCTAGGGCAGATTGAAAAATTAAGCTGTTGATTAACAGCCAGATCATACTGCTTTCGAATAAGATTAAAACATATATTTTATGTATATGAATTAATTTAGATTTGTAGATGTTTTTAAAAGATAAGCCCGATCATTTCGCACGTTGAAGAGTTTCTTTATCTGTTATAAAAGTAACAAACCCCACGACCCCACTCTGACATGCGAAACTATTCACGCAACGGTTTTCGTACATTGTAAGGTATGAAGAAAAAAATGCGCACATAAAGAACGATACTGAGGCGCCCATTCACATTCTAATTGTATTTTGATATCATCAGCATGTAAAGCGGTAAATTCTCATTTGAGATAAAATAAGCATATGCTAATATATTTATCGGGGTGGCGATGTCATCGCTTCTGTATGTCCTTTTCTATATGGAGAGGGAGGATCGGTCAGCGGTCGATTTTGTCGAAATGCGACCGTTACGGTTAATCGTAACGGTCCGTTGACGAGTTTGACATTTTTTCCGAGATGATTGACGGACGCATTAGTTATCCCCGATCGAATTTATTGCGTTTATCTCGGCACGACTCGACCGGTGCGGCGTAGGCATGCGAGATTTATTCGCGCAGGGCACTTTCTACAATGCCAAATGTGGGCCAAGAGAGAGAGAGAGAGAGATGTGCAAATTCTCCTTCCGGCGGAGACGAATCCTTTGAATGGCAATGTGGGACGCAATAAATAAATTCGCACAATGGGGGGAGACCGTGATAATAAAAACGCTCCGGCGATACAGACAAAGGGATAGCTGCGAGCTACTCTCGTAAAAAGGAGCCCGAGATAAAAGGCTCGCATTCAAACGCGTATAAATAAAACTTATCCCGAGCGACACATTCACCGGAGTAATTGGCGTGATGATATAAATTAAACAAGTGTCTCGGCTCTTCTTCGGGGGCAGCTGTCTACTTTTTTCCAGATTAGAATAAGAAAAAACGGTCGAAGCGACAGATGAATCTGAAGAACCGTCCAAATCGGTGATTAGCGACATGAACAGACGTTCTTTTACTCTTTTCTCCATTGTTCTGACAGGCATAAGTAGTCTTTAAAATACACGGTTTTGCTCTTTTAGTAATAACTACTACCACTATGATAATATTAGTCACAAATAGTTGTCTTTTAGGTCAACTACTTATACCTCTATATTTTGGGAAGCTGTGAAGGGTAAACATAAAGGCGTGCTTCTATATAATATAAATAAAATCTTAAAGAAACATAAATAATCAACTGTATACTTGACTTTCACAAATCTGTTGCAATGATGCATAGTCATGTATCATACAGATATTGCAACTAATATAGATTAGAATAAAAATAAATTTGATCAAAAAAAAGAGTTGTCACTGCATGATACGATATTTTTAATTTTATATACTTTAACTTAAACAACTTATTGTTTAAATTAAAACATACATAATGCAAATCATCGTATCATGCAGTGAATTTAGTACAATATTGACTACTATTTTAATCAAATTTGTTATTATTTTAATCTTAATTAGTAGATGATGATTGATATTTAGTTTATTTAGCGTTTATAAGGTAAAAATTTTGAACAATGTGTTCCGAAAATCTATGTATCAAATCATTTTATTTATAAAAAAATCGTGTACAAGTTCTATTTAAATTGATGTTTCTTATGTTTCTGATTCCTAACATAAAATTTGTCGATTGGTTTTGAAACAAATCACAAGACTCGAAAAGGTTAAGAAACATATGAAAAATCTAGTTTATTAATAAGATACATATACACAAAAGTTAAAATATAAATATTCATAAAAAAATCCACCTAAGATTCCGTCTGGTAAAGGCAGCATAATTAGGTAGATTTCTGTTTATAAACTGTATAAAAAAAGTTTTTTTTATTATTTTAATGTCCATTATATACTTTTTTGAGCGAAGTTACGATTTTTTTTAATATTTAATATGAATATGATACTTATTAAAGAACTGATCTATTTTTAGAGCAAATTTCATATCGACATATTTAAATACTGTCTGGCAAAAGTCGCACGAATTATATATAAGTATGTAAAAAAAGTGTTTTTATATTATTTTAATATATAATATAGAACATTTTTGATCTGTTTCCTTGTCATACTTTTTAAAATAGAGTTAAAAATTTATAAAATATAAGTGTTAACATAAATTATTAAAACATACTAATGTAAAAAAGTATTAAAATAAATCAAAGCAATAAAACGCTGAGAATCACTGTTTTTTTCAATAATTTAATATAAGCGCAATATAAAAATATAATAAATAAATAACAACAGAAATAATTACCGAAAATATTTTTCTATTAATTTTTTAATCCGTACAACTTATTTAATAAAAATGGGTTAAAACTACGAAAATATCGATTATGCTTATAAAAGCAAAAGCGTAGAATAAAATAATAATCATTGAATGGAGTAGGATATCAAAGTAGAATAATATTATTTCTTAGTCCAAGAAGGCCGAAATATCGGCCTATCCTACGTATGCAAAAATAAGGCGTAATTTTTTTATTTTGTTCGATATTATTATATTTTTGTATATGCGCAAAGTGTCAACATAAAAGGAATACATATGATTTATGTCAAGCGGTATTTAAGTCAAACGGTACCTAGCAGTTTATAGTAATTATGTTACGCAACAGAGAAATGATCGCATTTTTTATGATAGGGATGGCTGGCGAAGTGAAAACAATAGCAGGTGCAATACCTAAAAAGTACACGAAATTCTTTATTCATATATTTTTATCTCCATTCAGATACATTTTTACTTAAATAGTATTAGTGTTAAATTTGAAAGAAGTTTTTTTTTTAAAATCATTTTTTATTTAAAAATATTGCAATGATATTTTTTTCTGTTACTAACTTAAGATATGTTTTACTAGACGATATAATTAAAATATGTTGACGCGTGTTTTTTTACATCAAATTTGATTAATATTTTATTTTTTTATGTAAATTAATATAAAAATATTTTTTTATTGTTATAACAACTAAATATCAATAAAAGTACTTTCATAATTTTAAAACACATATGTATAATAAAATTTATTAAAAAAAAAATCGCATATGTAAGCTAAATTGTTGGGAACTAAAAGTTTTATGCAGAAGTATTTACGCATTTTTTATTCTCTAATATATTATTTACATAAACATTTATAACTCGAATTTAAATAATGTTACTGTAGAAATAAATAAGCATAAATGAGATAAATCATTCGAAAATAAATATTATTGCTATATTCTAAGATTATTATTAAATGTGCAATAAATAATATAAATAAATTACATCTCAATCATAAAAATATGTCGCATTTTGAACAAACATTTTTATGATTTTCTAAACAATCCTTTCTCATAAGGGTCTTTCGGATAATCGTAATTTACAAAAAAGAATAATGACATCTCCGGTCAAAAGTCGATAAAAAATCTCTCTATGTAATATGTATACTAATGTCTTAAAAGATCTACCTATGAATATTATACAGTATTGATTCACTTAGAAGTAAAATATCAATGGTTTTAATTAATCTTCAAACTACTGGTCAAATAAATAGTCAAGTAAATAGATATAGATTAAAAATAATATATTAATGAATTAACCTAATAAATATAAATAAAATACTTTTACAAAAACACACAGTCTTAAAAATAATAAATTAGGCTTGAATGAACAAATTCTATAAAACAGATAAAACCGATTGCTTAAAAGTTTTGTAGTGAAATATAAATAAAAAACGGTAGCATAGAGTGGCTCAGACGAGACACCCTTCGGTGGGGTCAAAGGCTCGCAAGTGTGTTTGGGTATCGAAAAAAGTGCTTCTAAAAGCTTTTAGGGCTGTTGACACAGTGCGCGTCGGTTTACACAGGGACTGTTGATTTTTTACCTGTAAAGGGTGGATTCCTACGCGGTGCGCGCAGCTATATAGTTGGAGAAGGTGCGATCGAATTATGTAAATATAATCGCGAAAAGGCGAAAAAAGGACTCGCGGCGGCAATAACGCGCGTGATTTATATCAACGCGTCTCGCTCGCTTATTTGCATATAGATAGCCTGTTTATCGACGTACACTCGCAGCCTCAAAAATAAACGTAAGCAATTTAGGCGCTCTAAGGAATGTTTCGATATGCGAACGGTCGAGAGAAACTTTCCGAGCCTTTAAAATTATTGCGCAACGGCGCAAAAATACTCACTCATTCGAGGGACGAGCAGAAGTCGTTAGTAGGAATCTCTTTTGAATGTGTAGAAATGTAAAAATCCGATACATCAAGAATAACGGTGTATTTAATGGTGTATTTATTACACAAAAAACAGTAGCTTAATTAGTTGAAAGTAGGGCTTTCAAAATTTATGGATATATCAAATTTTATTCGAAAGCGATTTTAACACGCCTAAACAAATACATTATAATTGAAATAACAGCTTGACATCATACAATACTTATCTTAGCCGCTGATACCTATTTATTTAAATTTGCATATCCACAAATTAATAAAATATTCTTAACCTCCGTTCTTGAAATGTTGCACAAAGACAGTAAACATGTCGAAAATACCATTTCGACTTAATAAAAAAATCCATGTTCAACACATGAAAAATATTAGATTATTAATACCGTAGTACTGGTATTTGTATGCTTGAATAGTCATAGACACGCCACTCGAAGAAGAGCAAGAATAAGTAATATAAGATACACGGCAAACGTTAGTAAACACTTTATTGAATAAAGCTAGAGGTGTAATAGGCGAAGTGGCAGTTTGGTAGAAGTTAATTTTCTCGCGTCCGTCAGGCGAGAAAAGCGATTTCACAGCTTTCGCGCCCGACGTTGATTTCGTTACACATGTACCTGTTGTAACGGCATTTTCAACGATTTTGTTTTATGAGCTAGGAGATTGTGCCTTTGGGCTAATCTAATTACGATTTAATTTACATTTTAGCATCTCTTCTCTTTTTAATTAGCGCGATTCGTTAGCGTCGTCGCGAGGCCACGCCTATCCGATGTTTACGATCCGTCCAAGGATGCGGATGGATAATTAATCTGACGACTTTCTAACGCGAGTCAAAACCAGGGGCGGATCCGATTTTTTTACGTTTTTAATTAGGCATACATTTTCGACAAGATAAACGCTACTGTATTTTTTGGATTATGTTTATTTAAATCAGAAGTAGTGTAGCTGTCCATATTTAAATTTTAATCTGCTAGCTTGATATTTTAAATAAAAAAAATTGTCTTGAAAATGCACTTTTTTACAAAAATAATTTAAGAGAACTATAATCTTGTGGGGGGCAATTTATTTGGCCAAGCGCTAAGCGGCACTCTGGCAACACTGACGTGGCGACGCGAGAGCAACAATATTTTCTGATGCAACGATGAACAGTAGCGTCTTATTTGCGAATTATATTCATAGTAATAACTATGTAATTAACATAACTCAATCTGCGTCAAATTACCACCGGAAAAAAATATTCAGAGGCTCAGCAAAAAAATATTATTATCATTTTTTTAATTTTGCTGCCGCGCAACGCATTTTTTTGTATATTAAACATCTAGTGATTTTTTTGGTATTTTACACATTACTTTGTATTTAATTTACTTATCTTTTCTGATAGTAGCTTGGCGAAAAAATATATTCTATAAAAGAATGAAAATTAATTTAGCGCAGATATTAAAAAAAATATATACATTATTTCTTTAAAGATGCAAAACTTATATATATATAAATATGACAGAATATATTTTTTTGTTAATTTTATTATTTACTTCAAATTTAAATATCATGAATTGACATGTTTTCTTAATGCATCATTATGACCATTATACATACAATACATTATATATTTTTTAAAAATATATAAATCGTTGAAAACGTCATTACTTGACAAGATCGTTGACGGTGGCTCAGGTAAGAATAAAGGCCGCAATCGCAACTCCTTAGAGCACTTTAAAATTTAATAATAAATATTTCAAGTGTAACTAAATTTATAATTTTAATATATCAAATTGTAACCGCAAAATAAGTTATTACTCACTCATGTGGAACTATATGAATATAAATAATGAAAAAACAGAGATCACCAAATGGAACGAAAGACTTTTAGATCCATTTTAAAGATCAATTAAAAAATTAAGAATTAGCCTTATAGAATAATTCTTAACGTATATTCGAGTATTATATAATACTTATATGGCAAAAAATAACCATTGCAATTATAAATATAATAATTTTAAATTCACATATAAAACGATGTATCAAACGTTTTCTTCACGTGATAGTCAAGATCAGCACGATGGAATAGTGGTATAGTTTGTGACTAATACCTTAAAGATCAGGGATCGAATCCCATATGAACTCTAGTGTTTTTAAAATTGTATCATGGCTAAGAAATTAGCAATAGGAAATATTAAATAATTATAATTCTGATCGATCGTCAAAGACTAGATTTACATATTCTCACGGATGAATATCGTGAAGATCAATAAAAATCAAGCTAATCCGTACATATTCGATATTAAAGATATTAATATAATGAGAGATATCATTTATAAAAAAATAATAAATAATATCAAAATCTACCCGATAAATTTGCTCTTGTTATGAATCAGTTTAAATTTAATTTTGTCAAAAAGACTTGATTATAGATATATTTTTAGAATAACAAACCCAATTTGATCGTATTATAGCCCTTATAAAAAATACAAGCTGTCCGAATAGGGGGATGACTGGACCCCAACGTATTTTAAATTCTACTCAATGCTAGGGTGTTTGTAAAACATATGAGTTTTTTTGTGTTCTAATGTACAATAAATAACATATTTACTTTTTACAACATTAAAATTAAATTCATTATTTATACATTAATTTTCTGTAAATTAAAAAGGAACTGTCGGTGCTGATATATCTATTTGGATATGGATTGCCTGAGATATGTTTCATCCTGTGGAATTCGGAATTCAAAAATAAGAATCGCTTTCTAAATACTTAATATTAGGAAGGTACTTTACCTTGCATCCGATACTCTCTCTTTCTCTTTATCACGTAAAAATAGATACAATACATATAGTCTTCGGTAGCAATATAAGAATTTGTGCACTTTAAAACCACCGAAGCACTCATATTAAAAGAAAAATGATACAGCTATGTGCCACTTTAGATGAATAAATATCTAAGGTTGCATTCGAACGATTTTTTTTTAAATTAGAAGGCACGCGTGTTTTTATGGTGGACATTAAATCGCAAACCAATCAAAAAATCTCACACCCATTCTAAATTTATAGCTCATCTCGAACACGATGACGAGACGAGAAATTTTAGCAGCTCATCCTCACCGTTAAGTTCAATTTCGCACGCGACAATGGATTTAATTAAAAAGTCCGAATAAGGCCTAGAGTGCGTTTTTTGTCTCGGCGTTCGATTTGTCAAAGGTTGTCGGTAAATTACGGTCGGATTAATTTTCGAGAGCCGCCGAGCGGACGAGATCAGACCGTCAGATATCGGCGCTGACTTATTGCCTCCACCTAAGATATTATCTATTCGTTTTTACCTTAATAAACACGTGACGAGAACTCGCTCGGACTGACTGGACAAAAAATCACACTACGTTTTCACGCACAACTGCAAACACATCTCAGGGACGGATCTATTCATAATCTCGCATCCGATATCCCATTGTCGATCTCGAGATGCGAAAGGTGTGCAGATATTTTGCATTCGCTACCTGCACCCTTACATACGCTAAACAAACATCATTTGAATTTAAAGCTTTTTTTATTGTTAGAGCTCTTTTTATGAATTATCCGATTCATAAATAAAACACGATACATCTCATATATAATACACAGGAGTCTCACTGCAGATTTTTTTTGCATTAAACAGCATCATAACGTTAGCTTTATGATAAAATAATAATTACTTTAAAATATGTTCAAATTATATAAATAAATAAAATAAAACAATCATAAGCGAGAAAAAAGATACATGACATTTAAACGCTCGAATGGCATTACACATAATTAATTTACTAAATGTCATGTTATGTTAACTTTTTTATTTGGGGTTTAAAAGCAATTTAAAATGGCGTTCTTTAACGTCAATACTCTGTACAAAATATTTATATTTTTTTTGTAAAATAGAATAAAAAAATGATTGAAAGGTTTAAAGATAATATCTGATTAGTTTTTTTTACGCTTAGTATATTTTTTGTTCATTCAGAAAAAAAAACACTAAGCAATCATGATATGTATTTAGAACGAGTAAATAAATTGAAATACAGTTCAAGTTAATATCGAATTGCAATATAAATCTGGTTTTGGGTTTATCTTCAATTAAATAATTATATCAAAGGAAAAAAACAGTTCTGTTTTCAATAAACATACATACATAAATATTATTAATTTATGATGCGTTTATATCACTATTAATATAAGAGCCAATAACAAAGTCACAAAGATGGTATTCTATATGATTATAAACAATATATAAATGTTTTTAAGGCTTTCTAATAATATTTTAAAAATAAGTTTAAAATATAATATTAATTATATGGATAGATAATGTCGCATTTAATAGTAGCCCGATGATCTTTAATTGCATTTTCAATGGATAAATTAGCCTTATAAAATAAATTGGATAAGTACAAGGAAAAATACATAATTCTGATTTATTACATTAATAAAATAACAGACACCAGACTACTATTAAATGCGCCATCTATTATGTATGTAAAAAATGTACATTTATTATTTGCCCATCTATACAATTTTTTTAAGGCTTTCTAATAATATTTTTTAAATAATTATAAAGTAAAAAAAATATTTGTATTAAATAGCCCGATGATCAATTATTAATTAACAAATCATTTCTTTAGTTAAACTTTGTGGATAATAAATGGATATGTTTGGCGCATAAAATAGTTAATGAGTAATGGCAAAAAAATATTTTTCAAGAAATCGATATTAGGTTAAATTAAAGGGTAATTTAAAAAATATAAATTATAATTTATTTTTTTATTATAAATCTGACAATCATTACAGGCTTCCCCAATACGCTATGATGGATATTATACAAAAATATAAAAAAAACAATTGTAGTGCACACTTAAATAGATGAGCGCCGCTTTTTACAGCTCCTCGCAGATATCGTCGAAAACATCCTTGTTTGAAGCAAATACATCAACTCAAACATACGTATCCATACACTTTTTTAGAGACATGTTATTAAATATTTATACAAAATGTTGTGCACCTCAATCATCCTACGTAAATGTTTCTGGCTTATTATAAAAATCATCGAAAACCTCTTTGTATTCGGCAAGCTCATTAAGAAGCTGGGTGGCTCATTAGAGAGGAGCGTTCTCGAGCGCTGAGGTCTTGGGCGCGATGGGAGAGAATAAGGGACGCGATCGCGACTCTAAAACTCGCAGCTTGAAATAGTGTTTTTATTTTTATAGTAGTAACCCTTTAAACATATTATTTATTTTTCTTCACGTGTCAATACCATTTTCCAAAAATTAATACAATAATCGTTAATAATTAAAAAAAATTGTAAATAATTTGTTTACGCGTATTACAAAAATAATATGTTAAAAAAATTTAACGAGTGACTCTCGCTGGCTTTTAAGTGGTGTCATTAATCGCAATAACTACAATACTTTATAAATTAAATCAGTAGTAGTAGTTTAATATATTTTTTGTGAATTTCTAAAGAAATAATAATCATGACATGATTTTAATTCTTTATCTATTTTATAACATAAATGCTAACCATTATAGATCTAAATCAGATTTAAAGCCCTGACTGCGCAGCAACAGAAATGAGTAAGAGATAATATTTTTTGGGGTTGTAAAATGCAGAGAAATTTATTTTAAAAAATATAAGCGAAATAAACTTATATATTTATTTCTGTGACATCAGCAATGGCAAACAGGATACCCAATAGCTTCCAAATGTAGTGCCAAGCGATGCGACGAATATCGCCTACTCTCTCAGTCGATTTTCAAAACAGAATAAAACATGCATTTGCAAGCTTCGAAAAATTTAAGTAATTTATATTAAACCCGCATGCATAAATAAAGCAAATAATTTCTCAAAATAGTGTTTTTCATTCAGACCTCTAACGAGCCAGAAGCATAAGTGTAAATCCCACAAAGAATTGCCATTCAACTACGTTGATGAGAATTCCTAATAAAAAACGTCTGTTTGAATGAAAATATTTTGCGCAAATAGTAAATAGTAATAGATAAAGTAATTTTAATCAACTTTTCTTCTATGAAGCAATAAAAAATCAACGTTATATCTGTTAATGTATATCTATTTAATAATTATAAATTAAAGGAATAATTTAATATAATATACACAAACTTTTTGTTTCTAGGACTAGATGTATAAAAATATCAGCAATTGATATATTTTTATAGCAAATAATTTTTAATATTGCTTTTCTAGTATATTAAATAAAATTAATCTCACATGTGTTCTAATTGGCTCGATAATAATTGAGCTAGGTCGTAAGTGTTCGCTATTAAATTCTATGGTAATGATTCTGGTGTAGTTCACGTGATCAATACATTACTCATAGTTTTATTAATGTAATAAAGAAACGTCTATGTATATTAAGACCTATTTAATTTATGTTATATTGTATATGTATGTATTGTTGATATAATTAGCTATTAGCTAAATAAATAATACGATGTAAAATAATCACAAAAATAATTTAAAGATAGTTGCATCAAAAATATAATTGACAATAAAAAAAATAAAATACTTAATTATATAGTATATGTATATAACATATTATAAATTATTTAAAAAATATTTATATAGTTCTTGGTAGTATTTCTACGGATTAAAGATTGAATAGTATATCTTTGTTATCGCATGGATTCATAAACAACATAAAAAACGGATTCCTAAGCGAAAATAACAAAAACCAGTTTGATTTTGGCGTGCACCACTTTTACTCTAAATAGTTGGAAATGAAAATTGGCGCCCCGCTGTGAACGGGTGCCCTAGGCCGAGGGAAGGGCAAACTAGTTTGGGATTCTCTTCTCGTGAATGAATTCGCTCGAGATTACCGTATCGATTCTGCTAAGAATCCGGCGAGATTCGCAGCTTCCGCTACTCGGCGCTAGGTGCCTCTTTACTTTTCGACAGTATCGTTTATCGCCTCTTCGGTTTTATCTCTTTTTACTATACAAAAATGAAACAGGTTTGAGAGCGAATAAATTCTACACATTTGTGGGATTGTCCAGTTTATGGCTCGATTTGTTAATATTCACACGCGATCGCCTATGCCCAATTAACTTATAAATAAGCAGGGATCAGATTCGAGATGTGTCGACAAATCGAGGTGATAAATTCGACGATTTTCATACGTAGAAATTTACATAACACTAAAATTTTAACGTCGTTTTCCTCCATCGTTACTTACTGAGAGGTCATCGGAATAAAAATATTTTCTTAGAAAAATAAAATTGTTTTGTAAAATAAAACCTATCGTATTCGTTGAAATAATAATTTATATCGGCAAACCCATTAACAGTCATGTTTATACATTTTGAAATCAATTTATGTTGAAAATAGTATTATGTCTATAATTTATTAACGTTTGAGAAACATTGCTTATATAAAAATGTTATTTTGATTTAAAAAATATATTTTAAATGTCGATATCTATCGGTAACAAAATAAAAACAATAATGATAATGAAATAAGTTAATCGACGATGAACCCAAATACTCCTTTAAGAACAGATTATGGTACTTTTTCAAATACGATTATAACTCAAATTCTAATTGAATCCATTAGCCACCCACTATAATTTCCATAAATTAAACGGCAAAACGCAAAATAGACATAAATTATACATAATTAAAGCTATTGCCTCTGCCGCATCTGAAAGCGCTTAATTAATATATTTCGATTATGTAACGAATCTAAAAGTGAATAATTTAATAGAGAAGAATCGGAAGTAGCGATGCAAAAGTGAGGAGAGACACGCATTGAAACGTCAAAACAAGACAGAGGGGAAGTCAACCCTTTCGGGGAGATGTTAGCACCCCTCTATTGCGAAAGCTGCGATGCATCATTATACTGTGCCATTGTGCGACTCATCGTCTAACAATAATATTGACGCAACCCGAGGGATGCTATTCTATTATCCAATATGTATAGATGAGATATCATAAAGACGAGCGCGGTCAAGCGAATCCAGGGCTGTCAAACTCGAAATCGATTTTAAAGCAAACGTCACGTTTCGGAAGAGAGACGTAGGTGAGTGTCTAGGTGAGAGGATTGTTTTTTTTTGTTGTTTTATTTTATAGATATAGGGTATAAGGAGGGTCGACAACCCTATTAAATCCGTTGCTCGCTTACACACGATCACGGCAGATAACGCCATAAATATGGGTTAAGGTACCTGACCTCCAAAAAACAGGGATCGATTTTAATCGAACGGGTGTTGAGAACCAGTGGCGCGCGACGACGAAAATCAATATTATATTAACAAAGTGTATACCAATAACACCTGTGAATCGCATCCGTTCTGTATGCTCTCGCTGTGTGGTATATACTATTTATTTAGAGTCGCGGCTTCAGCCGCGTAGTGATATTTGAATGAGTCATATACAGTGTTTTTTTTTTACTAAAAACGTTAAGATATAATTCATTGTTTTTTTTTTAATAAAGCACCTTTTAACTGAAAGCTTTCGAGTGTCTTAGAAAGTCGCGATCGCGTCCCTTATTCTGACCCACCGCGGCCAGGACATCAACACTTGAGAATGCTATTCTTATGCGAATGCTATGCTTGCCAAATACAAACATGCTTACGGCGATAGTTATAAAGAGCAGGAAACATTTATGTAAAATGATGCTCATATATTTTATATGTCCAAAATTTTATTTTAATATTTAATAATTTTTTTTTGTTTAAATTTAATATTTTAATAATATATCTGTTTGTGTAAGGAAACGTATGTTTAAGTTGTCGTATTGTATATGTATGTATTTATCATGTATGTGAAATATTAAACGCTCCTCTTACACGAGCCATCCGACTTTTCAACGCGCTTGCTAAGCACAAATATATTTTCGTCGATAGCTACGAGGAGCTGGAAAAAATATATTGCATGGTACTCACATATTTTAAGTGTGCACCATATTTAAAAAAAAAATATGATATAATTATTGTGCATTAGGAACACCTGTCGATTCGTGATGGTTAAATTTATAATAAAAATATAAATAAATAAATAATTATAAGTTAATGTTAATTTTTATTAGAGAGCAACAAAAATCTCGCTAAAAAATATGTTTTATTATGATATGTATAACGCCAAGGAGATTAAAGTATTTGAATTAAAATTTTTATTAATAATTAATATTTGATTCTAAGAAGCCCCTTCCCTCTGCGATATACTAGTGATAATGGATTCGAGCTAGGATTGGAAGTAAAAATATTAGTTATTGTGGAAAAATAAATAAATACGCGCAAAAAAGTGGACTAGCCTATATACACAGGGAACCCGCTCCAGAGTTTCAACGACGGCAGAGCGCGCCGAGTCACTGTGACGTTTCAAGGACTGCGCTTTTAAATACCGCGCTCATACAATAAATATATTAAGCTATATAAGAAAATTGTTATTATTTTAATTTACAAATCACATTTAATAATCAGATTTAACTACCATCGATAATAAATTTTGCAATATAAAAATATAAGCTTTTTGGGAATTGTTGTTGGTTTTTTCTCTACGTTTCGCCGAAAATGTCTTTCGGCATCTAAAGGAGATTAGATTAATTTTGTGCAAAAATAATAAAATTTACAGCAAATTATATCTTCGGAAAATGCTGAAAGTCTTTTTCAGCAAAACATCGAGAGGTAAACCCTAACTGAACTTAAAAATATATTTAAAAAAACAGAAGAGCCTGCGTTAAAAATTTTTAATATTGCTTTTTTGACGTGAATTTTTGACTTCTGAGAAGTGATAATTGTTTTTTTTGCTCTCCTATTGACCAAATTTGGTTTGATTATACATTCACCAACACGCCTATAATAATATTGGTAAGGACAGCTATCATATTTTATTAAGTACAGACTAACCATGGAGCAACATGCGAGTTGCGTCGTCTGTCTATGCTTCTTCATCCGCTTATTTTCCTCTGAGAGAAATATTTTGGACTTGACATAATGAAAGTTTTAAAACTTTTATTAGGTTAGGTTTGGGTTTGAACAGCAAATGAACGTTTCGCAACTAGGAAAATGCATTCCATAGACATTATAGAGCACCATATAATTTCACTAGCACCTATCAGTTAAATGAATATGTTCACTAATAGAAATAGGGTGCTATTTAACAGTGAATTATTTTGAAAGATGTGCTTATAAATAAATATTTTGTTTCATGAGACGAATTATTTGCATTTATCTAAGGTAAATCTTCGAAAAATTACTATTTGCAGAGAATTATTCATGGGGTGTTCACCATTTGAACAAAAAAATATAAATCAATCGGTGATATGACTTCACTGAAATGACGTATTTAAAATAATATTCTTAGGATAGATTCAAGACTGTTTTTTTAAGATTTTTTTTTAGAGATTTTTGGTTTATAATCAGGGACGTAATTTCCGCTTTTTTTAGTGGGGAGGGGAAAAGCAAATTTGGCAAGTCAATCAATTTTATTTTATTAAGATTTATAATATTATTACAACATATATTAAATGACATGCATTTTTCTGACCAAATTCAAATTAACAATAAATAAAATAAGGATCAAAGGTAAGCTTTACAGTTAGGTTATGAAGACTTTTGCCAATTACAGCTAAAACTTAAATATAATGTATTTTTATTTTAGAGACTACTATGTATTTAAGTCAATTTATGTAAAAAGGGCAATATACCAATTATTTAGATTTAGTTTTTTAACGACTCATGTCATAATCAGCCATAAAGATATAATTAAGATTTTTAACATATTTGATTGAAAAAATTACCATACATATAAAATAATATTAAAGCAAAAAATAGGACATGATTATTTAAACTGCGCATCGATCAGTTTTGCTTTTTTTTTTGTTGCTTTAAAGATACATTTTTGATTTATTGCGAATAGGTGTTGATATTTTTTATCAAGATAAATAGTATAAACTTTGTTATAGTACAGAAAATGAGTCGTTTCTCGGAGCGGTTAACAGGTGAGGTTATGTATTAAATAAAGTATTAAAAAATGCGGTTCGCCAAGGGCGGCAGAGCGATCGGTACGCCTCTGTCGAGAACCGCGCCGTTTGTACCTATGTATGCATACGTACGTGCATGTATACACGCGCGCGTATAAATAAAGCGGCTCGGAGAAGAGAAGAGAAGAGAAGAGAGAAAAAAGAAGCAGACTCGCATGGCCTTGTTCGGCGCTGGCGATTCGAAAAAAATGTTACCAAATAAGTGATTCAACAGCACACCTTTCGAGATCGGAGAGCGAGCAACAGGTGAATACTGATACCCTTTGTCAATACCCACGACTGTCGATTAATGCTCATCGATCATTGCGAAGGGGCGGGGCCGACCGTTTCGCAACTAGCATAAATCAAAATGGGGATTAACTCAATTATTTCGCGTTGCTTTTAATTATAATTATACATAAATCCTTAAAATGCGTTCACACCTTCCGCACTCCCACCGGTCGATGTGAACGCGGCATAATGCGGTCGAAAAGTCTTGGGGTGCTCGCCAACAATGATACTCGACAACGATTAAAATTAATGCAGTAGAACCCTGACTTGCAATAAAATATGTATTCCATTAACCGTCTGAATACAAACATTAAATATTTAATACTTATATTATAATAAATAATAACAAACCATCTCCTATAACCTATATGATTGAGAAATATTTTTTTGGAATATAAAAATATACATAAGACGATAGCTGAAATTCAAGATTTTTTTAATGTAGGTAACAATTTCATAATTAAATGTGAAGTTGTAAATCATAAATAATATCATTTAAAAAATATAAATACAGACATAAACATTGTTACTTTGTAAATTGAAAGCTATTGAACATCTTCAAGCAAACGATTCGAAAGAGATCAACGCGCGACACGCCAAGAACCGCATATGCATTAATCATGAAAAATCGTCTTACTGTCTGAAATAGTAGAACTTTCAGAAGATCTTCCAAAAAGTGCTACAAAAGCTCCTATTTAGCTTAGTAATAATTAACTTTATACATTATTATACTCCCTCTTCTAAATCGTAAGAATTGATTCTTTTTTTTACAAAATTTTAATATTTATTTATTCAAAATTTAAATTTGGGTTATAAATTATTGCACAAAGATATTTATCTATTTCTACAATTATTATATTGCAGATTATCCTTAGAATATAATTATTTAAACTCACAGCTCCGTATAACATTCCCTATTTTTTAACACCTAGCTACGCTTAAACCGTAACTATTATTAACCCATTGGTTGCCTATTTTTAATCAAGAACGTCATATCAGCTTTATTCAGGAAAGGGGGGGTGGCGAAAGATGGCCAGTCAGTGGTCGTTTTTTATAATACTTCCACTTTATAAAGACTCATAGTATGACATGCATTATTATGTTAAGAAACAATAAAATTAGCAGTGGAATATGAATCATTTTATAGCAATATTTATACTTGAATTGAATGAAGAACATCTTAACCAAATTTTGATCAACAGGAGAGCGCTAAAGAGCTTCTCAGAAGGCAAACATTCATGTCAAAAGCAATAAAATTGTGCCGTCGCAGTGAAAACGCTCGTTTATGTAACATTCATATTATGACTTTTTATACAAATATTACGACTTACAATAAGAATACTTAATTTTAACCAAGAGGAGAAAGAAAAAAAATATTCTCAGAAGTCAAAAATTCATGTCAAAATCAATAAAATCGTGCCATCGCCGTTGCAGTGGGAAGGCTTGGTTATCTGCTGTTTATGGTAAATCATTTTATAATAATATTACGACTTAAAATAAATGAAGCAGATCTAAGCAAAATTTTGACCAATACCACAGCGCAAAAAACAATTAACTCTTCTTAGAAGTTAAAAATTCACGTCAAAAGCTATAAAATCGTGCCGAAACGCTCGATTATATAACATTCATATTAAGTCTTTTTTTATATAAATATTAATACCCTCAATTGCTGAGAATAAAATAAAACACTAAACCGAATTTTGACCAATAGGAGAGCGCAAATACAATTATCACTTCTCAGAAGCCAAAAATCCACGTCAAAAGCAATAAAGTCGTGTCGTCGCCGTCGCAGTGGGAACGCTCGGTAACGAGCGTTCCCACTGCGACGGCGCCAACACGATTTTATTACTTTTGACGTGAATTTTTGACTTCTGAGAAGTAATAATTGTTTTTGCGCCCTCTTATTGACCAAAATTCGGTTTGAATATATTTTAACCAATACTTTTATATTAGTAGACCATAGTAATATCAGTAAAGATAGCTATTATATTTTTAAAACATAGTATATTATTGAAGTGCAGACTAACTATGGAGCAATATGCAAAATGTCTGTCTGTACTTCTTCTTTCGCTTATTTTTCCCTGCAAGGAATATTTTGGATTTGAACTAATGAAAGTTCTAAAATTATAAGTAGGTTAAGTCAAATTTTGTATCATTGACAGTTTAACGGCTATCAGCTTAATTATATTTTCGCTAGTTAAAGTATACATCTACTGGGGAAAATGTATTTGGACTCTAGTGAAAATATAACTTCACTGAAAAATACACATTTATACATTGCATGTAAATAAATAATGATAAGTATGTTAATATATAATATATATTATATTAATACATATTGAAAACTTGAGATCATTTAATTTTCTAGCACTTGCCAGATAAATTATATATTCACTGGTAAAAATATTCTGATATGATTTCACTTAAATGACATATTTAAAAAAAAATCGGGATAGATTCGAGATGTTATTTCAGCTTTTGTTAATATTTCTGTTTCATTAAGATTCATAGTATTTAATTAAATGACATTCATTTTTCTGGCCTAATACAAGGGGAGGGGGGCAAATGCCCTCAAATGACGTCCCTAGTGTTGACGTGGAAATAATAAAATTGTAATTAATAAAGACCTAGAGATATCAATTATATCTCTAGGTCTAAATAAAATAATGTAAATGGATATCATAAGATATGTTTACATGATAATCAAGATTAAATTTTTGATAGTTATTTATGAATATTCACGACCTTGACAATAGTATATCATACTTTACTTCATCCGTTCGACGTTCATACTGACCATAATCCTTTCCCAAAGTCGCTTTTCATCCACGGTATAGATATATCCCTAAAACCAAAGCTTTTCCAGCTCGGATGATGCCTCAGAAGCACAATTTAAATTTATGAAATATCACATTATTTTATATATTTTTCATTGCATTTTCTGCAATGTTGTAGATAAAAGTTTTAAGAGCAATTTCTAATTTATCTAAACCTAATGCCCTAAAATTGAAATCCAGTTGTGTCGTATTTTTATGACAAACTTATTACCATAATTGTATTTTTGACTACATATGCTGTGTATCAATAAGTAAAATTAAGAAAACGATGAACGAGTCTTTCCTCTTGCACATATAGATTTTTTTTAAATATATGAGATCAGTTCAAAAAGCTATGCCTTGATGAGTATAGTGAATTAAAAATATCTACATAATCTACGTATTCTATGAACAAAGCTAAACATTTAAATAAATTCACTCTTAAGAATCATAATGTTAATAGTAAAGTTCTGTTATTTCTCGCCATATCAGATTACGGCAATCCAAGGGTTAAATTTAAAAAAAAATAACATGTAATAAAGCATATGTTTAAAATTACCTCAACACTTAAAAAATAATAACTATCAAACAATTAAAAAAAAATTTAGCCTTTTGCATTTGCATCTGATATATCAACGCAAAATATATATTAGAAAAAAATATTATTTTTCTTTTAAGCAATTACATTAAACATATATCTGATTCTTGCTTTAATGTTGATATTGAATCCAGATTTTTTTGTTTAAAGCCGATTCATTAAAATAAAAAATCCTTTACGAATTAATAGATAACTGGTTTCAAATCAAATCAAATCAATACTGAAAAATCACCAAAAAATTATTAGAATATATTCAAGAAAATAACATGCTAACTGCACTGTTCTATGGGAGGCCCATACTTGTAATCATGTTTTATTATCATAAAAAATAAATAAGATACAAATGTATGTACTTACTTGTTAAATTTAACAATTTTCCCCAAAGTAGCAATAGCCGATTTTGGCAATCAATGGGTTAATTTTTAATATTAGTTAATCTTAATTTATTTGTACTTTACTAACATTATTTTCTAATTTGTATAAAAATACTGAAACATACTTTTTAATATTTCAATCAACAAAATGTACTTTTAAAATTAGTTAATCTATTTTTAATAATCACTACTAAATTTTTTTCTTAATATTCTTTTATTTACGTCATTGAGAATATTTATCTTATTTTTATTTATTTTTTATTTTTCCCTAATGCGTCACTATGGTCAGTATAAAATTAAAAAATAAAACAGTTAATAAATGTGCGTCATCCAAAAACATCTTTGTGTTTGGATAGCTCGTTGAAAAGCTGGATGGTTCGTGCAAGAGGAGCGTTCTCAAGCGCTGACATTCTGTCAAGAATAAGGGATGCGATCGCGACTCCCTAGGGCACTCTAATAGTATTTATTGATATAAAGTGCTCTGTAAATTTTATACTTTATTTTTAATTACCCCTCGTTAAATTATATATGATTTTTGTATTAGATCAATGAGTTACTAGTAAGGTTAGATCGAATGACTTGTGTATCTGTAATATGTTATACTATCAAGTCAACTTGTATTGGGGTGTCTGCGAATCTGAGTTAATAATACACAGCACAGGGGCGGATCGGCGGTTTTCCCGTCGATAATTGCAGGTGTCGCGAAAATTGCAGTGTGCGGTGACCGTTCGTCTCCGCTGGGACGGGACGCGCGCTGTGCGGACTAATTTCCACGGGGACCCCACGCTGAGATTCTCGGCAATTATTTCGCCCGACGAGTCGATAATAAGTTTCGTTTGACCCCCGTCAAGTAATTACACAATATAAGTTCCTTTTAATCACACTATACTTTGCCTACCGCCCGTACAAAAGAATTGCGATTGTTCGCCGCGAGGAATTTAATTCGACAATGGACGCGGTCCGAACAAAAACCCCACCTGATACATTATTTATACCCATTCGACTTCATACGTATGTACCTACGTACTTACGTACCTTCGTCGAAATTTATAGAATCGTAATACGCAACTCGAGACGCGACGTTTCCGCGTTGCGTCGCTCCACTCGGCTTGCGTAAGGATTTGTCGCGATCGAAGCTCATATTATATACTTATACACACTAAGATAACCCAAATGCGGACATGTGTCCAAATTTTAAACGCGTTGCGCAACATAAAAGCTTTCTCAATACTTTGAGCTGAAATATACGTCAGATTAAAACGTCACACGTGTGAAATATATCTGTTATATTTTAGAAGCTTTGTAAATTGCTTTTTAGTGTATCGATGGAGAAAAAATTAATTGCTCCATGTACACGAGTCGCCGGTTGAGGATCGCCGGTTGAGCAATTTTGGCAACGAAAACCTTATTTTTTCTCGTAGTCGTGTAAACTTTATCATCGATAAATATCGTCTGCGGTTTCTCTTCAAGTGAATAGCCCAAAACTCATTCCGCGGGTTTCGCTGTATGGGTATAGAAGTTTTAAGTGTTTAAAATTGAACAGATTTATATGTATTGTGATACTTTTATAGCGCTATTTTCACCCCTTGTTTCAACAGGGAACCAGCATTAAAACACAAATCTTTGGACAGCTTTTTTACTGATATCTAACGATCTGTATCAAACGGGTGCTACCTGGTATTCACAATAATCAGCGCTTAATCCAGGGATGTCATTTTTACTTTTTGCAGGGGAAGGGCAAAAGTTGGATAGTCAATAGTCGTTTTTTTATATCTGGTTGTTATACAAGTATATAGATATTTACAAATACAATAACATACATAGATATTTATTGTCAAAATTCAAGTAATATTGAAGATGAATGTTTTAGTATTTATATATAATTCAGAAAATAAAATGTAACTAGAGTATTTTAATAAGAAATAAAGCTGTTATATATATTTATATCTACTGGTGAAAATGTATTTGTATTTAAAAATTGACATTCACTGTAATATTTATACATCGAATGTACATAAATAATAATAAGTACGTAAATGTACTTATTACTACGTATGGAACAGTTGAAATCATATAATTTGACTAGCACCTACCAGATAAATTATATTTCCACTGGAAATTATATTTCCATTACCATTGAAAACGTATTTCGATATGATTTTACTGAAATGACATAAATTAAAAAATATTTTAACGATACATTCATGACTTTTTTTTAGATGTTGTTTAAGGGGTATCCGAAGTATTTTTAGTTTAGATACAAGGACGTCATTTCAGTTTTTCCATTGAGGGGAAGAGAAATTTGGCCAGTCAATGGTAATTTTTTTAATATTTCTATTTCATTAAAATTCATGGAATTTCATTATATGACATGTATTTTTCTATTTAAAATACCCCCCCCCCCCGCCACACCTACCAAATGACGTCCCTGTTTTTTTTAATATAAATTGAACAATATAATTAAATTAAATAAGGTGAGCCAACATCTGTATTAAATATGTATAAAAATTAATGAATTTTACTAATATATAAAAATATTGCTCAGCGTGGCCAAAAAGACAATTTATTAAAATGACAAAATTTTGTGTTGCACGGCCTAGTATAAGATTAGTTCGTAAATAAAATATAATGCACATATTTAAAAAAATATTTTCGAAATAGATTTTTCAGGGGGGGCATAAATTGGCTATTCAGTAGTCGAATAAAGCATATTTAAACTGAATGAATGTCGAGAATTGAATGAAGCACATTTAAACCGAATTTTGCCCAACAGGAGAAGACAAAAAACAATTATCCTTTCTCAGAAGGCAAAAATTCACGTCAAAAGCAATAAAATCGCGCCGTCGCAGTGGAAACGTTCGTTTATATAACATTCATATTAAGACTTTTTATATGAATATTACGACTTACAAAACGCGTAAATCAAGTGAAGCACCAAACCGAATTTAGACCAATAGGATAGTCAAAAAAACAATTATCCCTTCTCAGAAGTCAAAAATCCACGTCAAAAGCAATAAAATCGTGCCGTCACCGTTGCAGTGAGAATGCTCGGTTATCTGGTATTTATATTAAATCATTTTATAACAATATTACGACTCACAATAAGTGAGAATTGAATGAAACATATCTAAACTGAATTTTGACCAATAGTGTACCATCACTTCTTAGAAGCCAAAAATTCACGGTAAAAGCAATAAAATTGTAGTGTCGCAGTAGAAAAGTTCGTTTGTATAACATTAATTTTAAGACTTTTTATATTAATATTACGACTTACAAAACGTGTAAATCTAGTGAAACACTAAACCAAATTATGACCAAAAGGAGAGCGCAAAAAACAATTATCACTTTTCGATTTTATTACTTTTGACGTGAATTTTTGACTTCTGAGAAGTGATAATTGATGTTGCGCACTCCTATTGACCAAAATTTGATTTGAATATACTTTAACCAATACTCTCATATCAAAAGTCCGTAGTAATATCGGTAAGAAAAATCAAAATTTTAAAACATAGTGAAATATAGAAGTGCAGAAAAACTATGAAGCAATATGCAACATGCGTCTGTTTTTTTATTTATTTCATTAAATAATATGCATTTTTCTGCCCAAATTCACGGGAAGGCAAACGCCCATACCTTTCTTAAGCAAGATCCATTATTTCTATATTTACCTACATATACCAAAAGTTATTTTGAAATAGTACGAAAATATAAACTTTGCTAATATATTTATTATTTTTAATACACATTTATATCGAAGAGAAAGTGATGTCTACGAGAATTTTGAGTAGGGTCTTAATAACTAACTACGCAAAAAATAATTTAGAACATTCAAAAGGTATATGAAAATCGCAACTACCATCGCATTTAATTATCAAAATTAAATTTAGATGCACTGAAAGTATATCGTGTCGTACATATGAGGTTGTGATAATTTTCTCTAATTATTTGTACTCTATTGCGAATATATAATGTGTTCTATTCTAAACTGTAAACTGTCCACTTTAATATTACATTAGAATCAATACGATTACTACTGCTCTCGGATTGTGTCCATGTAACAAAAGGTCACAGGACTCCTCGCGGCGCATTTAAAATCGCACATTAGCTAAAGAATATTGGAAGCCAATGGGCAATCTAGGATTGTTTCGGATCGAGAAAGGACCTAGTGGTGTTTAATTATAATATTAGAGGTCATGTGCGAGCGTGTCACCCTCTGGTGAACAATGGCTAGGGTTCCCCGTCGGACTTCACACGGTCGGGCAGGTAGCCGCCGGGACAATCGCTAATGGAACCAAAACAGCTGGAGCCGCGAAAGCGCGAAATTCGAGCTAAACTAGAAAGTCTCGCATTTCTAAACGACCTAAGGCTACACCGCCTCGTTGTCCGTTTACCGTCGCGCTACCGTCCGTTACGATCGACGATAATTTGTGAAAAATACCAACCTTTGATCCCTCGCTCTCCCGTTTGCGCTCTCCGCAATCGGTCCAGATTCACCTCCGCAATCGGCGTAACGGCTCGCGAATTGTCACGAACGGTGATAGCGATAACGGCGGTGTTAACCATGCGCTAGATTTTGAAGGACTGCAGCGGTGTCATTCGGGAGACCGGTTTGCGACCCGCGGCTAGAGAGGGTCATCGGTCAGGGTCAGGCGAAGGGTCGCAATTGCACATACGAGCATGCAGGTAGATGCAATTGTCTACCTGTCGACCACCGAAAGGGTTGCGTGTGCGATCGTAATAACCGACCGACCGCAGATTCTCAAAGGTCGACGCTCCAAAATTGCGCAAGCATTTCGCCATTGCGTGGGAGCGATTACGACTGTCATAAGTATTATTTGAGAAGTCCTCGTAATACGACTAATATAACACCTAAAACAGCGCTTTTTAAAATGGAGATAAACGTAAAGATATAATAGAGAAAATATTTTATTCTAAAACTGTGCGGAACGTTTAACAAAAGTACTTAAAGCAAGGGTCAGCAAAGTTTGGAAACAATTATGACCACCACTACAATTTAAACTCATTGTATAATAATGTTTTTGGTATTTTGCTCTTAATAAATTGTACAATAGTCAGCAAAAATACATTTAAGTAAAAAATGATGTGAGTAAATTTATGTAAAAAAGTTTTTTTGTTTTAATTTTTATATTGTTGCAAATTTTACTATGGAGCATATGTGACTTATTTACTTTTTTTCTTGGACTTTTTAGCGAAGTTAGTATTTTTAATTTAAAAATATTTTTTTAAGCAATTTTTTACACCTTAAAGATTTTTTTAACAAAGTCAAAAGACTTTTATTTTTTTAATAGTCGCTATCTAAAAAAATATTGCTCGTTAAAATGAATAACATACTTAGGCAATATATTTACTAGATCTATTTTTAAAATAAGTTTATGTAAACATTATTAAACTATTGTAGTTATGGTGTCCTCAAATTCCGCTTAATCCTATGCCATTAATAAAAAAAAAAAATTTTTCATTTAAAGTGTAAAATAGCTGCCATTTTGAAATAAGGCTGGCTAATTTTTTTGATTTGTTTAGCCAAAGCTTAGCCGAGAAATTTAAAAAATCACGATTTACAATTTTATGTTAACTGATTTTATTATTACGAATATATATGTGCGATATATTCATTAAAAAAGGCATTTTTTTGCGTTTCTGAAATTTTGGATATAGTGTTTTTTAACTATTTTAGTTAATATTCCAGTATAAATATCTTTGGCTAAAGCGCTAAATGAATACTTTACGGTAAATAAACAGTTTAACCTGTGCTTTTGTTATATAAAGAAATGACGAAACGTAAAATAATTATGCACATAGTTTCAATATGTTAAAACTATGGCAGTAATCGCGTCTTTTAAGAACTCGAAATGAAAATATATCTAAAAAAATAAACATTTCTTAAATTTGTATTTAAATTTAATTTTCTATTTAAAAACATTTTTGCTTTTTTCTATAGAAATTTTAATAGCAACGTTACGATTTTTTTGAAATTCTGAATAGCCGCCATTTTAAAACAAGATGAACTTTGCTAAAATATTTACGAAATCTATTTTTAAAACAAGTTTTTATTCAATATTATTAAAAAGTACGGTAATTATCATATCTACAAAAAACCCAGGTAAATGACAAAAAGTGTAAAAAACATGTTTGAGTTTTGCTCAGTCGTTATTTTAAAATTAGGACTAATCAAAAATTAAGAATAAAATTACAGAATTATTGTGTCTTGAAAAACCTACATAAATGAAACGTTTAAAAAAACATTTTTTGAATTTATTTTCTAATCCAAAACGTTTTTAAAATTTTTATTTATATTTTAAGAACTGTTTTAACAATTTTTTTATTTTTTGAATAGCCCAAATTTTGAATAAAACTAAGGATTAGTCTGGCTTTGCCGAAAAATTAAAAAATCGTGATTTGCAATTTTATGGCAACTGATTACATTATTACGAATGTGTAATATGTGGAATATATTCATAGAAAAAAATTGCTTTGAAATGATTTCTTTTTACCTATGTTTTGAGCTTCTAAAATTTTGAATATTAATTTTTTTAAACCATTTTAGTTAATATAATATTAGTAATATCTCTGGCTAAAGCATTAAATGAATACTTTATGGTAAATATGCAGTTTACCGAGTGATTTTGTTATGACGAAACGCACAAATTTATACACTCGGTATTTAATGTGTTAATCTACGGCATTAATCTTGTCTTAAAAAACTCACAAAAATGACATACAAATCAAAACGTTTTAGTCCAATTTTTATGATATTTGTTAACGGTGTTGAGATTTTTATTAAATTTTGAATGCCCGCTATTTTAAAAGAATAAGAAAAATCTGGATTTTTAAAATGTGCATTTAAAAAAAATAATGTTCATATAAAACAGCATATGCTAAAAATTAAAAAAAATAAAAGTTATCCCCGAAAAAAAAACTAAGTAAATAATTAAAGAGTTCAAAACTATTTTTAAAAAATACATAAATAATGATCTTGTTTTTCTGCTAAAATTTTAAAAATAGCACCTAGTTTAAAACGGAATTTTTATTTATTTTTATTTTTTTGTAATGCTTCCCTCCAGAAACGAAATCCACCGCACAAATATAAAAAAAATATTCAAATTGTAAAAAATAAATATCAATTACGCTTATCTCTCGATTTACTCGGTAAATACGTTCCAGGAAATATCGCGTTAATCAAGGCATAAAACAAAATTTGTGTTAATAAAATGATCGAATAGACGAGAAAAATCTTCAAGTCTGCGACACGCGTGCACTCTAAAAAGACACACTGCATGGACAGTGGGAGAGGGTCCAGATGTAGTTCAAGTACAATAAGTAGGAGTAAGCCATTAAGCCATGCGTTCGTACATCGCTACATGCGTGTAACAAAATATGTTTGGTTTGTTTTTCAAAAAAATGTTTTTCTTATCCGTGTAAATCGAGGGATAGTGTTTTATAGCGTACGTATCGAGCTTGCTCGATTTTATTATTTATGTTACTATAATTTTTACGACTTTTAATTCGAATAACCATAATAAATTATGTACATAATATAAATCTGCTAAAGGAAATAATATAAATTTTAATTTATAAGATAGATACGAGCGCATAGATATTAAACATATAACAATAAAATTTGCGCCTCGGTAATATATTTAAAACAATTAACTGCGAAAAACGATAAAGTTTAATTCGTATTTTTCGCTCGCAACTCAAGAAAAGCAAACCATTGTTACTCAAGAAGAATAATACCACAAAGATAATTTAAGCGAAACATCGTGAAATACCAAAAAACAACACTGCAAATTCAGTAAATACATATTAATATCTATATATGCCTAGACGCAGATATATGTAATCTTTCTCCCGTTATCAATGTTGTATAATTTCAAATAGGATTTTATCTTAATAGTCAATTTAGCTGATATAGATAATAATAATAATAATTAATGTATAATGTTTTAGCTGTTATTTACATTAGTTACGAATTGTGCGCGCGTGGGCGACGGCTTTCGCCAATGGCCGACTGCGTGAGGTCAGGATTGGATAATTATAGGATTCGACGCGGCGTCTTCATTGAGGAATCACGGTCTTGGTCATCGGGAAAACCGGAAAGACCTGATACCGACGCGTTAGAAAACTGCAGGTTCACATTCGCTTAAAGGGTTACTTCCACCCGTATTATCCTTTCGGTCGAAACGCAGTTACAAGACCGTTACAAGATGCGAAGATAGTGTCGAAGGTTAAGCGCTGCGCATATTTGCAGTTACGCTATGATTTATCTGCTCGATATATTCGTGGATATTTACAAACCAATTTCCGAGTCCATCGGAGAAATGCCAGATTCGGGTCGACGGCGAAAATCTCACACGCCCATATCCTATTCGCATCGGACAGATTTATTCGAGCGTTTATTAATTGCGTTTTCTCTCGAGACTGGTCAAGCCTTTTATTGACAGTCGCTTTATTTTAATACCTATTACATTGAAGATAAATTTATATTAATAAAATAAGCTTTTGGCATTAGAAAATGACAAACATGATAAATAATAACAATATTATTTTAGTATAAAACGACCGTATTTTTCTCGGACGATAAGAGTTGTACTGAAATACCATAATACTATTTTGAAGCACAAATGATATTTAACTTATTGCGATTAAGCAATTAAAATATTAAATTAAAATGTACGTAAAAAAATCTTAAGCAAAACGACATAGTCGGTAGGCCCAAATTGAGGTAAATGCTTTATATTTTTTTTTAAATAAGAACAAAATTATAAAAATACTATATTTTATGTACTCGGATAAAGATATGAGTAAGTAAATTGTTAATATAAAATAATATATTATTTTATTTATTTTAATTAAATCAAGACAGATTACCCCAATGCGTCACAACATAGTTCGTCGCCTGACTTCAAGCAAGTTTTTTGTCTCGATCGGTCTCTGGCGAGTGGCGTGTAATTGTGAACTACATTTTTTCCAAAAGCTTATATTAATTACGAAGTATAATTTTATTTATTTATTTATATTTATTTAAAAATACAATAGCTATCCTTACTGATATTAATATTTAATAAAAATGTATAACTTCGTTTTTAAGAGTAGCTACTACCGTAAAAAAGTCAACAAAGAGCTAGATATTAAATAAAAAGGAATGATAGCTATCCTTATCGGTATTACTACGGACTTCTGATGTAAGAGTATTGGATAAAATGTATTCAAAGCAAATTTTGATCAATTATAAAAAAACAATTATCCCTTCTCAGAAGTCAAAAATTCACGTCAAAAGCAATAAAATCGTGTCAAAGTCTGCACTTGAATATTATATATCTGTTTTAAAAATATGATAGTTATTCTGTCCGATATTACTATGGACTTTCAATATGAGAATATTGGTTTAAATGTTATTAAACCGAATTTTGGTCAATAATCACATCTCAGAAGTCAAAAATTCAGAAGTGGGTACGCTCGGTAACGAACGTTCAAAAATAAAAATAGTAATAATAATAATAATAAGTTTTTTGCTAGTTTTTAAAAAAAATTATAGTTTTAAAATATAAGCTACAATGAAATTTGAAATAAAAAAATAAATTTCGTTTCGATAAGCAATACAAAATTAAATATGTTTTTCTGCTTATCAAAATATCGTAATAAACATTTATATGGTTATTTATGATGTACTTATATTTTTTTTAAATTTTAAAATCAGTGACATTGATTTCAACGAATGTGTGAATAAACTATCGACAAAATATAAAGAAGACATTGACGTTAGATATTTTAAAGAAGAAGTTGTTCATTATATTGCGTTAGTAAAAGAGAAAAACATCACTAATCCATGTTGTTAACCCAAAATTTTAATTTCAGATTTATAATCTGCATTTCTGAACATAGAAACTATTCAGAAGATCTTTTAGACTGTACCCATTTGCAATGTAAGTGGTGAATCGTCGTTTTCTGTATTAAAAATATTTATGGAATTCGATAAGTAAATTGCATTCAAATAATTTATAAAAATGACGTTGTTCAAACGTTAGATTATGAATATAGTATAATCGATAAATTCTCTAAATTAAAAGCGATAAAAGTTCCCCTAATTCCAAATTTTTACATTTTATTTGTTATTATTTTTACTGGTATTGATATTGTATTTCCTATTTATTTGTTGAATAAATAATTAATGCTCTCATTAAAACGCCTTTAACTATAATAATGAGATATTTGTAATTAGAATAAACTGCAAATAGAGATAAATATTTTTTTTATATACATAGGTAATATGATAATCTCTAAAAAAAAGTGTGGCACCTTTTTATCATTCGATAAAGAGGCGCTAAAGGTGATTTTTTATAAGAGGGATTACAAATAGTGATTTTAATAAATAATATATTACGCAAAAAGGATTTATATTGCCAAATAATCAATCGAACTCAGTAAAATTATTATTAAATTTTCATGAAAAAAATAAAATATTTAACCCTTAAGATGCTAAGCAACGATTTATAGTTGTTCGTCTTCATATAAAATAAATGCTAGCAAAGATCGCTGCTACTTATAATAATGTATAGAAAGTAGCAATGTATGTAAAAAATATTTTTTTTAAAATACCGTAGCATCCAAAGGGTTAAAAACGAGCTCAAGAAATAGAACATATTTTAACATAGACTTAAAAACAGAAAAATGTGATTCTCTCGAGATTTGAAAAATTGTCTAAAATCGTTTGAGTGAATTTGGAATTGTTTTTATAAGCGAAATAGTGACAACAATAACTGATTTGAAAAAGTTTAGACGTGAAAGTCCAGTTGACAATGAATTTTGCATAAATCATGCAATACATAGAAGTATTGTACCAAAAAAAAATCAAACTGACAAAGACTCTGATTATTCCAACGAATATGAATAAAACATTGCAGACAGATACTGAAAAAATTATAATCCTTAATCTATTGACCACTTTCCAATCACAGAACTTTTTTAAAATTACTCATAATTTTTTGCACGGACCCACCCTGTTCTATGCAGCGGTATAAAAATATGCAGCCGTTTAAAAATATTAATGGTAAATCTCAAAATGATCATGCCTCGAATCGCGAGACTGACAAATCCGAGATTTCAGAATCACTACTAATAACATATGGCAAACTTTGTCGAAGGCCTTCTCAAAATCTGACGCTTCATATATGTTTTTGAGAATAATTCATTCGAGATTCAATTAATTCAAAATTGATTAAGAAAAATGCGTTGTTTCGATACGAATAAGCCCCAAGAGGCTATAGGTTGATTTCCACCCGTAGTTAAGTTAATTTTTTTTTATCATTGCACGATTTCATAAACGGCCATATTTTTTTCGGGCAGCGTATGCGCGGCGGTGTGTTTATTATTAAATTGTTTATATATTCATGGCCGGTGCTCGTAGATCGCATTTAGCTACTATATAATTTAAATTCTAATCTCCCGGGGCTATAATGGCCGAGCGCTCTTAGCACACATGATTTCCATGTCGAAGTTCGCGCTGCATTGTCGGTACTCTATCGCCGAAGGCCTTGTGCGTATTTTTTAGGCCTTCGTTTTAATCGAACCGTTAATTAACCGAGCGACGCTTCCGGCCCGAATCTTCGGATTTATCGCTCGTAATCCTGCCTTTGTGTCCATCTTTGATAAATAACACGGCGGTCCGAGAGGTCGACGACTCTCCGGTAGTCGGTACTTCGTTCCCGATAAATCGGACTCGGGGTCCACTAAAATAATGAGCTCAGATGCATTCCTAAACGCATTACTTTATAATCTGTCGAGAGCGACCTCCGACAGATCTGACAACGATCAATCGCAAATTGCTGAAACCGATCAATGTTTTATGCCTTTGTGTACAAACAACGTTAATTACCATTATGCGCACACGAAATACCGTTTATTATTCATTATTATTCATCGCTGGAATATGATAAATAAACAATTTACTACGCAATCGTGCTTAATCTTAACGATTGTTTTAATACAAAAATCTCCAGCGGCATGTAAAGATCCCGAACTTTTATTTTATCATTTTTTTTTACTCTTAAAGTAACGCTATACGACATTTTTTATTTCAACGCAATAAATATAAAATAATAAAGGTACTCAACTATGCTTTTGAGCAATTATATAAACACTTCTACAAGTTGACAATGAAACATATCCCAAAGTAAAAGCAATGTGAAACAGCGCCATACTAAAGTATTCCTGAAATAGCGCGTATTTATCAAGATAAAACCAAGCATCTTTATCGATCTTCTGTGCTTTTTAAAAGTCTCACCAAAATCCTAAGTAAATACAGACATGTCTAGAATATACCCGCAGATATATTAAGAGTATTCCGCCGGCATCGAGGACCTTGAAAATTAAATTGTGTGACTTTTCATGACGCTGAAAGGCAATCGATTATAGCATTGAAATCGAGGGAATCGGAAATCGACTGCACTCTCTTTAAAATGTTCATATCGTCTTCATTTAATAAAAAAATGAGCCTCTACGTCATTATTGAGCAATTAAATCGACAATATATTTTTCTGAAAATGAGTTTTCGTACTTGACAAACTGCAATCAATCGATCAAGTAGAAAAGTTTAGAAAAGTCTAAATTATTAGCGGATATTTTTTGATAAGTAAATCGACTGACTTTATCAAACGCCTTTTCAAAGTCTGTGTATAGACTAGAGTACAGCGATCTCGAAACAAAATTAGGTTAGTGACAATGGATCGAGATTATCGGAAATCATCTTGATTAAAAATATATTTATGTAATATAATTTCAAATAATATTGCAGGTATTGAAAGCAGATCAATGCGATACTTGCCACCCTTTTTATGAATCGGGTAACTTTAAAGCATTTCTACAACTCTGGTAAACAGGAGTACTGAAAATTAAATTAAATATAATATTGAGGGATAAAATTTGATTGATTAATATAAAATAGTGTATCAAATTAATTTTAAAAGTAGATTAAAAACAAATTTTCTATATAAAAGTGACTACATAAAAATAAAGATTTTTGCATATTTTTGCATGCATTAAATATCTAGAATATTAACTTAGATTTACCACTAAGATTTAGTTATCTAATATTAATATAAAGCTATGCACTATTAGTTTTCCGATAGAATGTGTAGTTTTTTTGTACGATTTTAGTAAATGGTATAAATAATAAAGTCGATATTAAGTGTGTAAATAAGAATTAAATTTTACTATATTTTACAGAAGATTTTTCTCTAGATTTTTAATTTATTTATAAAAACACATTCTTTAGTTTATATTTCTAAACGTTTACATTTACTTTATATTTCTAAAGGTTTTTTATAAGTTTACCTCTTTAACGGAGTTACAAAATTATAATTTTTTGAATAAGCGCCATTTTGAAACTGGGTAGCAAACTATTTGCAGTTTTATGTGAATTTAATTTAAAAAACGTCAGTTATCGTGCCTTTTAAAAAAGAACATAAATTTACAAAAAATGTAAAAAAAAATTAAAAATAGTTTTAAAAAAAAATATCTGTAAATGACAAGATACAGTAATAATTTGCTACTGTATCTTATCTTTGCGGCAAATATCTTATAATTTAAATCAATCTGCTTTTTAATTAAAAAGTCTGACTCCGTTATTTTTTTGTGCATCTGACCCAAAATTACCTCCGACTCCGCGTCTTTGATTTAAAGGTTCGGCAGGATGCGAGGGCCGATTAATTTTTAACGAACATACTAAGAAGGTTAGAGAATTGCAGTATAAGACTTACATTATTATATAAAGAAGAAAAAAGTAAAATTTGAATCGAAAGGTAGCTAAACCTACCGCAATACGATTCGAAATGACATAGCGTAATTTGGGCGGTCGTTAGAGCGCAACGAGGCGATAAACGGTGCTATCGTTTACCCCACAGTTTGGAAGCGCTGCGCATAACTGTAACGCTAATCGATCCTCGGAACGGGCGGCCCGCGGGGTCCGATAAAAAACGGTTGGGCACCTCTGGCGGACGGAACGACAACAACCGCTAATTATCGGCCGAACTTTTATTGCCCGAAATAGCCGCCTGCGTCCACCGCGTAATTGGCCACGACTGCGCCCGAACTGGTCTAGGGCTCTAGACGAGCGACCTTCTAGAGGTCGTCAGGAAAGTCACGATCCATTGTGCCACATACCCACATTCGCCATCTACGATTGCACTGCCTTTGCTTTTCTTCATCTCGACACATTTTCAACTCCCCGAAGCGTTTCTACTAAAGAAATATCTATAGACTTTTCATTTTCATCCTTACATCTACGTATACATGTTCTTTCAGATTTACATACGAAACCATCACGATCCACCATTGGTATAGTCGGAGACAAATACCTGAAAGACCTTCGTGTTTTTCAATTTGTATCGTGTCTGGGAGAATGGAACTAATGATTATTATATAATTGTAATTCCAATAGATCATCACAGATTAAGTTTTCATAGATTTTCTTAATCTCACGGATGAATATCGTGATGATCGAATCGAGCTACGTTGGTCATATTAAGTATAAAATTCTCTAATTAAGTTATTTTAGTTGAATTAAAAACTGATTACAAATTTTGCATTGTTGCTCTCAGTGACTTATTACTAAGGTGTATAAAAACAATAATAAAATCGTTCAAGTATTATTTGTTTCATTACCGACTATTTACAAAGCAAATATATTACAAAATAAGTACAGAGCATTCAAATTAAAAATAATTCAACAGAAAATCGAAGACAAATATTTAGGACAAGATCAAACAAACTTCCTCTTCGCAATCACATTTTAATATTTCGGCAGCATTTAAAATATGTATAAAACTATATATTTCACTAATCTAATTGTTTATTTATATTTTACTTTCTTTCCCAATAGCAGAGAATCAAATCGTAATATATTTTCAATAAGATAAACTATCGAAAATGTGCTTAAATATTAAGTATATCCTAGCTCTTTTGCTACTTTGGCACAAGAAGATAATATTGAGTTTCGGAAACGTCGATAGTAGAAAAGGAAATGGTTTTACATGAATTAAGTCTTCAACTAATACAACTTTAGTGAGACATCGTCAACACGACAATTAGCAACAACTCGCATAAAACCTTCGTATTTACCACTTATATATAAAGTGAACAAGGTAAATGTATTAAATATAAGTACGTCGTAAACTTAAATATACATCTTTACTAAGCTTAAACTAGACCTATTTCGGAATTTGGAACTTAACTGCTTACCGCAATTGCGACTCTAAAATTATATTTTAATATAAATACTGTTTTATATTTAATTATATAATTGAGACTACTGCAAATGTTTAAGCACACATTGCTTTAGAATAGACCCATATATTTTATCTTCAGTGGTTCTTAATTTCTAGTAAATAATTACATGTATATATCTTATTAATTAAAAATATTAAACAGTTCATTACAATACACAAGTAACGTTAGGTTATTGTATTTTAATTTAATTACTTTATTAATATTGCATATTGTAAATAAAACCAGGTGCTTTGTAAATGTATTTAAAAGAGTGAAAGAAAGTTTTTTTTAATAATTTTATGTAATAACATTTTTAATTTTTTTACCTAAATATATATAGTATTGGAATGTCAGTAATTTTTTTAAGGTTTTAACTCAAATTATTAGCTGAATATCAATAAAAATATGTAGATTTGCCTTTTTATTTCATTTATAATTCACCATATTGGGAAAAGCTAGAATATAGTCTAAATATCTAATGTCAAAAATTTAATACTTAATAATAAATCAGAACGAATCCAAAATAAAATTTAAAACCCAAAAAGTTGACCGTCTGGTAATCACACACACTGCGGTACCTCGCGATAGTGAGGGACCGACAGCTAGTGTAATGTAATTGTTGTGTAAACATTTTTTTATGTATTTTAAATAAATAAATATAATTTACAATACATGCTTGACCCCTTAACTTAAACATACATTTAAAAATCGACGTATTAAAGTCGAGTTTAAATTTGATGAGCGAAATCCACTTTATTATCATTATCTATTAAAGTGCCACTCAACTTTTCATGTGTAAATCAAAATTGGATGTAATAAAATCAATTCTATATTCAAATAGGAAGCGATCACTAATAGCAAACATGTTTTTTATAATATGTATAAAGCAATAAATTATAATAATATTTACTTTACGACAATAACAAACTGTGCTACAATTATAAATTTTATATTATGAGACATATTTTTTTAAATTGTAATGTAGTTGTTTTAAAAAAATATGTGAAAATAGGCAATCTAGAATTTTAATACTACATTTGGTTAATTATATAAAAAATAAATTTTCGGTCTATCCCTCAAAAATATCAATCCTATCATTTCAGTGAAATTATATCGGAATACATTTTTAGCAGTAGATATATATTTCTATTAGCCAAAATTTAATGTAACTGATAGGCGCTAGTGAAATTATATACTGTTTTAAAATTTCTATGAAAGTTAATTTGACAGTTGCGAAACGTATATTTGTTGTTCAAACCCAAACCTAACTTAATGGAATTTCAAAAAACTAATTATAGCTTTCAAGTCTAAAATATTTATTTCAGGGGAAAATAAGCGGGAGAATAAATACAGACATGTCACATCTCGTATCTGGCTTTATAGTTATTCTGTACTTCGATATTGCACTGTTTTTAAAATATGGTCCGCATTGTCACCAGTATTACTATAAATTTATAATATAAAAAGGCTGATCAAAGTATATTCAAATCAAATTTTGGTCAATAAGAGGGCGCAAAAACAATTATCATTTCTCAGAAGTCAAAAATTCACGTCAAAAGCAATAAAATCGTGTAAAATAACGCTCGGTAACGAGCGTTTATATATATTATATATATAGTGTTTCATATATCAAAGTAATAAAACAACAACAATACATTCTGTTTGATTAAAAGTATGTTGAGAAACATTGGTGTTGTATGAATTACAATAGTGAATCAATTAACTAAATACTATTTACAATGATAGAGCGAAACATTCGTTCTTTTCACATTGTATTCTTATATGTTTTTTTAAGTAGTGGTACAGGATATACCCTAAATAAATTAATGCTTAATTTTTGTGATTAAATAAATTTAATAAGCGAATAGTTTTTATCCGGTAAAGGTTAAAAATGAGCAATTCTTGCTTATTACAATTTCTTGGCGAGTATAAGAAAAGGTTGAGGCGGACTGAATAATACAATGGTTATAGACCAATAACTTGTTTTTAGTTATTAAGTATTGTAACAAACTTTTTAAAAAAAAACAATAAAAAAATATTATCTAATTTGCTCGTATGGTAAACGTTCGCCGATGATTCGCCAATATATCGACTTTAACATAAACATACACACTTTCAACTAATTTCAAGTCTAATAAGTATACGAAGAACTTTTTATGGCGTTTAAAACCCTTAAAAGAATTACGCTGAAATATAAGAGGGACGAAAGGCCCGAGGTAATGGTCTCGCGTATATTTCTCGCGAAATATAATTTTTAACTGTAACGACTGCAATAAACGCTCGCCGCCGGTGCATAATTCATCCGCAGGTAGACTTTTTGCAGACTCTCGCGAGTGGAGAGAGTTCCGCCTTAACGACCGAATTCGGTTCGTCCGAATATCCTTACGTCTAGTCACGTAGACATGTAGCGATATATTCTCCGCGCATATATTAATAATGAAATTTTTCGCTAGGCGGAGTCTCATAATGGCGCTTAAACGCCGCGACTTAATAACTGTCGATAATTTGCATCGACGAGAGATAGAGAGAGAAAGAGAACGGTGATATTCCGTCGTAAATCGAGGTACATCGGAAGGCAATTACGGCAGCCGATGATAAAAATGTGAGTGGAAAACACCTGTCCGCGGAAAGGCGTCGCAGGGTGACCTATTCCTCTCGGCTCGCTCGACCCCGCAGCCTCTTGAGGTCAGATCTCGGCAGGTGGACCCTACCTCTCTCTATCTACGACGCCCGTCTATGCGGCGTTGCTTGCATAATTAAACCGGCACGTCGCAAATTTATATACCGCTAGCGCTAAGGTTTATCTTCGAGAATTAATCACCACCGAAAACTTATTATCGCACTAGGTGCAAATATAAGCTAAAAGAAAAAGAGTTTCTAATTAAGGACATTGCTTTAAAGGTAAACTTTTACTGGTTTAAGACTCGACAATTTGCCTTGAACGTATTATATGATTTTTAACACACGTTTAAATGCATAAAAGTTGAGCTTTTATTTTTGGGAACTATTCACAAGGCATGAATAACATATAAATTTGCATTTTATTTAAATACAAATTACAGTGGTTCACTTTAATACATTAACAATCTAAAAGCTTTTAGAATATTTTTTTGGGATGGCAAAAATTAAAAAATATTTGATCATCAAATAGCGGAAAATGTATATTTATTTTTGTGAAGTAAGTAAAGGCAGACCCAATAGCCGACAATGGAGTGCTAAGCGACGCGACGTAGATCGCGTACTCCCTCAGCCTCTTATCGACTGCCAGATAATCATCACGTGAGACGTGTCCAGAGAATGAGTTATTTATATATACTTTTTATATAATCAAAGTTTTTTTTAATGTATTTTACATTATACCCACATTATTTTGTTATATAAAACTATGTTTTTATTCAGACCTTTAATAAACCAGAAGTATAAGCGCAAATCTCATAAAAAAATGTACTTAAAATTACGTCTATCCATAGGTTGCGAAAAAATTGCGTTGGAAATAAAAATAGTTTGCGCACCACTGCTGCAGTTAATACGAATAGAATATGTAGAGGAAAATATAAGAAGCGCTAAACTAAAAAAAATCAATAGACCGTGAAGTCAAATTGGAAACTATTGGAATAGCCCAGATGAGCATATATAATATCCTATATATATTATAAAAGTTTGCGATATTTAAAAATATGTAATCATTGCAAATTTTACATTTTATACTTATTTAATTTTAGAACACGCGACAGTCTAAAAAAAGGAGCAGAATAAAATTTTTGGCTCACTGATAAACCATAGAGTTGCCAATAAAAATAAAAGTTGTCAAAAATTCATTATTTTCAACTATTTGAATAGCAAATAGTAACTGATAATATTGGAAAAAATACAAATTTAATAATTAATTTAGATTCATACACATATAATTATATGTTACATACCTCAATAATTATATGTTTAATTTAAAAAAAATATGTAGCATTAATTACCTGTTCTATAGTTTAATTTATATTATACCTGCTGCCAAATATATTCATAAAACCATAATCGACAGACTTAAAATTAAACACAAAAATAAATGCAAAGCATTATGAGTAATTTCTGAAATTTCGGTAATAAAAGTCGGTTTTTATTATTTTTAAAAACAAAAAGAGCACATTTGAGGTGTAGATAAAGAAAAAAATGACTGACTGAGTCAGTAATTTTTGAAAAATCAATAATTTAAAAATATTTTAGTAAAAATATTTCATTAATGAAAAAAATCCAGTTTTAGTTAAAATTGTACATAAAATGTATTAATTTAAAAGAGATAAAAAAATCAGTATCAGATATTTGGAAATGAGTAATTTATAGAATTTCGGCAATTAAACTATATTTTTTTCCTTTATTATTTTTTTGTCAGCTATTCATTGTTACGGACCTTAAAGTAGCTTTCATAATCGATGATCTTTACGACTACTGTACCACAAAATAAGCTTTCAATACTGATATCATGGTTATTTTTTTAAATATCGAATAGTAAGCAATAATATTGAAATAAATACATAAATTTATGAAGAATACAAAAATACAAATTTAATAATAAACACAGATTCATACACACATAAAATAGTGAGGCATGATTAAGGTGTTCCAAAGCTTAATTTTAGTTATAACTTCTGCCAAAAAGGCTCGATGAGATATAACCATAATCGACAGACTTAAAATAAACACAAAAATATAATATCAGCCATTGAGAGAGTCCAAAGATGCTCAATAATATGAGTAATTTCTGAAATTTCAGCAATTAAAAGGTATTTTTTTTCTTTATTATTTTAATTTTCGTTTATTAGTCGTTATAAGCATAGCTTTTTATGCAAAACCAAAAAAAGAATAATTAAGTAGATAATGCAACAGTACATTAAAGATAAAAATTACAAAATGCATTGAGTTATTTAATTTATAAAAATTAAGAAGTGGGTATATATGTAAAAAAAGTCTAGATAAAGTTAAAATAATTAAACATTAAATGTATTGATTTAAAAAATAATAAAAAAATAATATCAGCTATTTAGAACGTCTTTAAATGCATAAAATAAACTCAGAAATATGAGTAATTTAGGAATTTCTGCGATAAAAAAGTTTTTCTTTTGGTCAGCTATTAGATGTTTTGGGCATAGCCTTATAGTAGTTTTTGCAACTGAAAAGCTTTCCGACTACTGTACTAAAAATTACGCTTTCAATACTGATATCCTGATTATTTTCAACTATTTAAACATCGAATAGTTAACGACAAAATATTTGAAGGAATGAAAAAAAATATTCGAAAATTACTGTTTAAATAATAAATATAATTTCATAAGTACGTATATATTTATGTTACCAATAAAAATTATCTAATTATTTTTATTCTACCTGCTACAGAAAATACTACAAATTGTCATATTTTTTGTAATTTAAAAAATATTCGTATGAATTAAGACAAATAAAAAATGTAATCCTAGCTATTGAGAAAGTCCACAGCTGCACTATAATAACTCTAAAATATGCGTAATTTCTGAAATTTCGGCAATTACAGTGTTTTTCATTGATTATTTGGTTTTTCGGTTATTATAAAAAACATATAGATAAAAAAATAATTTCGCAAAATAAAAAGTGCATCGGTACATCGAAGAAAACGGGATTGTAATACACAAAAACTGTATTTTTATAATAAATATGTTTTTGGTGTTTTTAGTAATTTAAAAATTCTAAATATTCTACTACAAAACCTATCGAACAGTTTGACAAATATTCAATTACGGAAAAATAAAAAATAAAACGAGCGAATATATGTATATAATATAAAAAAATGGTTAAAAAAATGTGCTAAAAGGCACTACTGATGTATAAACTTAATCAATGACATAATAGTTTATAACGCACATATACATATTTTTTGATTCTGTAATAAATCTAAATTTAGTTAGATATTGTAGCGGATGCATTATCGATCGAACGCAAGAGAAGCGGACGCACTCGCGTACAAATGAAGCTTATAAATTAAAGTGGAATTAATCAAAGTTGAAAAAAACAGTCAGATAAGGTTAAAAAGTGTACGCAGGCAGGCGGGAAACGAAATCAATTTGTGGCAAGGAAAATACGGAATTCCCGCAGCGTCGGAGTTATCTCGGCGAGTTCGACGGCTATAAATCGTCTCTTAAATGCCCATTCAAGTGTAAAATAAGAATTATGCGTGCCTTACGTTAGCGGCTCTTATAAATCCGTATGTCTTTTCCGAATAAACCTTTCGTAATAATACAACCGTCGAAACAGATACGATTCGTCTCTAATGAATAATTTAAGATGATAACGCAGATTAGATATGAACAAAAACAAAATACATCACCGAGCGGCGGGCCATTAGTTTGTGTGTTTTCGAGTCTCCAAGGCCTCGTCGATGTTAATTAGAATATACCAGAGACAGCCAAACTTTTTAAGACGATTCGGTAATAATAATTAAATGTAAGTATTGCCCTCTACTCCCCAAAATTAAGCAAAAACTTAACTTCTGGATAGTTTTATTTCACTATTACAATTAAAATGTTTTATTCAATTTTAGTGCTTTATGTTTTAATGCAAGAAATAATACCGTAACTATTTTATGTAATAAATATATCTATACCGTAGAAAACACATTTAAAGTTGTAAGCGAGATTGCACAATTTCATGGATTCTTTATGTCGGCGTAGTTACAATTTTCCTTTATTCATTTAATTATTCCCATGAGCAATTAAGTCAAAAGATCATCGAAGTAATTAAACTTTGACTTTTATGTTTTTCAATTTTTATTTAATGCTATTTAAACATCTCTATTTATAATTGATAATTTAACATTTTTAATTAATCGATAATAAAATTTCTTGCCTTAGTGCTTTAATAGCACTAGAATAAAATATTTTAAAGCATTTCTTAAAATATCACTAATTTTTGGTAATTTGCTCTTTAACATATAATCTCTAATTTTGCGGGATTTTAAAAATATATTCGTGGAATGTGGCTGAGGTTTTTGAAATACTAAATTTCATTAGTAATACTAAATTTCATTAGCAATACAATATTTTCCAAGTCTCCCATTTAAAATTTTTCCAAAGCAGTATTAAATATTTAATTTAAAATCTTAAATCTAAATAAAACTACAGCAGTTTTCGTAGTCACAAAAAAAACTGATTTTTGAGTCTCCTATCTTCTAACACATCGTTCTGCTATTTTCGCAAAATTTAAAATGTTTCATCAAAAGGTGAAATTAAAATTTTTTGACAAAACATATTTTGATTTCAGATTTTTACGATAGTAGCCTGTCTTAAAAACCAAGTTTTCGTCAATATTAAGATTTTTCTATAACAATATTATTACTTACAATAAGTGAGAATCGGATGAAGCATATCTAAACTGTCATAAAAGTTAAAAAAATCACGTTAAAATCAATAAAATTGTGCCGTCGCAGTGAAAACGCTCGTTTATGTAACATTTATATTAAAACTATTTATAGAAATATTACGACTTACAATAAGTGAGACTCAAGTTAAGCACTAAACCGAATTTTGACCAATAGGGGAGCGCAACAAAAATTATCACTTCTCAGAAGTGAAAAATCCACGTCAAAGGCAATAAAATCATTTCGGCGCAGTTGCAGTGGGAACGCTCGCTACCGAGCGTTATTTTGCGCACGGAAATGAACTGTTAAACTGCCCCTCCTCATTATTTTATGTTTATTACACACTTTTTAAATACATAGATCAAATAAGAATATAAATTTTATTTGAATAAAATTCTAGAGTTACAGTTTGTAAACATCATAGTCTAAAAAACAATTAAAGACAGCTAAATTGATCCCAACACTGGTGGCTCATGAGCAAAATTTATAATACCGTTTTAACGCAAAGCGAGATTTATCCCCCCCCCCTCCACCTCTATCTAAAACTAGTCTGATTTAAACCCAAGTCTATCAGATATTAATCACCAACTAATACAATTATTTAAAAATCCATTTCTTGACTTTTCCAAAATATTAAAGATAGAACCCGTGTAGCACTGACTTATTTTATGTTTTTTATTTAAAGTACATAGTATGTTTTATATATTTAAAAATAAAATTATAGCAAATTTTAAAACCAAAAGTAACGCCTTCTTTTCAATGATATGTTAAGGCATTTGAACAACTGATTAATAAGGAAAGATTTATTGCAATAAAATTATGACATATATTTTTCCGATAAAAAAAGTTGACTTGGAACTAAATTTGTGAGACAGAATAATTTTTTTTTCTTGCAAAGAAACTTTCAATAGTAAAAAATAAATGGCAAGAACCTGTTTACTATATGATTTAACATATACTTGAAGTGGACAATAAATTTGTCTTCGTAGTTAGCATGTTTTTAACTTGGTTCTATATCTTTTATCTGTTTTCAAGTAATACAAGTTTGAAAGAATACACAAAACGTATTGTCGACTTAAATGTCTAGAGAACTTTATACAATACTTTCATCCTATAAAACCTTTCATACAAATTTGTTTTGAATTATGATTTGCAATTGAGCTTCAGTGAAATTCATACCTTTGTATTTTGTACGATCAATATACCATGTAGATACTTCTAATGAGATATGAAAAAAGGATATAGAGCGTCTAACTGATATTCCAGGTTTGATAGTAAGTCAGGGTTTGAGTAACGTTTTTAAACTTCAACGACAAATCATTTCAAGATTTATTAGCGCAATCTCGAGATTAGTTCGTCTACTTCGCACCGTTGAGATAACGATCGGATGACGCACCGCAGCTATTACGTGCAATTAAAAACGATAGATAGTTTTTTTTAATCGATCGACCGAACCGCGTTTACCCGACCGGCGCCTCTCAAACGTTCACCTCTGATTGTCGGCGATGAAAATGCATTTTCGTACGCACACAAAGCTCTTTATGATTGATATATTTTTTCTCGTTAACGTTCACACACGTTGCGCCATCGCAGCGCGTACGATTACATGCTAAAATTTAATTGCAGCCGACAGGGGCGTGTCCAATCTGTACGCTGATACTCGATAAATATATAGTTCTCGACTATTTCGGGAATCGCAATGGACGTCGCAACATGTACATCGACATAAAAAATAACTAAATATTTATATTATACAGGTACTATCCAGGGGTAGCCAAGAAAGAATTATTGTGCATTATTTTATATAAATTTAATTCAAAATATTTTTTTTCTACGAATATGTATATATTGCTCCTTTAACCAAAATGATTTTTAATAAAATAATGTGGTTTGAGTAATAATATTTAAAAAAAAACAGTTTTTAAAAGTGGCTACTACTGTAAAAATGACAACAAACAGCTAAATCTTAAATAAAAAGGAATGATAGCTATCCTTAGCGATAATACTATGGACTTTTGATACTCGAGAATTGGTTAAAATGTATTATTATTATTTTTAAAACAAGTCATGTTGATATAATAAACAATGTCAGTTAATGAGTCCTCAATTTCGTAACATGTTTAAAAGAAAAATATTTAAATAATAAAAAAAAATATTAAAATTTTTACTTTTAAACTTTTTCTATTAAGATTTCTTTAAGTAATTTAATTTTTTGATTAAACGCCATTTTAAAACAAGATGGCGTGTCGAAATTTGATTTAAACTATGGTATTTACCGTGTCTTTAAATTTTGTTATAACTCAATTAAATGACAAAAATATGTAAAAAAAAAACATTTCTTAAATTTTATTTTAATTCAATTTATATTTTGAAACATTTTTTACATCATCAAGATTTTTTTGAATAACCGCCATTTTAAAATAAGATAGCGGATCATGCTAATTCATGAACTTAACTAAGATTTTCATAAAGTCCATTTAAAAAAAGTCTAATGTCGACATAATAAAACTATGGCAGTTATCGTGTCCTTAAAGTTCGTTATATCACATTCAAATATCTAAAATTGATCATATTTTAGATTTGAGATAAGAAAAAGGCTAAGTTTTATTTCATTAATTTGATCCTGGATTGCAATTTCATATGATTAGTAAATTATAAGAACCATATTTGATTTAAGAGATAATATTAGTCTTAGAAATTCAGAAGCTTTTTATTGCTTGAATGAATTCATTTACGAAACAGTATGAGTTTTAATTATATTTAAAGAGGACAGCTTTTTTTCAAAAAAAAAAAAATACTACTTACAGAATAACAGTATTGTGTAAGTACATCTGTTCCTATGAAATATATTTAATCAGAATAACCGATTCTGTAAACGACTATAATTCCTTTGTGGACTTTTAGTGTAGTGCTTTATAGTCCAGTCAAATAAGGCGAAAGAAAGGCTAAACCTCGGAATGAAAGATACCAAGCTGAAATTTTGCACAGACCTTCGTTTTGATGTTCTAAGGACAGGGTGAAAAGTCTCATAAAATATCGTGTCTGCTAATCAAGATATCAAAGGTCAAAGGTCACAAAATTTGTTTTTTTGCAAATATCTCGCGTTTTATGCGTTGCACGTCATTAGATGCTTCACAAAACTTGTAAAGCATAAAATTATCTACAAGTTTAGTTAAAATATTTGTTTTGTATCATTTCCCGTTTTTGAGATATAGAGCGAAGAGTGGGAGGCGTACATCCGTTTATAGAATCCAGCGAGTATTTCTACCTGCTTAACTTGGTATAAGCTTTGAAAAAGTAAACAATCGTGAAAAAAGTGGTCTCGGCAAGTCGTTTGAACCATAATTTTATTACTTTCTTCATTGTATTATTAGGAATTAAAAATGAAATATTGCTCGACAAGAAATTTGTGCGAAAAAATTGAAAGAGTTGAGAGATGTCCTTACGGAGTATGTACCAGATGATAAGAAGATCATTTCCAAATTAAGAGAAAAATATTTAACTGATATTATAGTTATAACGAAGATTGGATCATTCCCTATTTTTTCTTTTCGCGATGCTCCATAGCTTGGTATGAAAATAAAAAAGGCACTTCGGAAGAAGAACACTTGCGCGTAGTGGAAGCTGCTGCGGCGATTATTAGAGAAGATATTCGACTTCTGTTGTTGAGACCAAGTCTTATCCGCCCCCGAGTAAAATAATAATGAAGAAATTCCAAAAACTTTATTAAATTTTCTGCAAGAAGTTATTATAAAGAACAGAAAAGGAAAGACGGGGCATTTTAAAACGAAATACACAGCTATAATGACTTCCATACGAAAACGGTCCTTTTCTTCGCAGTTATTAATAGGCCTATCTGTATTTCTTCATAGAAAAAATACAGATAGGCCAAACATCCAAAAAGACTTTTGGATGTTTTGTCCAGGTTAGGTTTTTTCGCTTCATATAGTGATATTGTAAAATGTTAAATTTCAGCTATTTATCACCCACAGCCTTGTAATCAACCATCATAGTCAAGTGCCTTAGTACAGTATGCAGCAGATAATGCAGAAAAATATTTATACTCTTGATGGCTATAATACTGTTCATATAATGGGAATGATAAAAATAATAACTCCAAAATCTGAAGTTATATCTGATGACCGCATAAAGAAATTTACAACAAAACCAAGTGCAAAGGAGTTAGCAGCACTATCACATATACCCCTTCTAGCGTATGAAAATCATGTCGTACCCGGATTGAGCAAGAGATTCAAGTTCAAAATTTTAATGATGTAGAAGAACTAACCGAACAAATATTTAATGTAGTTGATTTGTTGTGGAAGTACGGAAAGTGGAAAAATATCTCACCGTTGCCAGGGTGGAATGGATTTATTGAACAACTTACAATAAACAATGAGAACTTTGTAACTTTTCGGATTCTGTTTCTTACTTTTATTCATCATCCTGTGAGTAATATGGACACAATTTACACTACATTACAGTGGGCTATAAACACTGCCAAGAAACATGAACAAAGAACATGCTTAATAACTTTTGATCAGCCGTTGTACATAAAAGCACGTGAAATCGTAGCAGCTTCAGATGCTAGCTCAGACTTGTCCAGAGTAGTTGTGAAACTAGGAGGCTTTCATATGCTTATGTCTTTTATTGGATGCATAGGGTATATAATGAATGGAAGCGGAATCAAGAAAGCTCTCAGTACAATTTATGCATCGAATTCTGTCGACAAAATGTTGGATGGTCCCGATTTTGCAAGAAGTATCAGAGGCCATACGTATTATTTTTTGCATTATCGATGATGATTTTTGAAGATATGGAGATTGAAAGTTATAATGCTTTAGATGGGTTCATTCAGCAGATAACAATTTGCGATGTTTTCTACGAAACTGTGGAAGAATGTACAGGTAACTCTGGCTCCGTAGTTTACATAGCGTTATCCTATAAACGGATGCGCGCTTCCCACTCCCCGCGCTATATCTCGAAAACCATTAACCATACGAAGAAATAAATTATAACAAACTTGTAGAAAATTTTATTTTCTATAAGTTTTGTTAAACATTTAATGACATGCGACGCAAAAGAGGCGAGATATTTGCAATAAAACGATTTTTATAACCTTTGACCTTTAATATCTTGATTAGCAGACACGATATCTTTTGAGACTTTTTACCTAATATTTAGAACGCCAAAACAAAGGTCTGTGCAAAATTTCAGCTTGTTATCTTTCATTCCGAGGTTAAACCCTTATTTAACTGGACTATTATTAACTGCAGCATAAATTAGGACTTCGAGTGTCATTAATAATAGATATATAATTGTCAAGAGTTAATAATTCGTAAATAATAAAATTATGCTATAACAATACATAGTAGTACTTGACTATGTTTATCGATAGCATGATATAAAACGAATAATAAAATCAACACTATGCATGTGGCAATTAGAATAAAACGCATAAAGAATTACAAAGTACAAATACTGACATAATAGGGGTCATAAAAGGATATAAACATGCTTACCTCGTTAAGTATTATCGCATCGAATCAGTACTGACTCGTGACAATGTGACCAAAAATGGCGGACGTATTGGACGTCTCAATTAATAGCTAGGTGTCAACTACCGGTGTATTTACCTGAAAAAAAAAATAAAAAATGTTTTAGAACATATACAATTCGATCAGTAATGTCAGGTTAGTGGTATGAAAATGGTAATCGAACGGGCGTGGGAAGTTCTAACGCGAGTTCGCGCGTAAGTCGTCGAAACCCCGCTCGGTTCGGGATCGATCCAGGGTTCGCGTGCGGAGGTGCAGACGCGAAACTGCGTAAAAACGAACGTGGGACGCGAACCCGCCGCCATAAATCGCGATAAGCCGTTACGGCAGAGCGGAGAGGTCGCCCACGCCGTCGGCCACGGGCGGCACTCGAAGGCAAGGTCGTCGCCGGACGGTCTGCCCGAAAGTCCCGATCCCTCAGATGAACAATATCACATCGACATTGGCATTCTCGCTCGTATTAATATATAGTATACGCAGTCCGATAGTCAAGGTCCTTCCTCTCTAGGTGGCTCGTGTCCTTGGCCAGAACGACGGCCGCAGCCGGAGAGCGACTCTTAACCCGCGGTGACCGCGAGCGGCCTTTCTCGCCCACGTACGCCGCTGCCTAACCTTTTGCACTCGGTTTCGACTACATAAACCTGAGCAAACTAAAGATGAGAAGACTCGTTAAATAATTTCCGTGGTAGTTCTAAAGCGCCTCTGATTGTAAGGAATAGGCGTGAAGTATGGTAGTTCTAAGATGAGCCATCGATTGACTCAAAGGATGCTTTATAACGTGTTCAAAAGAGGATAGATGTAAATAAATATATATTCTTTGGTATGTATATGCCACATCGTTCAAATCTAAGCATTATAATTTATTTATATGTGGGGGGGGTCAGGTGAGGGCATTTACCCCCCCTTGAATTTGGCCACAAAAATGCATATCATTTAATTTAATACTATCAAAATATTAAATACAACGACCACTGACTAGCCAAAAAGTCCCCCTCCCCTCACCACTGGAAAAAGCTAATATACAATAAAAAAAAATCTATCCCGAAAATATTATTAAAAATATGTCATATCAATGAAATCATATCAAAATACATTTTCAACGGTAAATATATATTTTAGCAGTGAAGATATAATTTATCTGTCAGGTGCTAGTAAAATTATATGATTTCAACTTTTCCTTAATTAGTAATATATACATTTACATACTCAACTAGATTTTTCTATATATCATTAATATATAATTTGTTTATATTATATATTAATGATAAAGTTAATAATTGATAATATTAAATAAATTTATTATATAAAAAAAATGTTTAAAAAATAATGCACAATGAGTATAAAACTAAATGTATGTTTATTAATCATAAAAATATGTTATATAACGATATAAAAATATTTATAGATAACTCTATTATATAAATAGTTGATAATATAAAATATTTAGGAGTAATTATTGATAAAAAATAATTATAACGAACATTGTAATTACTTATTAAGAAAAATTAGTTAAAAAATAATTTTTGTGCAACAATATTATATATGCTTAATAAATTAGATAAAACTATGTTGCGAAAATTACAAAATAGAGCAATGACAGAAGTTTTAAATAAAAATAGATTTGATAGTTGTAGAAGTATGATTGATAAATTGGAATGATTGATTGTTCATAAATTTTAGTATTTATATATAATTTAGAAAATAATATGTTACCAGAGTATATTATAAGATTTAATACCAGAATAGTTAGGTTAAGGCCAGGGGAATAATGTACGGAAGTGTGAATTTGCATAATAATATTCCTAGGCCAATCCACAAAAATAAAAATATCTATAAACAATTATCTATATAGCTAAATAAATTAATGAAATAAATAAATATAGATTTTTTATATAATATAAATAAATATTAAAAAAATAAATGCATTTCAGAAGTACGGCCAGGGGAATAATGTATTAATGTGTGAATTTTTATAATAATATTCTAATGACAATCCGCAAAAATAAAAATGTAGCGGGTATCGTAAATTAAATAAACATAACATTAGTGCATTAAAAAAATTACAATAGCTATATAGCAAAATAAATAAATAAATATATATTTCTACTAGCAAAAATATAATTTATTAAAAATTATATGTATGTTGCTCTACAATTTTCCAGTCGCAAAACGTCCATTTGCTATTCAGACCCAAACTTCATCAAATTATAGTTTTAGATCTTCCATTAGTACTACTCATCTCTCAGGAGAGAAAAAAAGCAATTAATATTTTAAGGACGAGTGATTTAAATTAGTGTTTTATTGCTGGAACGGTGATCTTCGTTTACATTTTGTTGCATAGTGTTATGTGTTGTTTTAGGGAAGTAAATAACAAACTAGTCATTTTAGCAAATAGTGTTTTGCCGAGCTATTGAATGAAGGTCGATTGTATTCTACAAACTGTCCATTCGGAAATCATACGTCAATTCGCATTTAAAGCAAAAATAGACAGTCATTAATAAGGAAGTATATGTATATTAAAATAAAAACATGTAATAAAAGTTTATGTATATATATACAATATAATAAATTGTTAAAATCTATTGTAATTCGACATAAGATCGACGCTGATTATAATTTGATTTCAAAATCGATAGGATTAGACGTTAAACCTTCCAATAAAATCATTTCACGGTGTCAATCGATACGTTTCGAAATCGCTCCGACTCGCGGATTAACTCACATGAATATCTATCGAAGAGAGAAATAAAAAATAGCATCGGTGTACCTGCAAAGGGAAGTCAAAGGTTAAATTCCGATCGCCTCGGATCTCGTAGGCGCTAATCGATTTATTAGAATTGTAAATGAAAGAGAAGAGCTCGAGCTTTGAGCGAACGCAAATTACTGCGACTCTAAAACAAATTTCTAAATCGATTCGAGGTCTCAATATATAAATCAGGAAATATGTACAGTAGTTAAAATAAACGCGCCGTTACGCAATCGCCGACGACGTTAAACTGTTATATTTTATATGCAATCTAGCGTCGTAAATATCTACACGCCCAATTTATACGTACCCGGCTTATATAATGCGACTAGAGAGTCGAATCGTTCATATCGGACTCCTGTTGTATCGTAAATTTATGATTTTTTGATTAGCGTAGGAATATAAAGATATTTATCGATATTTCTTATAGGCTAAAGTTTGGTTAGAACCGAACGAGAAAGGCACTCGGAAAAACAGACACAAATTCTCTATACACTATATATGTATATAAAAGCCAAACAGTTTTGTCGTGACGTCATGAGCTACAGGTCAAGTGCAGCTGTTTTTTTCTTCTACTGTTTATTTTGTATTGTTATAAATCGGCGGGTCTCTACGAAACTAATCAATGCCACCAACTTGTTATTTTGCGTTTCATTAATGAATCGCATGGTTGTTAAAGTTAAGATGAGGGTCTGAAGTATTCGATGATATTCAGCAACAGTTTTAAATTTGAGATCTTTAAATAAAGCTTTGATAACTCAAGTTTCCATGTTTATTAATAAACTTTATTGACGTGCAATAAAATATTTTTTATTGCTTCGAACTATCTACTCGGGTGAAGATCGATATTATTAGTGTCCTTACGGACCATGTGATGTGAATTACAATATGATAATACCCCAAAATGTTTTTAGTTTTAAAAAAAAAACATACATTTCGCGTATTTTTTTCTAGTCCGTTTTTTATTTAAATATAATTATTGCGACTTATTGCTAATATTTAACACCAATGTTCAGTGAAACATATTCCATGAACTATTTAGGTAAAAATGTGCAAATAGTAGAAACTAGAAAGAATTTCGTGTATGCAATACCTGTTATTGTTTTAACTTCGCCAGTCATCCCTATCATAAAAAAGGCGCGGTCATTTCTCTATTACATGACAGAATTACTGGGAACTGCTAGGTACCGTTTGACTTGTCTGATATAAAGCAGATGTATTCCATTTATGTTGACACGTCGCGCATATAAAAAAATATCTAACATTATGAATTATATTTTAAAAATTTGCGCCGAAATATTGGCCGGTGAGATTATTTTTATATATAGTGGGTTAATATTTCGTCCCTATTGGAATAAAATGTATAAAATTATTAGGTTAATCCCTATAATAAGTATCATTTTTTTACGCTTTTGCTTTTAAGCATGATGATCTTTGACGTTTTCGTAGTTCTAAGACAAGGAGAGATTTAAATAATATGTACGGATTTAAAAAAAATATTTTTGGTGCTACCAGTATTTCATTTTGTAATACCGGTAGTACCAAAGGGCAATTTTTGCTTCACTACCGGTATTACTGGTATTACAATCCTTAATGCTCACCACAAGTTTTGATTTTTTTAGTAACATTGTTTGAAAATTTTTGCAAGAAATGTTACATCTTTATTTTTGGCGCCCCTTGCGACCGCTTGTGGAGTCTGGTTTCTGATTTATTTTTTGAATTTCAACTAATGTTTGAAAAAGATAAATGGATATTGCAGAATGAAAATAAATGAAGGACGCGCTTTTAATTCTTAGAGGCTCGCTACGGTAGGGGACGTAGAAGAGCAGCTCGTCAATATTCTACATAAGAACTTAGAAACCTCCGAGTGATCGACGATAGAAGAAGAATCGGAGCATTCGCAATAAATTATTGCGAGGTATGTAAATTTAGGAAGCAGACGTCCGCCGCCGGTAGCAGTCCGAGTAGGAGTGCAGCAAGAAAACAGTAGAGTACAGTAGTAGAGTACCGAACGGGTTTCTCGCGTGTGCGACTTACCGGTTTCGCGATCAAATGTTTACAATCGATCTAGAGCCATCATAACTGGAAGCGTCATTTTCCGGTTTTCGTTCGGGAAATCGACTACGTCACTCGCCTGTTATCTCTCGTCCGTCGAAGTCTGAGAGTGCTTTTAATTGGGACGGTGTCCGCGTGGGCTTCGGTTCTTCGGTGACACTCTCCGACCGAAATAAAACAAACAAGCTTTTATCGGCGATAACTTTTATAACGAAGCTCTCCGCTCTCCGACGGAGTCGTAAATTATCTTTTTTATTATACGTCCGCTTCGAAGCGCGCGTGACCTTCGAATTCGAGTGTGCGTTCGATTCGTCAAATTATGTCCGAAAACGCTGCATTGCGGCGCGAACTTCAAAAATATTATATAGTAGTGTTAATTAACCGAGAAGAGGGAAATTAAACCTTTGTTCGCGCGTGTTAATTTAATCAATTTATTTCGCGGTAAACAGTGCTTTTGACACGAATATCTAATCTCCCGAATAAAAATATTTTTTCACCTTTAAAACGACCTTTAGGAGTTTTTAAATTTAACTAAAACCAGCGCTAGATTTAAAATAATTAAATAATAGCTGTAAAACGGTGATTGTGTTTCATAATTTTCATCATCGGTAAAGAAGAATTTTGATATTAATATATTTTTTTAAACCACCATTTCTCCTAACACAGAATGAAAGATACGTTTCGCAACTGTCAAATTGAGTTTCATTTTACGTTTTAGAGCTGTATATATTTTCACTAGCACCTATTAATTAAATTATATTTTCGCTAATAGAAATACACACTATATACTGGCAAAAATATATTTGGATTTCACTAGTAAAAATATAACTTAACTGAAAAATACATATACACTTTAATATTTATATTTTGCATGTAAATGTATATATTACTACGTATGGAAAAGTTCAAATCATGTAATTGTACTAGCATCTGCCAGATAAATTATATTTTCATTGATAAAAATATATATCTACCAAAATAATTTCACTGAAATAGCTAATTTTAAAAAATATTTTTTAGATAGATTTTAGATTTCTGGCTTAGAATCTATTTCAGATTTTTGCAGGGGAGAGAGTGTGATAAAATTTGCCCAGTCATTTCGATATAAATGACATGTATTTTTCTGGCCAAATTAAAATGACGTCCCTGGCTTTACAGTGTGATAAAAATAATGAATAATCTCTAAATAGTGAAGTGTGAACTAGTAGTAAAACATCAAAGACTATTCAATAACATATAATATGTTGATGTAAGCTTAGTTTTTAACAGGATGGAGCAACATGTGCGCGCCACAATCAATGTATTGAAGGAAACATTCGACGAGCACATAATTTCACGTAATGGACCTCCAAGATCGTGTGATTTAACCTTTGGATTATTTTCTGCAGGGATATGTGAAGTGACTAGTCTACGCCGATAAACCAGAAACGATGAACGACTTGGAAGCCAACATTCGCCGCGTTATTGCCGATATACAACCCTAGCTGCTCGAAAACTGGACTTCCATATTGCGCTTTATTCGAACCATATGTCCAAAATCATATTTAAACACTAATGGCATCTGCAATACAGCCAATACCATAGCCATTACCACGATTTAATGTGCTATCGACGATGAAAAATTATAGATAATACAAGCATTATCGACTGAACAAAATTGTTAAATCCGTTTTTCTGTTAAGGATGAAGATGAAAATTGGAGATAAATTGTGAAGAAATCCATCTGTGGTGAATATGGATTATGACTGATGCTTATCAACAAATTAACGATAATAATAAATAACAAACGTATTTAATAGATCTTGATGGATATTCACAAATGCTCTTAACCTTGAGAATACTAGATCATGCGCTACTTCGTCAGTGACATAATTTTTACAATGTCGCTTTTTCTCCACGGTATATATACATAGATACATTTAAAAATAGAGCCGTTTTTAACCTTCTCATCAGATCTGACAATGCTCATTAATGTAGCAAAAACCAATATTTTGGATTTCGGCAACCATTTGGTTAAAATACTATAATAAAATTTTTAACGTGGCTCATGGTTTTGAAATGATCTACTGATATTACTGTGCTCAAAAAATATCGTGTATGTGTTATGAATAAGTGTAATAATGCGTTATGTTTTATTTTATATTATTTCTTTTAAGGTCATGCTATATATATTTTAAATAAATAACAAAAAGATTATGTCTTAAATTCCATTATTTTAAACGACATATACTGAAGCAAATCGCCGCCAATTACCGCCTCGGTGCACCCGCTACTCGCGTTGCCCAAAAACGCCTCGAAGACAGTATTATAAGTACTAAATCAACAATAATATTATAATATTTTAAGAAAATATTTGAAATGCGGCAGCCCTGGCGGACGGACGGACACCCATCGGCTCTTGCCGAGAAACAAATAAACCAAACGGACGCTGGGGCTTTTTATGGATGCGTTTTTTTCGTTTCTTTTTATGCCGCATCTTTACTTATCTTAATCAGCTTCTCTTTTTTCCCTCGACCTGCGCAGCGCTCGGACGCAGCGGATAGAGCAAGTGGAAGGCTACTTTCCCTCGCCGGTAATTTTCACGTGGGCGAAGTCGCGCATACCTTCGGATGCATTATTGTAGATTCTGCGCGCAGATACAACGGTTATTGTCGCTATTAACGGAATATGCGGAAGGATCGAAAAGTAATGGCTTGTCAGAGTGTGTTGTAAAGGAAATGATTTGTTTTCGAATAGACAAAAAATGTGTTGCGTCACGGCCGCTTCTCGGAAATATGATACGTTATTGCGTAGCTCGAATTCGAATTCACTCATACGAAGGCGCTGAGTCGTTCGTTCGGATCTCAAACCGCCGATATCGATTTAATTTAGCAAAGTTTTTATGATCTATGATCTATCCACTATATACTACTTACAATAATGTTTCGTAATGCAAATAATTTGAATTTTAAAAATAATTCAGAAAAATTCGGTATGAAAATTAATTCACCTGGCAGCTTAATTTAACGAATTAATTATGCTGCCAATATAACAGCTTATTAAAAACATTAATATATAAATAACATTTATCAGCAATAACGAAAGCTATATATAGAGATGAGTCAGTTCCATTTTATCAACGTGTAATTTCAATGTCATATAATCATTGCGATGGGCATAGAGGCAGTGGTGTACTACTAAAAAATATATATGCCGGAGCGCTGAACTTACACCTTAACCCAATTTTTAATTAGGCAATATTGAAATGTCTTTGTAAGAATAAAAAAAACTTTCCATAAATTATGTCATAGGCTATTCGTGAAATTTTAAATCTTGTATCACAAGATTTAATTGAACCAGACTCCTGTTTGTTTCACACTCACAATTCCGCTGATAATTTTGAAATAATGTTTTTTTAACATTTTAGTATTTTATTATAGAATATTCCTAATGGAATGTGTGTGTTTATTATTGTAACATGCAGTTTTTATTTATTTTATTTTATTTTATTTTATTAATTTATTTAGCTTAATAGCTAATCTTTACATCTAACAAATTTAGTAAACATATATAAAAATATATAAAAAATACATAACAGAAAGAAAAAATATACAATAATAAAGACTTAATATTATAATATTTTATTTCTATATGTACGAAGGTGTTTTTTTATTCCATTTATAAAACCCGTTATATTTTTGCTGTTTCGGATTTCTCTTGGAAGACTATTATATAAATTAAAACCTCCGTACATAATTCCCCTAGCCGTACTCGTTTTCTTATACTTAATTATTTTTAAATTTTCTTTATTTCTAGTATTATATTTATGTACATCTTTATTTCTTATTAAATTTTATGAAGAAAAATTTTTTTTTTACTAAATACAGCAAATATATATTGAAAAGGATCGTAATATTCTAATTTATTATTTTTATTATATAATATCATACAATAAAAAACGACCTATATGAATGGAGCAAATAGTTGTTTCTATTAAGGTGCTATTAGAGAAGTATTTTGATAAATATGTGCATTACAATAAATACTTTGATCCATAAAACGAATTGTTTGTTCATTTATGTAAGGTAAATATTTGAATTTTTTCTTCGGAAAAGTTTGCCGACTAAGATGTCATTTAATGAAATAATAAAATCGAATTATGAAAAAAACTGCCACTCACTGGCGAGCTTTTGCCCCCCCCCCCTCCTATAAAAACTGAAATGATGCCCTTGATTCAAACCAAAAATACTTTTAAAAAAGTCTCTAAATGATCCTGAAAATATTTTTTTAAATATGTCACTTCAGTGAGATCATATAGAAATATATTGTTACCAGAAAAAATATAATTTATCTAGCAGATGCTAGTAAAATGATATAATTACCACTTTTTCATATGATCTACATTGATGTATAAATGTTGCAGTGAGTGTATATTTTTCAGTGAAGTTATATATTCACTAGTGAAGTCCACATACATTTCCACAAATAGATATATACATATTTCTACCAGCGAAAATATAATTTTACTGATAGGCGTTAGTATGCTCCTCTAAAATGTATGAAACTCAATATGAGAGCTGCGAAACGTCCATTTGCTGTTCAAACACAAACCTAATCAAATAAAAATTCTTAGTTTTAGAATTTTTATTAGCTCAAGTCCAAAATACAAACTAAGTCAACTTATCTCTGAGGGAAAAATAAGCGGAAGAAGAAGTACAGACAGATTTCCTATCTCACGTATTGCTCCATAGTATGTCTACACTTCTATATTACATTATGTTTTAAAATATTATAGATAAGAGTTTCAAGAACGATTTTCAATAAAAAAAAACATATTTACTTTAATTTAAATTAAGATAAAAAATATCATCAATTTCTTCGCTGCCAAGCCAATTATTATTTAAAGTTAAAGTACCAGCTTTTGATAAAAATATATTGAAGAAATTTCTGTACATAATAATTTATGTATAAAAAACTAAATACAACTTTTTATAAAAATATTTTTTTGTTAAATACATTTAAAAATTATTTAGTAAAAAATTTAATTAAGAATAATAAATATTTTATATCTTAGCTTTAGAAATTTGGTTTGCGTAAATTAGACTATACGAGGAGTATGCTTATCCTCAAACTCATTTTTAAATCTTCGTGAAATGATGCGAATGTTGAGAATGGAATGGATCATTTCTACCTGAATTCAATAACCTTAAAGTATTTGTCAAGTACATAATTTGAATTGGCAGAAAAATGCATGTCATTTAATGAAATACTATCACTAGTATTTGTGAAAAAGTGCTTCTACACTAAACAATCAAAAACAAATATTTTTTAAGCTTAACTCAGATATGCATCTTATTTGTGTTAACTTTTCGTATTTATTCTGTTTTAAAATGCAAACAGCCGTGAAGACTATTTATTCTGAAAGCATACTTTATTTTTTATATCCTCTTAAATATCTTATTGCGTACTGGCAAAACAATTTTATTGCGATATATTTTGATAACAGCTAATAATATAAAAAAAGTTTATGTATTATATATTATATATATAAATGATAATTTTTATAAAGATTCTTATTAAAATAATACTTCTAAATTTTTAAATAAAATTGTTCATTTTTGTCGATGATGTAACTGCAGGGAGCGAGCGCTCGCGAAGCGTTGGCAGCCCCTGGCACAAATAGAATAAATAGCGACGTTCGAGTCATGTCTAAAATGGGATTATCTGCGTGTAAAATCTCGGTGCACCAGGTCCGCATCGGACGAATGAATTAATTTAATAAATGTGTATCCGCGTGCGCGCACACATACGCATCGCGAGAGAGAGGGAGAAACGCAAGCGAGCGAGTATGTGTATCGACGTACACACAGTGAAAAGGCACGTGTAGGCTTCGGAGGAGCAGCCAGCATCAGCGGCGGCGGTCGAGGTCGTCGACCCCGCTCTCAGTGTGGATCGCATCGAGAGACATCTGGTGACAGCGATCCCAAACGGAGAAAATTCGACGCCCACCGGAAAAGCTCATACGCCAAAGGAAAAGCTCAGTCGCCTGTTTCATTGGGTCTCAGCTTAAATCTGTCTATGCGAGCTTTCTTGATCTAATGCCATTTCTCTTAGTAAATTTATTTAGGTAACATCCAAAAATTGAACAATCGAAATGACATCTGAAAGAAAATTTTAACATTTTCTATGAATATAAAAATAACCATAATTTTTTCGCTGCGCTGTCAAATAATTTTTTCTATACTTTATATTCAACTACACCTACGAGAACGATAGTCAAGTGCTTTAAATTGTTCGCTATATAATTTCAAATTTGTAAATGATTATGAAAACCACTGACATAAAGAAAATAAACGTTTCTTACTGCGATAGTTATCGTGCCCAAAAAAAAACATTCATAACAAAATTTGTTTTTCTTACAAATTCATTTAAGAATCTTGAATATAACGGTTTTTGTACCCACGAGTTTTAATTGCAGATTAAAATAATAATATTTTTTTATTACACACTTATGTACCTATATAAAGAAATTAACCTAATTCTTGCGGCCTTTGCCAAACGGATTTTTTTAATACATTGTATATATCTGGCTATAACAATTTTTGCTACCATAATAACTGCCGTATTTTAAAAACAACTTCTCTGAATAGTGAAGCTTATTTAATCTATAAGCCAAGTTTAATTCACCATAATATTTAAAAATGGCAACCATAAAAAAAATTTAATTAATTTTTATAGAAAAAAATAAAAAATTTATAATATTTTTTTTTAATTTTTCTATATTTTTTGGGATATAACGTTTTTAACTGTCTAATTTTTAATCAGATTTTTATCAAACTTTTTAAATAAACGCGGATCTGCCATATTATTTTAAAATGGCTATTATTAAGAAAGTATACTTCAATTATGTCAAAAACCTTTTATAGATGCCGAAATTAATTATTATAGTTTGTCTTGAAATTTTACTCAAAAATAGACTTAAGTATTTCAACTAAGTTTTTAGCCAGACTAATCAGTCAAATTGTTTCAAAATGGCGGTTGTATAAATGTATACTAAACATATTTTTTTTAAATTAGGGTAACCATCGTAATTTTAATCAGATCGTATCAAAAAAATCTGAAAAATTTTGTTTATAAATATTTTAATAAGTTTGATAGATACACTTATAAAATTGCAAGGTTACTTAAATAAATACGTTAAGAAAATGTTTTTATATTTAAGTAATTTAAAAAAAATACAATATTATTTTTATGTGATATAACGGTTTTTGAGAACATGACAACTGATGTAGTTTTATTATTTTGCCATAAAACTTGACTTAAAAAAAATTCAAGAGTTTTTTTAATACATACAATTAGGGATTCCAATCCCGGGCCAAACTTTTGATCCCGGGATTTCGGTATTGCAATTAGTCGATCCCGGGATCCCGGGACCAGTCCCGGGATAATTTTCATGTTATTTTATCGATAAAAATAATTTAAAATGAATAATACAATATATTTTTACATCTGTTTTTTATAACGTACAATGTATAAAGTACGTATAATTTTAGTCTTGGACTTAAAATAGAAAATAATATAGTAAAAATAAAAAAGGGAAGATCTTATATATTTATTTGAGAAGAAAAAAATGAACTTTTGACAATGTATGCACATACCTATATACATTCATAGACACAATTAATTGAAAACATTATTTTGAATAAAACTCACGAAGTAACATCAAAGCATCATCTGATTTTGGTTCTTAAGCAGCCTGCTGCTGAAAAAGCACGTTCAGAATCACAGCCTCAAAGATTCACAGATGACACGTGCAACTCGCGCAAGTTTGTACACGAAATATAACGATGTTATCAATAATAATTCGATTGTGCTTGATAAATCAACCAATCCGAAAAATTCGGGATTATGTTTTATAGTCCTGGGACTCATCGGGTATTGAAAATCGTTCGGGATCCCGGGATTCGGGATCCCGGGATTGGAATCCCTACATACAATATATGAAACAACTATTTTTATAACCATGATAATTTTAAAACTTTTCTAAATAATTGTATGATAGTTACACTGATCCGCCATATTGTTTAAAAATAACTGTTACTTAAATAAATATGTCAAAAATGTATTTATATTTTTAAAAAAATTAAAAAAATATAATACTATTTTTACGTTATATAGCGGTTTTTTGAGAACAAGATCTAGTTTTAATTGTTTTGGCATGAAATTTAATTTTTTGTTGAGATAAATTGTTAATTAAGAAAATTTTAAAGTAAAAATAACATTTATATAAAGATCTAGAAGTGACTATTTAATTATTATATGTTTAACTAATAGATAATGACAGGAATGGGATTTTTCTAAAGAAAATTATGTAGTATTCAATTTAACTTATGTTACAATTGTTTTTAAATCTGACAGGGGAACCCAATGCGTCATGATGGCCAGATTACGTAAGACCGTGCATATTAAAATAAAATAATTGTTAATATAACGATACATATCTCGATGTAACTAGAATCTAAAAATATACAGAGTGCAGTTGCTCTGGGTTTCGCGCTTATTTATGCTCCGCGTTTGACTCTAAACTCTTCCTACGTGAATTAGTCGAGGCTCAGTGACTCTCTCGTTCTCGTTCGCGTTGTCATGATAAAAATTCAAATTCATCGAAAGAAGCTCAGTGACCGAACCCATTCAAATGAAAAAGTAATAATCTTTACGATTCTTAGAAGTGTTTTGAAACAAGCCATCAGATTATCGATAACTACGTATTAAATATCCGTCGGTCTATGATCGACTACTGCTCGATTATTGCAGCAATTAACTCTGAGTTGTTTATTATTAGTCGCTAATTAAATATGATAATTGCTTTCCTGGTGTGCGTTTTAACCACAGAGCGACACTCTAAGGACGATGTGTATCGAATCGAATTCGCGATTAAAATACCCCTTCGCAGTAAAGAATGGATAATGAAATTGGAAAAACGTCAGCATATTACATGTGTCGCCATCTTCTCGATCGATATAGGCTGCTCGATTCTGTATGAGCGTTTTTTTCCGCGCTTCGTCGCTTACGGTTGAAACTCGACGGAAACATTCTTCAGCTTTAAAAAAGATGATTTTATTCTCGTCGACGTCGCCGAGTCCGACTGCGAATACTTGCGTTTTTGCGATTAAAGGGCATGGCGAGAATGCGAGAACGGCTAACCTTAAGCGTTTTTCAACTTAGCTCCGAACGAAGCGCTTCATAATTTTAATTTAAATGATCCGAAGTAAAACGAGGCACTTAAGCGGACCTTCGGCGATTTTTCCGCAAAGCGAAAGGCCTTCGGGTGCTACCCGAACGTTCGCACGCGACGATCGCTCAATTACAGCCATCGATAATTTTAATCTCGATACTAGTCGTAAATCTAAGAGCTACCAAATCTGTGGCGGGCGACGAGGTTAAAGACCCCCGGCCCTGGCGGGTGCAGTAAAAATGTCAAATTGAAGAATGTTTATTCGTTTCCTGGCCCATTTTATTATTTTTAATTCTCCGACACGAGAATATATTAGACAGGTGTCTCGTATAAGATTTGATACTTCTTAGTTTGAGTTTTTAGCACCGAGCGACAACAGTGGACGCCTCATTACTGAGGAGCGAGATCTTTGTGATAAATTCCAACTCTACTGATGACCCTTCTCCGGCTCCCGGAGCGCCTCTGCCGCCGAAGATCGAGGATCGCTCCCAGCCTCTCTCCCACTCCTGATTATTTATTTATTTATTACAAATCTAACCATTATGACTTGATATTTTTCATTCAACATTTCATACATACACACACTCGTTAATTATGCCGTGCCGGATTATGCACTTGGGAGGCTCCAGGCACAACATTTTAAAGGTCCTCTTTTTCAAATAATAAAAAAGCGCCACAAAATTTATTATAGATCTCCATATTACGTATATATAAAAAGTACCTCTTCTAATCACAAATATCTCGTTATTAATGTTGAACGCGTTTCAATGAAAGTGTTAATTCAAAAAAATTGTATTAATTATATATTCAACATAAATAGTTTTCAGAATACATAGATAAAATGTAAAAAATATACTAAAGGGGAACTTCTCTCGCTTTAAAGTCATAATCTTACTTAAGCTACATTCATAATCTTGCGTTTAAACAGCGTCATTTTCGATAAACATCATCGATAAACTATTTAAATGCAATTGACTTATTGAAATCCGTAAATATTTTTAAACTTTTTTATTACAGAAAACGACTGAAAATGGGTATAGCCCCGACCTGCCCTCCTTCTCTTAGTATTCACGTCAAAAGCAATAAAATCGTGCCGTCGCCTTCACAGTACAAACGTTCGGTAATCTAGTGTTCATATTAAGACTTTTTATAACAATATGACCACTTATTTAAACAGAAATTTGACCAATAGGACAGCGGAAAAAACAATTATTCATTCTCAGAAGTAAAAAATCTACGTCAAAAGCAACAATCGCTGGCTTAATTAACTTCATTACAAGCATTTTAACATTTAAATAAATATATCATTAGCGCAAAAATTGAAGAAATAAATTCAGAGAGTGTAAGATTGAAAGAAATTTATTTTATAGTGTATGAAAACCAACACCTTACGGATTAATATAGAAAAAATTTAAATATTTTAATCGAAGGGCAAGAGAACAAATAATTAACAGTGCCTATTTAAAGGCTTGTTGTCGATTAAACTAACATAAGCACAAAACACAAACATTTTTTCAAGGCCGAATTTTTTTAACAAAAATAAGAACGAGCATGTTTGAATATTTTTTAGATGGCATGTGTTTTTTAAATGGTTATCTCAAGTATAATATGTTTTATATTATTTTTGTGCTGTTCAAACGCAACCCTAAACAAATTAACCAAACCCAACATGACTAAATTAGGTTTGCCTAATAATAGTAAATGAACGGTGAAATCAGCGGCAAAAACAACTGTATGGTAACCACAGAACAAAGAATACAATAGTAGCTAACCAAAGTTGTTTATTATTAGTCGCTAATTAAATATGATATCACTTTACTATTAGCAGAGCTAAAACAATATTCGCTATACTAGCATTTAAAATACACTATTAAAATTTAGTACAACCGCTTTTTAGCGACTTAAGATAAGATTTATACTATTAATTAAAATTCATATTGTTTCAATAAATGACATGCACTTTTCTGGTTAAATTCAAGCTGCTCCTTTCTAAATGACGTTCCTGTTTAAAATCCACGTCAAAAGCAATAAAATTGGGCCGTCGCCGTCACAGTGGAAACGCTCGGTTATTTAGCGTTCATATTAAGTATTTTTATAACAATATTTCAACTTACAATAAGTGAGAATCAAATGAACCACATCTAAACCAAATTTTTACTAATAAAAGAGCGCGAAAAATAATTTTCTCTTCTCAAAATCAAAAATTCATGTCAAAAACGCTCATTTATATAACATTAATTTTAAGACTTTTTATATCAATATTACGACTTACTATAAGTGAGAAGAATATGAAGCACTAAACCAAATATTGACCAATAGGAGAGCGCAAAATACAATTATCCCTTCTCAGAAGTCAAAAATTCCCGTCAAAAGCAATAAAATCGTGTCTCCGTCGTCGCTTGTCACATACCTGCATGTTTATAAAATAGGTAACAGGCTTTTTGCTCTGTTCTAATATAAATTTAAAAAACATTTACTAAATTATGCCATCTAAAAATTAATACATTTTTTATTTAAGCATTCGCAATTATTTAAAATGTGTTTTATTTCATTGTAACAATCCATGGTAATTAAATGAAAAAATAACAATTTTAAAAATATTTTTAAAAGATCATACATATTTGTAAAAAAAATACTTTTAATATATAACACTTAAGTAACTTCTCATAAATAAGTTGATAACAAGCTTTGTCTAAATAAATATTGACTATGATCGAGGAATGACGCGGACGAAAACCGCGTTTCTGTTCCACTAGAAACAATGAACATGAATATATTTGTGGAAAATTACAACATACAATTAAACAGGTGGCAAATAAATTTAGTTTTGATTTAAAATTAAGTTATAGTATAAATGCTGAATTAGGAATCAGATATGAGAATTATGAATCGGATATGAGAGCTGAAATAAATTAGCAAAATTATTCACATGAAGAAATAACGGCGATGTATGCTAAATAGCACTTATAGGGATTTTCCCCAGATTTTATTTGTAAGTTGGGGAAAAAATTGGAGAATTCACTCGACATATTGACAAACGTCATTAAGAGTAGCCGCAAGTGGTACGTTAATGTGCTTTTAACGATTGTGTGAGTCATCTGCGTATCTATAAGCGTATTGAGTGAGAGTTGTCATCGAGGGGTACATGAGAAGCATTGAGGGTATAAGACGAGTAAAAATAAACAATTGTGACATAATACGATCCATTATTCATGGTGCGCGAAGAAAGTGTCCAATATGGCGGAGGCATAATCAATACAGCGCATTTAATTGCGCAGTGCTCTCGCAGCGGGACAGCTTTTTCATCGACAATAATTGCAAGAGAGACAATTTATATCGGCTCCTTCGCTTTATGACCGAACAGCGCTTTCGTCATTGTCGCTCTTGCGCCACTTTTGTTTTTAAACTTCGGATCGAACGGGGTAAACCGCAGCTAATAAAATCATTATTGCAGCGAGCGAGTATGCATTTTTTATTATATCCAGGCAGTCGAAGGATTTTTAAAGCGTTCTCTATTAGATATGAAAGACAGGTTTTCTTAAAATTCCTTGAAAAATTTATGATTCAAATAAAATTATCCAGAAGCTCAATAATTTTATTTGTGATAGATTATTATCATAGCAACTCAATCGTACAATAGTAATGAATTGAGATTTTAATTATAAAAAAAATAAATAAATATATAAAACGATATGCATACTTCAAACGTTGCATTTTATTACTTTGTGAAACTTAACTTTACGAATAAATTTATATGAATAAAGATCAAACTCAGCGCTCGAGTATAAATACTTATTTATTATGTTAATAAATAATGGCTATATATTTTATTGAATCAAGTCGATTAAACCACTGTAATTACATACCTATATAACAATGGTTGCTTCATATCGATTATCTTTATTTGCAACAGTACAAATAAAACTAATAAACTAAACTAAAGTAAACAATCCGCGAGGCAAAGGTCTCAAGAATTAGATAGATTTATGTAAATGAAAAAAGATTTATTTTAATAGAAATACCTATTATAAAAGATTGTTGCCATTTATATTTTTTTAGCAGAGCTACGATTTTTTAATTTATTTCAATAGCTGCCATTTTGAAACAGAATGGTGAATCAAACTAGTTAACGAACTTAATAAGCTCCATTTTTTAGAGAACTTGGTTTTAAACTGCGACAGTTATTATAGTAACAAAAATCATTACAACTTCATACATAATATATGTTAAAGAGTATAGGTATAAGTGATATAGTTTTAAGATGGTTTAATAATTACTTATATAAAAGAAAACAAAAAGTTAAAATAAATAATGTATATTCTGAAGAGAAATTAGTGTCTTATGGAGTACCACAAGGGTCTAAATTGGGACCATTGTTATTTGTTTTGTATATTAATGATATAGTTAATAACGTGAAAAAATGTAAAATTCAGCTATTTGCGGATGACACATTAATGTATTGCATAGGTGATAACATTAAAGAAATTGTAAATAATTTAAATAATGAATTAAGTATATTAGAAATATGGTTAAAGAATAATGTACTTAAATTAAATGAGAATAAAACTAAATGTATGTTTATTAATTATAAAAATGTGTTAGATAGTAGTACCAAAATAGTAATAAATAACTCTAGTATAGAAAAAGTGGATAATATAAAATATTTAGGAGTAATTGTTGATACAAAATTAAATTTTAAAGAACATTGTAATTACATATTAAAAAAAATTAGTAGAAAAATAGGTTTATTATCTAGATTAAGAAATATATTAAGTATAAATACAAAAAAAATAATTTACAATAGCATAATATTGCCCCATTTTAATTATTGTGCAACACTATTAAATATGTTAAATAAATTAGATAAACAAATGTTGCAAAAATTACAAAATAGGGCAATGAGAGTAATCTTAAATAAAAATAGATTAACTAATTGTAAAAGTATGATTGATAGATTAGAATGGTTGAATGTTCAAGAAATATTGAGTATGAATGTTTTAGTATTTATATATAAGTTACAAAATAATATGTTACCAGAATATTTTAATAAGTATTTAATAAGAAATAAAGATGTACATAAATATAATACTAGAAATAGAGAAAATTTAAAGATAATTAAGTATAAGAAAACGAGTACGGCTAGGGGAATTATGTACGGAGGTTTTGATTTATATAATAGTCTTCCAAGAGGAATCCGAAACAGCAAAAATATAACGGGTTTCATAAATGGAATAAAAAAACACCTTCGTACATATAGAAATAAATTATAATATTAAGTCTTTACTATTGTATATTTTTATTTTTTCTTTCTGTTATGTATTTATTATATATTTTTTATATATGTTTACTAAATTTGTTAGATGTAAAGATTAGCTATTAAGCTAAATAAAATAATAAAATAAATAAAAAAATATCGTCCGGCAAAAGATTTTTTGCTAGTAGGCATTTTGAGATAAGATTGCGGATTAAATTTATTAATAAACTTCATCGAAATATTTTTAAAAAAAATTCTTAAGATATAAATAATATCAATAAAACTACAGCAAATATCATATACTCAAAACCAAAATATATATAATAATAATTATTGATATTTTGAAACATTTTTGCCCTATTTTCTTATTTTTTAAATAGCCGGTAGATAGCGGATCAAACTAACTAGAAAACTTAGTTGAGATTTTTACAAGAACTATTTTAAGACACAGTTTCACGTTAATAGTTTAAAAAACTAAAAAGTTACTTTTTATTTTATTTATTTTAAGCATCGTTTTTTACCTTGCTACATAAATAGTCAAGATACACATTAAAAATAATATTTTCATCAAAATTCTATTTTAAAACATTTTTTAAAAAAGATTTTTTTATTGAATTTACATTTTTTATGTTCGAAATAGCCGCTATTTTAAAAAATATGTTGGATAAGTCAAGCCAATTAAAACTTAGCCGAGATAATTAAAAGATCTACTTTTAGAATAAGTTTAATGACGATATAATTTAAATAATTTAAAAACATATAATAAAAAAATTATTATTTTTAAATATAATTTTTTTTTTAACGACGATACGACTTTTTTATTTATTTTTTTATAGCCACCATTTAAAAATAAATTAGCTAACAAAATTAGCGATATTTACAGACACTAGTTTTAATAAAAGTTTTATTGCAAAAATTCAAAATAAATTTTAAATATCAACATATTTATTTGCCTAGTGGTTTATATAGTAAGTGTCAGCTGCGAGCTTTAGAGTGCCCTAGAGTGTCACGATCGCGTCCATTATTCTCCCCGTTAGCGCTCGTGAACGATTTTTTGCACGAGCCATCCAGCTTTCTCAACGAGCTGGTCAAACATAAGGATGTTTTCAGCGATGGTGCTTATTTTAGTTGAGCACCATAACTATTTTTTAATATTTTAATGTTTAATTGTATCGTTTGTATAATGGCCATCATGATGCATTAGAGAAGCCTGTCAAATCATGATGGTCAGATTTATAATAACATAAAAAATATATATGTGTCGGTTAGATATGCTTTTATATTCTTCGTCGATCAGATTCGCTTTACATCGATTTTTTAACTGATACAATACTAGCCTAAAAAAATTAGCCGATTTGTTATTAAAATTATTTGAATAGCGTAACTTCAAAGTTTTATTATGTTCCTCTTTAATTTTAAGGTTTGATGAATATTCAAACATCGGTATTATATTATCTAATTGATTCTAGAACGTTTCAAACGGCAGCATATATTAATATTTAAACGTATTCGATACAAAATGAGTTGAATTAAAAATAATCGATTGAAATTTTTCGAGCGGCGCTCGATGAATTCGATTCGTTTTATCGTCAATTACCCAAGGTCGCCGAAAAAAAATAGTATACGCGATAGTAGCGATTCTTCAGTTTCGACGTTAAGTGCGAATATGACGCGGGTCTAATAATAGAAGAAAAAATAATTAACAACGTCGAAAAAACACTCACGACGAACATCGTCCGAATCGAAGCGCTCGCACTTGTGCGGATATTAAAATTAATTAGTCGAGTTTCTAAAACGCCCTTGAAGATTTTTCGCAGCGAGTTGAGAAAATTGCGTTTCTCAACCTTCGGAGACAGTGATGGATAGGGTACGAGCGGAGATGGCTATCGAGAGTTTCACTGGACGTTTGGAAAACGCAGCGCGGAGATAGTTAGAGAATTAATCCGTCGTCTCGCATGACCCTGATAAATGTAGCGAGATAAAAGTGAGGGAAGGAGAGAGCGAGAGAGAGAGAGAGACCGAAGCGAAGGTCTCCGCTGGATGATAAAAAATAAAAATCGAAAAAGCAAAAACGATCCGTAATGACAGTTATCGGATTTAATAACGATTTGCATACGGAATGCGCCGTTTGATTATATAAAAAATGACCCATTTAAAGCAAAAAGCGGCTTCGTATGTGTGGGTGATTTCGCAGTACCTGCCGCGACGGCTACAGATGCGTTTTAAATTGCAGGTTGTTCGCCGGTGCGTTTTCCATGAATAAATCATACGAGTGGCGTATTTACGTTTCGGGGGTACAGTCCGGCACCGTTAATTCGAGCCCGTTTATTTCCAAAATGGACGTATCGAACGATTAAGTAACCGCACTCGAGTCCGAACTCTTAAAACTTTATATTTTAATATGCTCATGATAAAGTATGTATATGTATGTTCATACATATGTATATACTTAGGTAATTACGCGCAACAAAAACTCACCAACTACACTCGCGTTCATAGCGGTCTACCAGAGTATTAAATTTAATTACAAAAGTGTCAATATCCCGGGAGAGAACGTTAAATAAACAGATAACTCTATGAACTTTAGTCTTCGCTATAGGTAAGAGAAAAAGGTCTTCAACCCTTAACAAGAAACGGTGACTCAAATATTAGTTTAAAAAATCAGATAACAGAATAACTACTTCCTTTCTAAAAATAAAAACATTTATAGAATTATGAATAGTTACTCTTAATTAATTTTGTTAAATTAAAAAAAATCTGATTAGTGAAAAAACGGGCGATTATGTTCGGTATTCAAATAATAGGATTAAAGTCTCTAGTCATAAAAAGTAGTTCATATACTCTAATATATATTCAAATTAAAAATACGCACAAAGTGTTTATTTAAATCAATAAATATCTAAAGCATGTGCACCATTTTACATAAATTACTCCAGCTCCTCGTTTCTATTACTAAAAACATTGTATTTGACAAGCTCAAGGCACATGTAAAATGAACGTTCTCGAGCGCTGATATCCTAACCGTAATGGTAGAGAAAGAAAGACGCAATCGTGACTCGCAGACAAACTAAGTATTATCGACACTATTGTAATGGACGGGATGATATTCGCCTCTCTTAAGAAGCTTTAATTCAGATTTTTTTCAGAGTTGATAAGATGATTTTTCATGCAGGGAATTTTTTTACCGGTGAAAATGTATTCTGGTATAATTTCACTGAAATGACATGTTTTAAAAAATATTTTTGGAATAGATTTTTTTCAAAAAATTAGAGACGTCATTTTAATTTTTTCAATGGGGGGGGGGTGATTATATTTTATTAAATGACATGCATTTTGCTGTTCAAATTCAAGGGGATGCAAATGGAAGCCAATCTCGTTTTTTTATATATATATTTTAAAAACTTTTATTTTTACTCAATAAGTATGACGATTTATTCAGTTGTAACATTTCATAAAATAAATTAAATGTATAGCATTAAAAATATTAAAAAAGCTCACTGTGTGAAAATGAGGACAACTGGACCGGCAGATATGTTACATCCATGAAGTCCATGAAGTCCCAAAAATTAAGGCATTTTCATAAAACACATTTTTTGCTTTCTTCTTCTACATAACTATCGATAGCTTTATATTTTTTGAGACGAGCAAGAACATATTTTTTATTATTAAAATAATCGTTTAAAAATATAGTAAATGGTGTGTTTCGCAGCTTCGTCCGGGCCACATGCGGCTCACGAGCCGCACTTTCCATCTTACATTCTGCGCGATAATTGATTGTTTTGCCGGGCCGGATCTGACTCTTTAAACTGAACAGCCTTATCGGAGATAAATATTTATACGATACTCTTAATAACGGTTTTTAGCAACGTTGACCAAAGATATTTGAGCGATTCGGCCGGTGTTGAGATATCTGATTAGCATATGTTTTAGTGCGCGCTGACTGTCTTTATGGCGGAAACGTAACATAACATTGACGATCCGGTTATGGGGATCGATCGCCGGGTTAGACCCTGTCGAGCGAAAAACGTGTCGAGGTCGGATCTCGAACTGGTATCGTCGATTCTATTTCGGAAAAGCGCACTGCACTGGAGAAATTGATTCACCGACAAACTCGTTTCGATTTCATCGAGCCGACCGCAGGTATAGCAGCGTTTTTTGTCGACGAGGTCGTAAAAAGAGCGACAGGTATCTACCCGGGGTGAGGCGATACACTTTCACCACCACTGCACAAACTTTGACGCTTTCTCGCTCTTTGGAAAGCGGCTGATGTCCGAGGGACTATCGATCATGCTGGAAAGTCGAGCAGATCGCTTCGGCCTCTTCGCGAAGGGATACACGCAAAATAAACATTAACGAACCCTTCGGCGGAACCTTTGCGAAACCCTCCAGATATAATCGCGCTTTTGCCGTTCTTTTTGATACGAAAATCTCGTTCCGATTCACGTCCATTAAATATTTTTACTTATTTTTGCCACGAACGTACGAGCGGAGAGAGATGAATGACACCTCTTCGATATTCTGGTAAAACCCAGGAATTTCTATCGAGCGATGATAGTTGGAATATTTCGATTAAATGCTTTTCTTCGTACATACGTATAACTGACACACATCTTTGAACATCATCGGTTCTTCTTGTATCAAAATTTATCTAACAATCATTTAATCAAACATAACATCCAATACTTTGAAAAAATTTCATTCGAAGTAACCAGCGATATTAAATTTATTAAATACGATTTGAAAAATTAGCAATTTAATAATTTTTCACTTCAAACTGCCTCTAAAGACTACATATTTAATGGGTTTATAATGTGCTACTAGAAAATCTATTCTCGTGGAGTTAGTCTTCAGTGACGGTTGCAAAAAAGTATCGAAATCATCACTATATAATTATTTATAAAGTTAAAAGTCAAAGCTCGCATCAGACGAAGGGTCTCCTTGAGCTTTATCGCTCGCCATATACGGCGAAAGAGCAAAAGCAAAAAAAAGCACTGCACAGTGGACGCAATTAAATGTCGATTTTTAATTGAAAAATGGCAAAAACATAGTAAGCGAACAATGAGCTTTCGTCAGGAGTGGCTCTTCGTATGTAGATCGCAATTAAGGATCGAAAAGTGTTCCGATTTCTCTCTTGCGGGTCAAGGCATAAATACGGGCTTTTACAATTTCGATTCGGTCGTCCGATAAGGCGTGTTTCGTGACAGAAAAATGACCACGCACTGTCAATTACATTCGACGCCCGCCCCGCAGGTGGAAATCTGAAGAGGGAGAACCTACAATTGACCATATTTTTATCAGTCAATAAAAAATTGTGATTTTAGATTTTTTCTTAAAAAAAAATATAATCCCTTCACTATTTTTTTATACTAAAAACAACACAAATAAAGTAAATTGTCTCAATAATAACCAAGTGCAGCTTTTTGAACATTTATATGTTAAAGCAAATGTGTATTACTAGTGAAAATATATTTTTACTATCGGAATATATTTGCACGTAAATATGTATATTTAATGTTTTAATTCGAGAATTATTTCTCATTTCTCAAAAAAAATTTAAAGCAAAAATTTCTTAAAAAATAATTTAAAGATGTTTGAAAATATGCATACTTTTTCGGAAGATCGAATCGAAACAGTTTTTTGCGATTTTTTGTTTCTCTAACCGGCCGGCGGCTTTATCTTTGCTTAGGTGATCTAAGAGCTCGCTCCAATAAAAATAAATTACGCACGAGAATCGGAGAATGTATAATAATTGAGGCTATTTTTTTCGATAATCCAAAAAAATGACATTGTTTTTGTAAAGTAGCAACAGCTCTTATTGAAAATTGTCTCACGATTATAATTGACAGACGTAGAGACTTTAATTTTTTGGTAAAATAATGGGAAAATATTAATTCTGAGCTAAGCTCGAAATTTCAAGAGAATTTATATAATCGAAGAAACCAAATATTGATGTCATTATTAAAATATTTGCAAAATCCAGAATCTTTTACTAGTCAAAAACGAAATGACTTCTTTACTTAAACTTCAAAAGCAGAGATATGTAAAATGGGGGGAAAAATTATTCGCAGATTATTTTATGGCTCTTTCGACTCCATTAAATCATTAGAATCCATTTAAGAAATTGAAAATTTATCATAGGTGCAACAATTAGAGAAAGATATTTCTCTTAGCCTTACAGAGGGTAGTGTAAGAAAACCAACATCTTACAGGTTAATGGAGAAAGAATTCTACATATTTTAATAGACGGGCAAGAGAACAAATAATTAACAATGCCTATTTGAAGCCTTGTTATCGATTAAACCAACATCAACACTTTTCTTAGGCCGAAATTTTTTGTAATGTTATTTTTGTGCTGTTCAAACGCAAACCTAACCTAAACAAATTAACCGAGCCCAACTTGACTAAATTAGTTTTGTCTAATAATAGTGAATCAACGCCGATATCAGCTGCAAAAAAAACTGTATGGTACCCACAGAACAAAGAATATAATAGTAGCTAACCAAAGTGAGGACAGAAGAGCGACGATATGCAGAGAGTTAAATATATGGTTACCATGCATATTGCAGCAATTAACTCTGAGTCGTTTATTATTAGTCGCTAATTAAATATGACATTCGCTTTACTATTTATAAGGAAAATTAAAAGAATATTTACCTATTTGCTATAATAACATTTAAAATAAACCATTAAATTTTAGTTCAATCCCTTTATAGAAACTTCGTTTTTTTAATATTTAGATCATAATATTTCATTAAATGACATGCATTTTTCTGGTTAAATTCAAGTTGCCCCATCTTTCTAAATGACTCTGTTTAAAATCCATGTCACTGTCACAATGGAAACACTTCGTTTATCTAGCGTACGTATTGAGTCTTTTTATAATAATATTACAACTTACAATAAGTAAGAATCGAATGAAGCACATCTAAACCAAATTTTGAGCAATAAAAGAACGCAAAAAATAATTATCTCTTCTCAGAAGTAAAATTCACGTCAAAAGCAATAAAATTGTGCCGTCGCAGAAGAAACGCTCGTTTATAAAATATTCATATTAGGACTTTTTATATCAATATTACGACTTACAATCAAATGAAGCAAATTTGCGCTCTCCTATTGACTAAAATTCGATTTAAATTTTCTTTGATCAGCCTTCTTATATCAGAAGACTTTAGTAATATCGGTAAGGATAGATATCATATTTTTTAAGCAGTGTAATATCAAGGTACAAAATAACTATGGAGCAATAAGAGATTCGATTCGACGACAGAAATAAATATTTTGGACTTGGACTAATGAAAGTTTTAAAACTAAAATTAGTTCTAGATTTTTCATTAGGTTGGGTTTGGTTTTGAACAGAAAATGGACGTTTCGCAACTGTTTTCAACTGAGTTTCATAGATATTTTAGAGCAGCGAACTTTTAGATTTATGCATCATATATCAAGACTTAAAAAACAAAACCAATATAAACTATTTAGAATTATCATTCAGAAGCAAAAGTATTACAAAAGTATTTTTAATCATATGACTGCAATATGCGCTTTACAAATACTCATAAATATAAAGATGGTGTTGTAATTATAGATGGGATATTCAAGTATAAAATCAGTCCCAAAGACGAAAAATATTTGCGTTATCAATAAGAAAAAATTGTAGATATTATGTTTTATTTTCTTTATTACTATTCGGCGTATTGTTAGTAATTTTTCAATTAAATGTCGTAATGATTAGAAAGAGTGATAATAATAATATAATGAAATATTTCATTTATTGCTTAATATTCATTCTAGTATTTAAAATTAAAAAAACCGGTGCTCGAATTTTACAAATTTATCAAAAAAAAAAGTTTTTTTTTAAAACTTACAATAAATAATAAACTATTAAAAACAAAGAAAGTAGATACATTTATTAAATAACTAAAAGTCTATATTATACTTAAGAGTCTCAATGCCAAAAAAATTCACACTGCGCGGCTGAATAAGTATTATTTTTTTTATTTATAATATAATTATATTATTTACATCAAATTCGATTTTTTAAATTTTTTTGAAAAAATCAATGCAAAATTTAATATTCTGACGCTATTTTTACAATATGTACTTGACTGAGACAAATGAAATGAGAAGCGTTCCAGTTCTCATAGAACTGATTTAAATTTATTTTATTCTTGGCTCGATATGTTTCTTAGAAAGGATTGGCTTTCAAAATATATTAGGCGTTAAGAAAACCATAAAATTTTGAATTATTCCACGAAAAATCACACGGCGTATTATTGGCCTTATGTGACCCTTTTTCATTTACCCACATCAACATTTAAACTTTTGTATAATTAAACAAAATATAGATTTTGGTGAATCATACTAAAACTATCGAAACATATGTAATCATGTATTAAATAATTAATCTGTAGAGTAAATTTCTATCGAGAAGACGCGGGGTAGATGTAGAGGCAGAGGCAATTAAGGATGCGTACGGAGGAAAAAAGCGAGAAGGGAAGCTGCGTTTTATTCGCAGAGACGGGCGTGGGCAGATACAAAACGCAGAATTGTCGGCTCGCGGTGACGTGCACGAGAAGCGCCGTTACGCGACCTAAGACCTTCTCGCTAATTGACGAACGAATGTGTCGCGACGGCCACCTTGCACACTCCGAGGTCAAGGCGAATGCTCTTCCGGGACGCAGCCTCCGCCCGCGAAGGGTTAACCCTTCTTATAAAAATATATACACATATATCGGTTCACCATACTCAAATTCACCGAAACTCGAGCGTCTGGTACCTGTCCGCGTTCGGCGGTTCGGTACAGAAAGCCATCGCGAGTCGGCACTCCGCTCGAATATTTTTTATATCAATGTAAATAAAAAAAATACTACTCGTAACCTAGCAACATTTTTTAAATACAAAAGTTTCTTGTTATGCGGCTTATGCTATTTTTTTATTACAAATCTAACGAACAATACATCAACTCTAACATACGCTCGCATACATATGTATACGTATCCGTACACATGTTATTAAATATTCACAGGAAATGTTAAAGTATACCATTAAGAATTAAAAAAATTAAATAACAATTATGATGCACACATAAAATACATGAGCAATAAAACATCCGTGTGTTTGGCAAGAGCGTTGAGAAGCCGGATGGCTTGTACAAGAAGAGCGTTCATGAGCGCTGACGTATAAGGGACGCGATCGCGACTCTCTAGGGAATTCTAAAGCTTGCAGCTGAAAGTACATATACGGATTCTCGATACCACACCTAATCAATTTCAATAAGTGCTTCATTGATTAGACGCTTCGATAAAAATACAATGAATTCCAATGTTCCTAGCAAAAAAGCAGTAGGATACAAATACGACCTGTACTTTACCTTGAAAAGATTTCTTAGAAATTCTAACTGAATTCTCTCAAACAACAAAGAGTACTTCACAATTGTGCATTAAAATATTTAAAAATGAGCATTAAATAATATTTATACTATTAAAAATATAACTTCACTGTAACAATTGCGAAACGTCCAATTGCTGTTCAAACCCAAACATAAATCGAATAAAGAAATATAAATATTTTTAAATCTACAATTTTATTTGTTTAATAAACAATAAAAATAAAATATTGAGCAATTTAATACTTTTTTTAATGCTCATTTTTTAATATTTTAATGCATAAATTATTCATTTTAGTGTTGTTAGTAGATACCATATTGCTCAATGTAATATTTTTTATTGAATAATAATATATTTATTTAATGCACATTTTTTAATATGTTAATATGTTAGTGCACACTATAAATAAAATGTTGCTTAATCTAATATATGTGTTGCGAAAACCACACAGCTTATTTATTTTAATGCACATATTATTCGTTTTAGGTCACATTATATTTTATGAAGGTTCATTTTATTTTACATATTGCTCATTTAAATTATCCTCAGAGTATATAGATAATGACTACATCTATACATTTATACTATAAAACAGAAACATTTAAAAAAACATTCGCAAATAGTAGCGACGTGATATTTGCAACTTATAAGTTTAAAGTTGAACTGAACAACGACGTGTTGACCACCACTGCAATTTTAAAATACTATATGAAGCTAAGAATTGAAATAATTTTGTAATAATAACACGGTAATTAAAATTAATTTAATGAATCTATCTTAGACAAAGCTTAGTAATAAAGCTATTTATTTTATAAAACTTTTAAAGATAATAACTACGAATATAATTAATAAATATTTGAGAAAAATGATGTTGCATGGTGTGATTTTTAATGAATTTTATACATACAAACAGCACTTTTACTTGATAAAATATAATGGTTTATTTAGCCGCTTAAAGAAAAATTTTCAATTTAGAAAATTATAATTAGGATGAAAGTAATATTTTATATTTTTTACATTTTTTTGCGAGAAATGCTGCCAACGCTGAGAACTGAACGAACCATTTTTGTCTGAATTTTATAGCTTCAAACTATTTATGAGAGAGTGCTACATGATACAAAGCAAAAAATAATTGGAACGGGTATTAAACGCTTTGTTTACGATAAATTTTTGAAACGTGAGGTGGTGCAAGCGTGAAGATTTGCCTAATTGTTTTTAATTTTTAATCAAAGCTGACAATATCTATTTATATATTAAAATTAAGAACAAGAAAGCATAAAATATATAACAATTTCAAAATATGTATATATATATTTACATATACACATACGCACACGCACATATAATTAAAAATGAAAAAAGGACAGACACAAATCACTTTAACAGGTGTGCAGTTTCACATACGAAATGAACGAGAAAATATAAATATCTCGATGCACAGTATTGAACAGCCGGACGGCCATTGCCAGAAAAGATTTGCCAAGTGCTTTGCAGGCAAGAACAGTGGATGCGACCGAGAACTATGACCGCCCTTTGGGGCCCACATTTGGAGCTGCTCGAACACCAAAGTGTTATCAACTATGCTTTTGAACAATTTCTAAAAATATTTAATTACATAAACACTTCTGTGAGTTGACAACAAAGCGTATATTAGCGCTGCCAAAATATTAGCAATGGGAAATAAAAACGAATAGTGCTTATATTTTTGGTATATTATAATAGTACTTGGTGACAGATTTTATTATGCTGAGGATTAGTGCATCATAAAGAGTGCACAATGTGAAAGATAAAATTGAGCATCTTCATCTTTATTTACTGTATCAATTCATGTCGTTATATCCATCGTTAGTCTCTTATATTTGTTTTTGATTAATTTGCACGTGTTTATTGGTGAAATTGAAAGTTTATGTTTTCGACAATTAAATAAAGTAATTTGCGTCCGTGTCGCCATAAACAGTGCAAGGTTGCGAAACAAACGATACGACGTAGAAAGTTTCCGACCGAATTGCACTGAAAGTTTTACTGTACACTCGGATTTATCGATTCGGTTCGATATTTATTGGCCGAGGAGAAGAGGCGACTCTCCTCGGAAATGTCCAAATAAGGAGCAAAACGCGATACTGCATTCTTGCGGCGTTGCGTTCGACCGGTAACGAGGAAACCGCCAGATAGCGAAGGCATTTTAATTAGCGACCCCGAAGGACTACCCTCCAATTCTTGCGAATCGCACTTTTTCCTCGCGGGCTTGGACTTTGGATCCATTTTCGGCCTTCGATTCGAACGAATATCGTCGTTTATTGCCACTGTTACCAAACGCACTATCGGTAAAAGTTTACTAATGGAATTCGTCGTCGCTAATTGTCTTATGGAAATCTACCGAGTTGCGAAACAAATAGCTTTGTCGAATAAACTCGGAAAGAATTTCGGAAGAATTAATAATATGCGCAATCGAAGCCTAAAATATTCATAACGACCGTCCGTCGATTTAAATTTTTATCCAATTACAAAGTTTAAATGTTAATAAAACGACGACCGTCGTTTCGATACCTATGACTCGTGTTTACGTGGACACATCGGCAACCTTCTCGACGACTTAAGACTGAAAAATAACCTCTCTGGCGAGCCGCCGATAGCAATAGTAGTATAAGTTACAAAAAACTATTTTATCGTTCATATATATTTATTATCTATAAGAGTGAACATAACATTGCACAGAAAAAAATAAACATATTGTTATCGCGGAACTAACTACTCGCTTAATTCCATTTTCTTACATATTTGACTTTATAACGACAGAAGCAATTACGCAGGTTTCAACATGCTACTCATCACAACTCGAGGCTATAACCGCAAGAGACAACTATAGGCGTTTATTATGGGGATACAATCAGGGCCGGCTTTAGTTTATTTTACGCCCCAGGCGAAAACCAAGTTGCTCCCCCTTTAAAACATGATAGACACTCAAATATCATACACAAAAACAACTGTACCATAAATAATCATTTTAAAATTTATAGTAAATCAAATTAACTACATGGTAGTTGATTATCTATAATAATTATTTATTAAATGTACGCATTTAAAACATAAAAAAATAGTGGAGCAACGACAAAAAACAGCGGCGAAAACAACTGTATGGTAACCACAGAACAAAGAATATAATAGTAGTTAACCAAAGTGTGCATAGAAGAGGAACGAAGTGCAGAAAGTAAATCAAACGGTTACTATGAGATGATCCTTTGGTCACTCCACTATAAGGATAGCAAAAAAATTATATTTTTCAACATTAAATTTTAGTGCAATCTCTTTTTAGCGACAGGTACGTCATTTGTTGTCATTTTTTAATATTTAGATTTCATTAAGATTTATAGTATTTCATTAAATGGCGTACATTATTATCACCAAATTCAAAGAGGGTGACAGCCCCCCCCCCCTCAAATAAAGTCCCTATTTAAAACCTACGTCAAAAGCAATAAAAAGCAAAAAAAAATAAAAAATATATATATTTACTTGTGAAAATGTATTCCGATATGATTTCACTAAAATGACATATATAAAAAAATATTTTCTGGGTAGATTCGCAATTGATTTTTAAAAAAATTAAAAAAAGGAATAACCCAAATTTTTTGGCTTAGTATCAGGAACGTCATTTCATATTTTTTTATGGGAGGAACAAAAATTTCCCATTCAGTGGTTGCTTTTTAATATAATTTATGATTTCTCTAAATAGCATGCATTTTTCTGGTCAAATTTATGGGGGAGGGGTTAATTTCCCCCCCCCTATCCATTCAATGAATTCCCTGCTTAACGAATCTAAGATTTCTAAAATTCTTTAATTATTGGTGGTCTTTGATTGTGTGCACGAGGCTGCATGTATTATTGGCAATATTGTTTGTAATTTTTTAAAGAAATATTACACATTTACTTTGCTTTCTTTGGCGCCCCAGGCGACTGCCTATGGAGTTAGCCCTAGATAGTGTTATTTATTAAATAAATTCCAAATGTATGATACATCATGTATATGACTCAAAAGCAGCCCATCTAGCGAATTCCTCGCCATTGTAACATACTTTTTAAACATTGTAATGAGAGGAAGGGAAATTAAAAATATATGTTACCTATATATTTTAATTATTAATATTATAAAATATACTCGTATAAGTAGCAAAAACGGTCTACGTTAAATATATCCAAAAATGTTTGCATTTAAAAATACAATTTTTATATTATATTTAGTCGACTCATTTGATTTACTTTTATTTTTATTACAAATCAACCATGACTTGACAGGTTTTCCTAATGCGTCATGATATCCATTATACAAACAAGTGTTATTTATTCATTTCACATACATTCAAACATACATATACAATATATCAACTCTAACATACGTATCCATACACACGCTCTTTTACATATCATTAAAGATGCAACAGAAATATTAAAACATAATATTTAATATTAAAAAAATTATGCTGCACATCTCAAATAGATAAGCAAGATTTAAGTGCCAGTTAAATAGCAAAATAAAAGTATACTAGCAATATTTATATTCATTTCTGTGATGGTATAGTAGTAGTGCCAAGAGAAGTGACACAGATCGCGTACTCTCTCAGTCTCTAAGCGACAAACGATGAGGACATCCAGAGGATAACATACAGCTTGCGATTTCCAATACATAGAGTAAATCATGCGTTCTTTACAAGCGTATTATTAAAGTTTTTTAAAAGTATTTTACATTATACCCACATGCATTAATAAAACCATTGTTTTATTCAAACCTCTATCAAGCCAGAAGTATAAGCGCAAATTTCACAACAAAATTACTATTTTGACGTTAAAAAAATGCGATCATTGCAGATTTTAAATTTTATACCTACTGATTAATTCTAAGTGACAGTCTAAAAAAAGGAGCGAAAGAAAACTGACAAACCAATAAGCCATTGGGAGGAGTGATAAGCAGAGTTTCTAAGTATTCATTATTTTTAACTATTCGAATATCAAATAGTAGAACATAATGAATAACGCGACAATAGTCATAGCAAAATTTTTTCATGGTAGCAGTATTTGTATGCGATCTTTCAATCTCAAGTCTGTTTGGATTTACATATTAATTCAAAATAAATCTGTCCATCATGACGATACAGATTTTTCCAATGCGTCATGATAGCCATACACAAAAAAATATATTCAATATTTTATACACACCATCAGTTCAAACGTGCACTCATATACATACACACATAATCTAATACAATAAAAAATAAAATTAATATGCCGCACGCCTTAAAGAATTTCAGCTTCTCATAGCTATATTCGAATACAAGCTCGTTAAGAACTTGGATAGCTCATGAAAAAGCGATCTAGAGCACTGACGGCAAGAATAAGGGACGCAATCGCTACAATCTAAGCCTGCAACTGAAAATTTCAAAAAGTTTAAAAAATGTATTCATTGAATACAATGCAATGAATTGTATACCAACGCTCCTAGAACGATTTGCTTCGGTATGTAATAAAATGACACGCGCTCCGTATAACGAAGCCGAGCATCCTTGAACTATAAAACTCGTCACGAGCAATAATGTTTCGCGTAGAAAATCAAAAGTGATCGAGTAAACATTGTCAAACTGCACAATAGCTGCAAAAAACGATTCGAATCGCTACGGAGAAATTTAAGAAAAAAAAAGAAGCGATGAGTCATCGTCGCAATCGAGACGAGCCGTGAAGATTTGGGTAAATAAATTGTAAAAAATGTAAACAACGCACGTACGTATATTCTGTCAGTGTACAGGTGTCGCAAAGTATAGTTTCGAAATACGCGCTGAGGTCTCTCTCGGTGACCCTTGTGTGTTTCCGTCGATGACGCACATTTCTAAAACCGTTCTCTGCCTCCGACTTTTTTATCGCTCTCTACCCTCTGCCTCGGCCGAGAGTTTGGGATCGGTATGCGACCGACTCGGGTTCGATTTAACCGTCGAACGACCGACCGCGAGCGATAAATTAACCCTTCGTTGTCTTTCTGAATTCGAGAGAGCCCGAATCGACTCGCGAGCCTCTCAGACCCTAAGCCACTTGAGCCATATTGTCCGAAAAACTTACGTCATTTTTTATTTATTTAATAAAGGATCATTTATAAAAAAATAAATAAAAATTCAAAATAATCATAACACATACATTATCGTTTTTTTTAAATAGAAAGGGTATTGCCTAACTTAAAATTAAGAAAATGAAGCTTATGATTAAAACATTACAAAAATATTACACGATCTGATATTGAAAAGTTTTAAGCTAGCCAAAGACTGGCATATTTTTTTTAATTAACCAAAAAATTATTACACATCTATGATAGAATGCGTTAAAATAGTAATAAAATAGCGCAAAACTCAAAATTATACGCACGTTGCGTGAATTCTCTTATGGCGACTTTCAGTGCCCAAGAGATTCGCGATTACGTCCCTTATTCTTGAACGTCACGGCCAGTACGTCAGTGCTCGAGAACACTCCATTTGCACCAGTCATCCAGCTTCTCAATGAGCTTGTTTACGGCGGTAGCTATGAGGAGCAGGAAAAATTATGTGGGATGGTGCTCATATATTTTATGTGTGCACCATAATTGTTTTTTATTTTGCATCTTTAATAATATGCTAAAGAGTGTGTATGGATACGTACGTATATGATCAACTATTTTATTTGATGTATTGTATATATATGTATATACGTGAAATATTAAAAAAAAAACTGTTTTAATCCCAACCATCGTAACGCATTGGGTAAATCTGTCAAGTCAAAATCGCCAGATTCGTAATAAATAATATTATTTCAAACTGACATGGGTAAGTTTGCCTTTCTTCAGTGATAATATATTTTTTTAATTTTTATAAATGTAAATTAATGCATGAAAAAATAATATAAATTACTATTTATATAAAAAATAATAATATAAATTATCCAATTCAAGAAAAAAACATTTAATATTATTCTACAAAGACGTAATATTTAGTACAATACCAGTATTTTGGAATTTTTTAAATTTTAACTTAATATTATAGTTCTATAAATATAAAAAACACATGAAAATATAAACGAAACTTGTAAAAAAATTCATGGCAAAAATATGTTTACATTGTGTACAAATCCCACGACTTCAGTCGACCTTCAAATAGCAGCTCGATACTATAACATTTGCCAAAATATCGCGTTTTTTATTTATTTTGTGAACACAATATATGTATATAATTTAAAAGGGTTTAGCGTTAATTAATTACTATTTTATAAAGGCGTTCTAGGTATGATAGATAAAATTATTTAGTTTTACTGAACAGCTACTATTTTTTGTACTACAAAAAAATAATTAAATAAATTCCGGTATTTCAGTTTGGTAAAATAAAACAATACAATTAAAATTACCGATGTTATCATTAAAAGACATATTTTTATTTATTTATTAAAAATCTTCCGTTAAAAAATGACGCGTTTTAACAAACACAACTACTAAGTAAGTAATGGAGCACCAGACTGAAACCAGTGATTTTATTATGTTAATAATAAACAATTATTACAGATCACAATTTATAAATGTCAATGTACAACCTACCTCGATTTTTATTTAGTTTATTATCGCTGTATTCATCTGTAAGATTAAGAAAATCTAAGAAAACTTGAGCTTTGATTATCGACCCGAATTTAAATTATATAATAATCACTATTCCATATCACACAGAAAGAATTTATTGCCAGGAAGTTAAATATGTACGTTGAATATAAAGAAATAAAAATAATAGCAATGGCTAAAATACTAGTTATCGATGCAAAACAATATGACGTCAGATATATAATATATGTTAAGAAATATTAATCGTATTATTATTTAACGACTAGTGATGCATATGGACTAGTCATTCAAAGTGCATTGTGTTTGAGGTGGTTGTCAAGTGCGAACAATCTAAATTACTGATTTTATCATTGAAATGCATATTTTTATTTATTTATTGTAAATCTTCCGGTGCAACCTGACATGCGTTACAATAAACACAACTACTAAGTAAGTAGTGGAACACCGGACTGAAATCAGTGATTTTATTATGCTAATTATCAAATATTATTACAGCTTACAATTGATAAATATCAAGATATGATTTTTAGCTAGCTCGATTTTTATTTAGTTTGTTATCGTGGTATTTCTACGTAAGATTAGGAAAATCCAAGAAAACTTGAGCTTTGAATTTGAGCTAATTTACTAGCTATCGATTCAAAACAATGTGCCGTCAGCAATGCTGTAGCTAGAAAGTTAGAGCTCTCATGCAAAAATTACATGATTTTTTAATACAAGAGGAAATGTGATTTACTACATGTACATATTCACATAAAAAACAAATAAGAAGCATTTAAAAATAGCACTAAATACAAACTATAGCAAAATATTAAGAGTTTCAATTAAAAAATAAAGATTTTTTTACATATTTGCCTTAGTTAAAATTTGATGTTAAATAATATTAATCGTTTTTATTAATTCAGGTAAATTTATTTGGAAAAACGTGAATCTCTTATTTTTTTAATAAAGGTAAGATACATTTTTTGCTTGCTAAAATTTCTGCGGGTTTTTTTACACTCCGTTCAAATGAACTTCAAAAGCGCGGAATTCACGTCAAAAGCAATAAAATCGTGCCGTCGCAATGAAAGCGCTCACTTATCTAGCGTTTATATAAAAAAAAATACAAAAAAATATTACTACTTGGAATTAAGCACATCTAAACAGAAAATGTACGTTTCGCAACTGTCAAATAGAGTTTCATAGACGTTTATACAAATTTTCTTATTCATTGATTGATTAACGGTGTGACAAAAATTAAAAAATATTTGTTTAATTCAAAACCTATTTTAAAATAATATAATAGTTTATCAAACTTCATTCGACAGTTGCGAAACTGTCACTTCCGTCACGTCTTCACTGTTCAAACCCAAACCTAGCCTAAACGATTAAATCTAATGGAAGTTCAAAAACTATAATTAGTTTTAGAACTTTCGTTAGATTAGGTTTGGGTTTGAACAGCATCTGTATGTTTCGCAACTGTCAAATTGAGTTTCATAAACATTTTAGAGTAGCATATAATTTCACTTACGCCTATAAGTTAAATTACATTTTCACTATTAGAAATATATATGTTTATCTACTGGTGAAACTGTATTTGGACTTAGCTAATGAAAATAACTGAAAATACACATTCACGCTAATGTTTATACATTGTATGTAAATATACATATTACTACGAAAGTTGAAATCGTATAATTTTACTAGCACCTGCCAGATAAATTATATTTTCACTGGTACAAAACATATTCATATTGTGATATGATTTCATAAACGTATTCTGATATGACATATTTAAAAAAATATATATGTGATATTGGCATTTCAGCTTATGTCAGAAGAGGGGGGGGGGGCAAAAATTGGCCAATTAGTAGTAATTTTTTTAAATTTCGATTTCATTAAAATTAAATGACAAATTCAATGAAGGGGGAGGGCAAATGTCGCCACCTGCCCCCCCCCCCAATGAGGTAGTATAAAAAAATATTCATCTTCTGTTTTAATTTTTGATATTTATATATTGAAAATAATTATTTTTTTATAATGAGTGTTTATAAATTTGAATTCTCGCGCTTTGCATGATTGCTATGAGGTAGCTACGCCACTGGATGTCAGATTTAATATGTAAGAAAATATTAATCGTATTAATATTTAATGACTAGTGACGCGCTTGGAATATTAACGGCTAACTCGACAAGTGCGCTCTTCAAAGTTCATTGTGTTTGAGGCGGTTATCAAGTGCGAAATAACAATGTCACGGGCAACTCTCAGTCGTCACGGTTTATATTTAAACATATGCATCCTTATACACGAAAGTATTTTAATTTATGCATAAGTATTAATAACTTGAATAAATTGAATCTAGTAAAATATAAAACGTATTAAATGTATAACTTAAAAAAATACAAAATAGGGCAATGAGAGTAGTCTGAAATAAAAATAGAATTACTAGTTGTAAAGGTATGATTGATAGATTGCAATGGTTAAATGTTCAAGAAATATTAAATATGAATGTTTTAGTAATTATATATAAGTTATAAAATAATATGTTATAAATAAATTAATAAAAAAAATGTAAACATTTTTAGATCACCCTGTGACGCACACTAATGCAATCGGCACTTTTGTGTGACTTTTACTATACCAGAGTATTTTAATAAGTATTTAATAAGAAATAAAGATGTACAATTGGAATGGTTGAATGTTTAAGAAATATTGAAGATGACTGTTAATTATAATATTAAGTATTTTTTTATTTTATATTTATGTTTATGTTATGTATTATATGTATGTTTAATTAAAATTTGTTTAGTGTGGAGAAACTTGCTAAATAAATTTTTAAATATTATAATAAGCAGCATAATTATTTTATCAATTAATAGACTTTTTAAAGGCCTAAAAATATTTGTATAGGTAGCAAAAATATATATTTAAATTGTGAATATAAAATAATAACATGCGTTAGTTCAATGTGGAGTGACAATGGGCATTTAAACTGTTTATAGCACCTTACGGACTACGCTATCCCGGTGACCCTGTATGGTGTTTTTATGGGGGAGCCCCTCTCATAAAAGCGCACCTGTTGCTATACAACCGATTTGATTTGAAAAACATATACCGTGTTTGACTTATTCGAGATAGCATCTTAAGGGATAAAAAAACATTGTATCTTTTATAAAATGGCATTTTAGTCTAATTTAATCATTATGAGTAATAAAAAAGTGCAATACGACCGAGCCGCGTAGTGAGAATTTTTGTCGCATATGGGAGTACGCCTCCATCGAGCCGCGCGGCTGAGACTCGGATCGAAGCCGATTGGCCGCGCTGTTATCTATGGGCGTGTCTTTTGGGAGTAGAAGAGCGGATAATACCTGATGGTGCCGATGTACTGTCCGGCGTCGTCCAGCATGTGGTCGGCGAGGACCAGGACCGTGGGGCCGGAGGGCTGCGGTTGGTCGTGCTGCACCACGACGGAGACGTCGAGCGGCGCGCTCATCATCTCGACGCGCTTCTGGTCCGGCGTGGTGGTGTAGATGACGGTCTGCTTGCCGTCTTCGTAGATGAGGTCGATGGGCGCCTTCTCGTCGATGGGGTCGTAGGCGAGCGGCTCGTGCTGGTACATGACGGCCTGCGGCTGCGCCTTCGGGTCCGCGTACAGCTGGTCCGCGGGATAACCGTCGTCCTCGTCCATCTCGACCTTGTGGCAATAGGCGAACTCGTGCACGGGCACCGGCGTCATCGTGGCGAGCACGGGCCGCGGGCTGCGCGGGGAGCCCGGCGACGAGGACCTCTCTGCGTCCATCACTCCGGTCGCATCTCGCGCGCGCGGAGATGCGCGCAGTTCGCGCGGCCGCCGGCGTCTGGCCCTAGCCGCCCGCGCGCGCCCCCACCACGCGCCGCGCAGCCTTTTCCGTCTTGCGTGTTGGCTTTTCGCAGAGACTCGAGCGAGCGGCCGAGCGCCGAACCGAGAGCGACAAGGACGCGCGACCGAGGAATTCGCCGCCGAGCGACGTTGCACATTCTCATCGGAGCGACCGAATATTATAATCGAAAATATTACCACTCTCCACCCCTCCCGCGCTTTATTAATAAAAAAATATTCGCTCCTCCACTTCAGACCGCTGAAACAACTCTTCGTGCAATCCTTTTTCGAGTTAGTTTTCTACCTATATTTTATTACATTTTTTGCAGTTCTCGGTATTATTAAATAAAGTTCTTTAATACAATGGTTTCTAAACTGTATGCTACTATGCCTTACAAGGACGTCATTTTGGAAGAGGGGGGGGGGGCAAATGCCTCATTCCCCTCCCCTTGAATTTAACCAGAAAATTTATTATTATTTATTTAGCTACTATAGATAATTTTTACACTAAACAAATTTCAACGAAACATACATAAAGAGTGTTTTTCTAGTGACAGACAATTTTACACGTGACTATAAATAGACTTGTGCCAGAACAACGTTTGCAAATTGTGCAAATTTATTTCGAAAATTGTGGTTCAGTTCGCGAAACTTACCGTGCGTTTTTACGGTCAACATAAACGTTCATCCAACCAAGTAATTTTAAAAACCATGGATCGTTTTTGCACCACACACACTCTAATTGATAATACGCATCCGCAGAGACGTCGTACAGTGCGCATCAAAGAAATTGTTTCTACTGTGGAGCGTAGTATTAAGGAGGACCCGAATGAGTCGATTCACCATCGTACACAGCAATTAGAGATGTGTCCATCCACTTTATGGAAGATTTTGGGGAAAGATATTGCTTTACGAGCTTACAAGATCCGCTTGACCATTTGGTGAATGGGCCGAAATCGAGATTGCTCTTGCCGCTCATTTTCACCACTAAATTGTATTCCGCGATGAGGCTCATTTTTGCTTGAATGTCTACGTAAACAATCAAAATTTCCGCATTTGAAGTGAAGAAATTTCACAAGACGCTGTTACATACACAAAATGTCACTGTTTGATGTGCTTTATGGGCTTTTGGAATCACTGATCAATATTTATTCAAAAATGATGCCGGCCTGAACGTTACAATTAATAAAGAGCGCCATAGATCCATGATTATTGTATTGAATGGCATTAAAGTAAAAGAGCTTTGGCTTCAACAAGACGGTGCAAAATGCCACAATCAATCTATTGAAGGAAACATTGGATTAGCGCATAATTTCGCGCAATGGATCTGTGAATTGGCCTCCAAGGTCGTGTGATTTAACACCTTTGGATTATTTTCTGTGGGTATATGTGAAGTCGCTAGTCTACGCAGATAAAACAGAGACGATGGACGATTTGGAAGCCAACATTCGCAGCGTTATTGCCGATATACGGCCCCAGCTGCTCGAAAAAGTGACTTCCAGATTGTGCTTTATTCGAACCATATGCCCGAAATAATATTTAAACACTAATGGCATAAAATTATATTTGCAATAAAGCCAATACCACGATTTTTATGTGTTTTATTACATTTTAAATTTCTATACCTATAAAAAAACACCTTTGCAAAACATAAACATAAACAAAAAATAAAAAAAGACCTGATATTTTAATTTGTGTTTCTTTATTCTATTTATTGATTTTCGCAACATCGTATTATCTAATTTATTAATCAACTTTTTTTGTAATTTTTTCAACATGGTTTTATCTAATTTATTAAGCATATCTAATATTGTTGCACAATAATTAAAATAGGGCAATGTAATACTACTGTAGATTATTTATTTTGTTTTAATCACTATTTGGAGATTTCTATATTAAAATAAACTGAAATGACGTCCCAGAAATTATCGGACTATCCTTGAAAATAAATATTGAATAAAAATGAGTGAAGTAATCGAATTTTCGATTAAATTTGTAAAACCTTTTTCTGTTTTCACCGATATTAATTTATTTATTCAATTAATGCAGGATATCAATTAATTGCCTTTAAATATTATTTAACTAAAAAATAATTACAGGTAAGTAATAATTATTTTAATTAATCACTAAATACTTTCATAATCGTTAATTTTTTTAATTATGTATATATGCATAACACAATGCTGTACAATTACTGATCAGTGAAGGCGTCAAAAGAAAATTTCTTAATTTATTATTTTGCATACTTTTTGAACAGGGACGTCATTTCAGCTTTTTCAAATCATCAGAATTAAGATCAGCTGCGATTGAATTAATTCAGAAAAAAAGATGGAACATTTTAAATACATAATTTTATCGAATTTATTGTATATAAAACTATACAATAGCTAATAATGTTTGGAATGAATTTGCTTAAGATTGAATCCATTGCAGATTTGCATATAAATTAAATAACTAAAAATAAAAAACCGCGATCGAATTATTGTACTTATACATAATCGTTGCGTCTTAACCCTTTGGATGCCGGGCATTTTTGGAAAAATGTTCCAGAACTGCCGGGACTTTTTATTAAATAATTAAAAAGTCAAAATGTGTATTTTAGTTTGTAAACATGCTGTCGCGGCGTGCGACGCTGTCTGCAGTGAACTTGACCTAATTAATGATGAATATGCGATTGTGTGTTATTTTAGTTCTTATTTGCGCTGTAATAAGAGTCATTATCGCATGACGTATTAAAAAATACGAGATCTGAGCGGCCCAACTCCGACCAGGAATCAATAACAATGGTATATAATATGTTATTTATTTTTAAAATGTAAATAAAACTTTTCGTAAATTAATAAAATATGATATTTTTAAATAATGGTTTAAGTAAAAATACCCTACAGACTGTTGAATATATATATATATAAATATATATATATATATATATATATATATATATATATATATATATATATATATATATATATATATATTATATATATATATATATATATATATATATATATATATATATATATTATATATATATATATATATATATATATATATAATATATATATATATATATATATATATATATATATATATATATATATATATATATATATGTATATATATATGTATATATATATGTATATATATATGTATATATATATGTATGTATGTATGTATGTATGTATTGTGCCCAACTCCGACCAGGAATCAATAACAATGGTATATAATATGTTATTTATTTTTAAAATGTAAATAAAACTTTTCGTAAATTAATAATATATGATATTTTTAAATAATGGTTTAAGTAAAAATACCCTACAGACTGTTGAATATAAATATATATATATATATATATATATATATATATATATATATATATATATATATATATATATATATATATATATATATATATATATATATATATATATATATATATATATATATATATATATATATATATATATATATATATATATATATATATATATATATATATATATATATATATATGTGTGTGTGTGTATATGTATAAAAATAATGATTATAATATATTTATAACATATATTTGAAAAAATGTTATAAACCCCTGAAGCAATTACCCTACAGACGGTTGAAAATGTATTGGATACTACGATTTCGGAGCCGTCGGATCCGGCAGTTCTCGCTAGTGTAGCGAAAGCCGATATATCGGATTTCGGTAGCCAAAGGGTTAAACAACAAATACAAAAATGTTAAACGAACTTCACAAAAATTTGCGACTCACACTTGTTTTTGAACAAGGCTAATCTATAAAAACATAATTTATTTTTAATACTTAAATCATATCTGAGCGAACGTCACTTTCATGTTAAGCTTAGAGACTCTACCACGGACTTGTACACGATTTTTTCAGGTGTGCCACAAAAAAGTGTTCTGGGACCAGTACTGTATCTGCTATTCACAGCGGACCTACCAACTGCAAAGTATACAAGAATAGCAACTTTTACAGACGATACATCAGACGTGAAGCCAAAAGTAGCAGCAAAGAGTTTGCAAGATCATTGAACCAAGACAAGAGCATAGCTCTCAGGAATGGAGAATCAAAGCCAATGAAAACAAATCACTCTATGTTACCTTCACTCTAAACAGAGACACTTGTCCTCCGGTTTTCTTAATGGTAAAGCGATCCCAACATCAACCGGTCTAAAATACCTTGTGAGTCACGTTGACAGTCGAAAGTGACTAAATATGTATCAAACATTAGATGGGAAGCACGTGCAAAACTACAAAATCTATATTGGAAAGTTACAATGTAATTATTGCTGCCTTCAGTCACTTTTACCCTGACGCTAATATAAAGGGTAATGCTAGGCTTAAACCTAACAATATTTTGCAGAAAAATTATGAATTAAAATTAATGATATTACTGTATTTTTGGAACCATGTTCTAGACTATAAAGGCATTCAGAAATCAGATTAGTTATTGAGTCACTTCAGGATCTTTTACAGATAATCACAGAATATTTTAAAGAGCTTGAGCTTAAGCTTAAGCTAAATAAATTAATAAAATAAAAAGAAAAGAACATAGTTTTTTCAATAAGTAAATTTTCAGAGTGCTGTGGATTTTTACAAATCGAAGTTTCAATACGATTTCGAGATGTGTTTATGGAATAACACACAATAAAAATCAATTCGCTTACTCTTTTGAAAATGTTCTTGATTATTTACAGATAGAAATAAGTTACTTACAAACCAATGTCATAATAAAAGACTCTTTCAAATAAATGTACCTAAAAGAATTTGATAATCTATTTATATCTATCAATATCCATATTTCCTGCTCTGAAAAAGTTTTTACTGAAATGTTAACTATATATTTGTAAATAGACATTATCTAAAATGAGTTACATTAATATAGAACGATAATTACCGATTAACAATTATTTTAACGCTAATTTTATTATTGATTTTATTAAATTGGTAAAAAAAATACAAAAACACTAAATGTATCATTGATTGTATATAGTTATATTAAAATTTGTCAAAATAATAATTTTGTTATTTTATATTAAAAAATGAATTTATATAAATATGTATCTAAAAAAAATCATTGCAAAAAATATTTTGTGACCCGTCTACGACTCTCAAGGTTTCTAAATATTCCACGTCCAAATTATGTTGCCGACCTCTGCCTTAGCTGATAAGTTTAGAATAAAATATTTTATTTCTATATAAATGCGCTCGAAACCAATTTAAGAAGAGGAGTTCCTAGCAACTCCTTCGAAATTATCGAAGCAAGAAATTCAGCAAGGAAGATGTCGACCTAAAACTTACTGATGAAATTGTTCATTTTCATTTATACACGAAATAAATCCATTGGTCCAGCGAAAATCACTTTTTGTCTTATTTTTCGTCTTTATACAATTATTTACTAGGAAAAAATCCAGATGGCCTTCTTCAATGTGAAAGCAATCTTGCACCTTAATGGTCACTAATGGTATAGAAGAATTCTTTCATGCTTTCACTTTGTCCTTTGAATCATTGAGTGGATTTGTGGCCCTTGCATTTATTTATCTAAATCGGTAAACTTTAACTAAACAAGCAAACTTAAAAATAAATTTATCACTCCTAAATAATTTTGCTTTTTCCTTGTGGTTTTAGTCGAGGAAAACCGCAATTTCTACATTAAGTTCGAAAGCCCTTTGAATCACTATCGCCAACACACTTCACAATAGTATAAAAGCGAGGCGTATTTATCTCTTTTTAGTTTAATATATATTTTTTATATATCCGCTTACATGAGCTGCTTTGTGAAGCATGCAGTTTGTCCGAGATTTATTCAAGTGCTTAATTTTGAATTAATATTTAAAGTCCTGCCGTGTATCCTCACATTGACTATGAATCCAATCTCGTTCTCATAAAAAATATATATATTTATTTATTATATTTTTAAAACACTAATATCGAAGTACAGACAAACTATGGATATATGATTTTTATGGCTAAATTCAAGAGGAGAAAATATCTTAAATATAAAAATACTAACCAAACCACTGTTGTTCTTTTTAGTGTTACAAATTTTTAATGAATTTAAAGAAAATTTGTAACCCGCAATTCACTGCCAGCAATTTACCGCCGCTTAAATTGATCGCATAAACAATTTATGGCCTACAAATCACTAGCATATTTTATTGTTTAGAAGCAATTATATGTGTTTTTACAAACTCGTTTATTCATGGGTTGTGGCAAGACTAATTTTTTTTAAATAAAAACATATTTTAAAAGGTTTAAATTATATGTCTATGAAACTTAATTCGACTGATTCAAAACGTCCATTCACTGTTGAAACCCAAAACTAGGCTAAACGAATAAATCTAATGGAAGTTCAAAAACTATAATTAGTTTTAGAACTTTCATTATGTTAGGTTTGGATTTGGATAGTAAGTGATCATTTCGCAACTGTCAAATTGCATTTTAAAGAAATTTTAGAGCAGCATATAATTTCACTAGCACCTATCAGTTAAATTATATTTTTGCTAATAGAAATATATATCTACTGGTAAAAATGTATTTGGATTATACTAGTGAAAATATAGCTTCACTGTAAAATTTATTCATCGCATATAAATAAATAATGATTAGTATGTAAATATATACATTATGGAAAAGTTGAAATCAAACAATTTTACTAACACTTGCCAGATAAAATAAATAAAGTACACATTATAAATGTCTCTGTTGAATATTAATTACAAGAAATGTATCCAAATCTTAAAGATGCTCTAAAATATTCCCGAAAATGGTACAAATCATAATAAGATCATTTATATATAATAATAAAAAAACTTTTTATAATTTGCAAAAATACAATTTGACATAAAATGTAACTACTATTACCCATTTTGAAAAATCATGAAAGTAGAAAGAAGTATATTTTTTTACTACGAGCATATGCCAAAAAATATTATTTTTCACAAAGACCTAAAGCTTTTTTTTTCATGTTTATCTCAAATTTAATAATAATAATTTTATAATTATTCTGGTTTTCGCCACTTTACCAAAAAATATTAGATCAGTTATATTTTGAATGGACTGTAGAATATATAATTCAGAGTCAAATAACAATTTTTATTATATACATATATACACAATACAACATTTTATTAAATACATACTATATACATATATACAGCATATCCAAAAATTCGGCAAATAAAAGCTTAAGGATGTAAAATTGATGTATGTATTACAATTCTTTTAGAATATTCATTTTTCACAGTAATAATTCACGCCTTACGTATATTTTTTCATTGGATTTGCACTTCTAAATTAAAGATAAAATGATTGTTTTATAGATTATGCACATTATTTTCCGGTTCTGCTGAAACTGAACTTTCCAACGAACAAAGAAATTTAATTTAATTTCATCAGGCGGAAATGACGAATTGAATTAGTGAGAGTTTCCAGATATAATTCATTATCCGGAATGCTTCGAAAGAAGCAGTGGAACAATAAAGGATCTAAATACCGAAAAGGCATTTGTTAATGTATGAAATGATAAAATCTAGATACAAGTACATCAAACTGAGCCATTGTTATTAAAATGGTTGAAAACTTGTTAAGCAATCTGAGAGCAAAGGATTTTTATTATGTAAAAATATGAAACAATAATAATAAAACGCAAGACTATAATAATGCGATGGAATGCAATAACACGATTATAATCAATTCAGAATCGGAACTAAATAATAAATATTTTGAAAAAAGATGGAATATACTAAATATTGTTTATTTGTACTACTTAGAAAGGCCAAAAAATAATTATATAGACTTGAATATATAGGCGAACTTTATAAAAGAATAATAAAAATATCTTTAATTTATAATTCATTTTTACGATTGATTCAAGTTGAAGCAGAAAAATTTTTCAAAGGTAAAATATTAAAAAAAACGTAAGTAAGTTTACACAATATATCAAATTGAAAGTTCATAAAAGTAATTGTATTTAAGTACTACTATTAGTACTTAAATACAATTAGAATAGGAATAATTTTTTACTTGTACATGCTAATTATGTTTTTAATTATTATTTTCACACTGTGATCTAATATTTCACTTAACTCTTATATATTTAAATATGTTTTTTAATTTTAATCATCTCTAATAAATCAGAAATTCTGAATATAATACGATTAAAATTCTGATCCATCATTACATATTAAATTTTCTTAGATTTCTCAAATTTACGAATGAATATCGTGATTCCAGACTTATTACTTACTGTTGACCCATTGTAACGCATTGGGCCTGTCATGTTACAGCGTAAAGTCTGCAATAAATAATTAATATTTTTAAATAATACACGAATTAGTAATAATATTACATTATTTTCTCTAAAAATGTAGCTCCGACAAAGAAAATTTTTAATAATAATAAAGTATATTATTTTAATAAAAAAAATTTCAAGGGGTTTTATTTTTTTTAATGAATTAATAAATACTTATAAAAAGCATAATTCGAATTAAACTAATACAAAAGTGTAGGTTAAAATTATTTATAATATTATATAATCGAATCTAGCAAAAATTCCGCCTTAAATTTCAGTTTATTTATTTGATTTATTTATTTTCTATATACTGTAGTATGAGAAACTCTTGACTATTAATATGTCCCGACAAACAGATGCTGTCGTTATTTTAATATTGATTTAAAGAGGAAACTAATGTTAATATGGTAGATAAATAGCTTATGAAACTGTCTTAAATTAGTGAAATATTTTTATTTAAAAAAATTAGTATTATTAATATTTGTTTTTAATTACTATTTTAAATAAAATATATTATTTCAAAATATACTAAGCCTAATGGTTATTTTTTGTATAGTGTGTGTTATTTAAAGCAAATTAAAACAACTCGTCGAATGTCTCGAGAGCAATTCGTTAACGTCGAGCGAAACGTTTTCGTCGATCGTCTCGGCTAAAATACCTTCAGGAACTGCGTTTCGCGTATCAGATTTCGTACAGCGATTCAGTTTTTTTTATCGTAGAACATACCGATAATGAATTTTTAATGTTTTTTTATCGAAGCTGTCAGTTGCCGAGCGGGCGGTCGAATCGAAGCAAATGGCAAACCGATGTTTTTTGTACTACTTACTTAAAACGTAAACGATTCGAAAGGAGCGTAGAATACACCCTTTGCCCTCGAAATTAATAAGCACCGAAGAAAAAAGCACACAAACTAGCCACCTGTTGAACGATCCTCGACAAATCGTTTGCCGTGCGTATTGTTACCGGCGCGGTAATTGAAAAGGGTCCGGACCCCTAAAGAATGCAAATACTGGAAAAAAACACTTTTCAATTAAAATTATGTAGCGGCAATATACATCGTTCTTAAGAAGGCGTTTGATACAATGAATCGCAGTATTCTGATAAATAAAAAAAAAATTGCTATGGAATTTGAGGGAAATGGGATTTTGATAGATCAGAAATTTATATTATAAATACTACCATAGCTCGTGTTTGTAAGTATTATGTATATATATATATATATATATATATATATATATATATATATATATATATATATATATATATATATATATATATATATATATATATATATATATATATATATATATATATACATAAATGACTTACCTTAATGAAAAACATGCGATCTAATTGAGTTGTACGCTAATAGTAGTGATTGCTAGATATCTCAATAGAAAAATTACAGGGCCTAACAATGGAGATTGATATATTACTAAAACAAATTTTATTTAATAGTATATGTATTGTATAAAACTGCATAGTATTGCGTGTTTTTACCTTAATTAAAGAGTGCAATAACTCATTCTGATCAATTACCGTCCTTTTATCTTTGCATATTATCTTATTATTTTCGCTTAGTAAATTATTTGAATCTTATCACCCTCTAAAAAATCTATTTGTAGTAAATTTATAAACAAACAATTTTATTTTCGGGAAATGCATTTAACGACTCATCCACTAAATGAGCAATAGCATGGTGGAAAATACAGGAGTATTAATACTACACATAGAAAAGGCATTCTACGCCATTTAGCACAACGAATTAATCAATAAATTATACACTAATAAAGCCTCTGATTATCTTATATAAACCATACGTTCATATCTAAAAGTTCGAATCAGTTACATCGTTTAGATAAATAATGCATTCTCAATACCGCGTAAAATTTCAGAAGTTCCGCAAGGTACATATTTTTAAAATGCCTCTTTATAGATGTACAGCATACGTAACTAATTTGTATGCCCTTAAAACTGAATTTTTAGTATCGTATAGAACTACTGTACACTCCCTATACATTCTGTATGAAAAATAATATTATTTTTTTTACAAAATGGCGGCCAATGTAAAAATGAAAAGTGTTATAACTTTGCGAAATCAATTTACAATTTAACTTTGCGTCAATTTACATAAAAACAAGTTTTATGGTAAATTGACCGGGCTCCCATACGAGCTTTGATGCGACTTGGCATATAATTAAAACTAGTATTTGGTTCCTTTTAAAGATATTGACTTGAATTTTTTACACAAAATAGAGCTTTTGAATACCCATATAGTACCGTTTAAAAAATTAAAAATTAAAAAAAAAAGTTTTTTTTCCAAAACACGGTTAGGCCCACCATACATACGCTTATAAGACTTGCAATTAGGGATTCCAATACCGGGCCAAAATTTTGATCCCGGGATTTCGGTATTGCAATTAGTCGATCCCGGGATCCCGGGACCAGTCCCGGGATAATTTTCATGTTATTTTATCGATAAAAATAATTTAAAATGAATAATACAATATATTTTTACATCTGTTTTTTATAACGTACAATGTATAAAGTACATATAATTTTAGTCTTGGACTTAAAATAGAAAATAATTTAATAAAAATAAAAAAGGGAAGGTCTTATATATTTATTTGAGAAAAAAAAAATGAACCTTTGACAATGTATGCACATACCTATGTACATTCATAGACACAATTAATTGAAAACATTATTTTGAATAAAACTCACGAAGTAACATCAAAGCATCAAGTGTTTTATCATTTAGCCTTGGTCTGATTTTGGTTCCTAAACAGCCTGCTGCTGAAAAAGCACGTTCAGACTCACAGCCTCAAAGATTCACAGATGACACGTGCAACTAGCGCAAGTTTGTACACGAAATATAACGATGTTGTCAATAATAATTCGATTGTGCTTGATAAATCAACCAATCCGAAAAAATCGGGATTATGTTTTATAATCCCGGGACTCATCGGGTATTGAAAATCGTTCGGGATCCCGGGATCCCGGGATTCGGGATCCCGGGATTGGAATCCCTACTTGCAATATATTTAAGGTCAGTATAAGCTTATTTATAGATTTAAAGTTGAATTTTGGTGTCAGTGTAGAATTCTTAAGCATCCTGTATATGTTTTCTAGCAAAATCCAATGTGTCATTTTTTTGCAAAATGGCTAAAAGTCTAAAAACTTAAACGCTCGTAACTCAGTAGGTTTAAATTTTAACGAAAAGATTGCTATATATGAAACGTTTATAAGCCTAAACTTCATCTAAATAAAATATAAAAAAAAAACAGTTTTTTGCTTCAAAACAGGCGATGTATCAGTACGATCGGACCCCTATACGAGCAATTTTGAGACTTGCAGAAGAGTTAACGCTCTTAATTGCTTGGTTTTGAAGATTTAAACAATCTTTACAAAACTTGAATAATTGTTTTAATATATGTAAAATTAAAATAAGACAAAGTAAAAGTTACATTATTCTTTTTTTAACGCAAACAACCATTAATCTAGAAGACTGCATTAAATTTACTACATATCGTAGAAATCAGATTCAAATTGCTTGCTGCCATTGCGGCTCCAAAACCGATATTTAACAATAAAAATATAATTTTACTAAAAAATTATTAGAACAGTAATGGCATATGATTGCTTGATGTGAGAAAAAAATATAAAAATACACACACGATTTTATTGCTTTTGACGTGAATTTTTGACTTCTGAGAATTGATAATTGTTTTTGCGCCCTCCTATTGACCAAAATTTGGTTCTAATATACTTTAACCAATACTCTTATAAGTCCTATAAGATCAATTAAAATATTTAGTAATTAAAATATTAAATATATCGAAACAATAGTTTCCGGGGTATTCGAAAACTTTGGTTTTGCTAATCAATAAACATGGTGAATCATGCGAGCGGTACTCGGATTATTTTTTTGATCAAATAATTAAAATGGCAATATCAGTAATACCGGTATTGACTTTTTAATCTCGGTAATACCGGTATTGAAAATTCCGGTATTATTGAAATCCCTATATTATATGTAACATAATAAATAAATCTCTTTTATAATCAATATAATATAGTTACTTATAGTTTAATATTTTATTATAAAATATTCAGAAGATCAATGTGTGCAGTCAAAAAATAGAAGACATTTTGAAATATATTTTGTATTAGTTTATAAAGAATGTTTACATTAAAGTGAACTACAATTTTCAATAAATATTATGCTTAGTTGTTAAAACAGATATTTCTTATGATATATTTTATTCATAAGTGGAAAAAATGTAATAGTCAAAAATGAATATGACTTATGACTTTCTATTTATTTTTTACATAAAAAATATGTAAATTTTGATTTACTGAAATTATGATGATAGTGAAGCAGAATTTTCTCTACAAATTTTAAATCTGCAACTTCTGCATCGGTATTCATTGCGTTTATGCTTTTGTAAAACTATCTCTTATGATAATTATAGTTTAAATGAACAATTTAATAATAGCGATAAATCATTCGAAAATGTTTTTCGATGTCTCGTAATATTGCGCAATACGCGCGATTCACTAGAAAAATACCCATTGATACTAATCTAGTTAAGTTCTTCAATGAAACTGGTATTCGGGTGACTAAGCAAAACGAAGCAAATTTACCAAACCAGTCGGTAAGCTCTCGAAAAAGTTACCGATGCAGTGAAAGTTTAGTGCCGCAGAGGAGAATGTTACAAATTTACGAGCGGCAGTTAACTTTTTTCAGCGCTTTTAACGACTTTCGATCGTTCTTAAACTTTATAACAATTATGCACTTTAAACGCGTAACACAAAGACACCCTACAATTCTTAATTATTTATTGAACATCTTAACATATCTAAACAAAATCGGTTCAATGTATCATATACTAAATATAACAGCTAGTAATATAATATCGCATACAAATTTAACCATAGAAATATTAACTATTATGTATATTATATACACACAATACAATACCTCACGGATTTATTTTGAAATCTGGTTTGTGAAATTGGATATTTAAGCATGGCGTTAGTCACAAATTTACCGCTTTACATGTTTATTGAAATACAAACTCATTTGATCAGACAGCGCAAATTTTTACAACAATTTTTTTTGCTAGTGTACTCGCAACACTTTAAAAATATATATATATATATATATATAAGATTTTAATCATAAACATTTAGATATGTTAAGATAGTGTTGTGTCGATAAAATATGGTATATACGTTTTCTAAATCTAAATAATTACGAAACATATTTCACAATTATTTATTCATAATAATTAGTGTAACAAAAAAAATGTCTTACACGATTGAAGCGATTCTTTCACAGTTCAACGAGCTTACTTTATTTGTATAGTAAATTACAACAATAACAAACATTTAACCGGTATTACGATCGAGATCACTCGACTGCGAACTCGTTCGTAAAGCGACCGAGATATCATTGTTAGTATTTTTTATTTTTCTATTAATCAATTACGAAACTGATGCATTTATTTGTCCATTAATTTCGTTACATTATTATTTTAACGCTGAATTACTTATTAATTGTCTTGTAATTTTAGTTAATTGACTCTCCGTTGACGCGAGACCGGTTTATTTTTTTCCATTAATTCGTTCATATATCATGTAATAGACCAGCGTTGCTATTTATATAATTTACTCTGTACCGATAAATAATTTAGTCACAGTTATGCAATAATTTATTCATATTAATGTCGTATTTAAAATTTAATAGCAAAAAATAGCACTATACAAAAGTGACAATTAAACGTTGAAAATTAAATAATCATACGAGTTCATTATACTCAAGTATGTACAATTGTCTAACAAAAAGTAAACAAAAAACTTTATAGCTTCATAAGTGCAAGTATGTTTTTATCAATAGTTGCACGTTAACAGAACACAAAATACAATATTAAAAATAAATAAATATAAACGATATGCATAAAAAAAAATACTTTTTTATGTTTAAATATAAAATAATATATTTACGTTATTATATAAATAAAAACACTCGATAAACCTAAGTACCTAATTAAACTTTTGTGTTTAAATCCCACCTTAAGATAATTAAAATCATTTGCTAAAATATAACGATTATTCGGTATTTTGCGATCACAACATATTTAAATCATCTAAAAGGATTTTTTGCATATTTTTACTATTTTAAGTAAGCCACTGCTGACAAATGATATGTTTTCACCTCCGCTCTTATATTTTATATAGAAATTCCAAGTAGAAAAATTATATTTACTAAAATAAATTTTAGAATTAGCATAACTGAAATAACGGTATTTGTATTGAAAAATACCGGTATTTCCGTGTAATAAAAAAGACAATACAATCTAAATTGCCGATTTTGGCAATAAAAGTAATGTTTTTATATATGTATTGCAAGTATTTCGTTGAAACAAGACATGTGTCACAACAAAGACAATATACAACTACTAAGTAAGTTGTGGAACACCAGACTGAAATCAATTAATTAGTTTTATAATAAAAAAACTTCAAATCACAAATAGCAATCTATAAATGTCAATATATTTAAATAAATATCAAAGTATTCATCCGTAAGATTTTTTCAGTTCTTTTAAGTATTAGTCACCAAATATTTTAATCGTAACCATCATTTTATAATAAAAGCTTCTCATGTATGCCAGTACATGAATATTTTTTATTACTGACAAAAACATAAAGCATTTGCTGCAGGTTGAATAGTATCATTCGAGCAAGAGTTAAAATTTAACCGTCTTTTAATATAAATAACTGATCATTTAATATAATTACTGATAACAACTTGTCACTAATATACTGACCATTTATTAAAATTATCGAATTACTTACTCAAATAAAACAAAATTACTAATAAAATAAATACAGGGCAAAATGATTAATAATTATAAAGATATGTTAGACAATTTATAAAAATAGTCGTGCATAATTATTTTTATTAAATTATTGAAACAGTATAACGTAATTATATAATCAACAAGAAAAGTATATTGTCTAAGATGTGAAATATGTTGAATAAAACAAGACAGAAACAGGAAAAAATAATCTTCAATCTACATCATAGATTCTCAAACTGAATTGACCATTTCTCCTTTAATAATAATTTGTAAACGTAGCAAAGTGCACATATTTTTTTTAACTTTGCCAAAATATTAATGTAGCTTATGCAATTTTAAAATTTCAAATAGCAAGTTTGAAAATAAAGCAACTTTATTTATTACTTTCAAAATTTAAAAAAAATATAAAATGAAGCAAAAATCCAAAATTCTTCACAAGATTTTCAAAAATATAATTGACTAATATCAAAGAAAAAAAAATCTTTTACTTTTATAAAAAAATATTTTTTGCTAATAATACAGTGCTATTTATGAAATAAAAAAGGGTTTTTATAATTAATATTTATATTAAATATTTGAAATTTATATTAAATATTTTTTGAACAAAAAACATTGTCAAGTTAAATTTTCACTAGAGAGGTGTATGTCTTTAAGAAACATTGTTAAAATGAATCCTTGAGAAAAATAAATAGTATTTTAACAAAATCCATTTTAGATATGCATGAAGCAACAAGTGAGATGGAGCAGTGTTGAGAGGCACTAGCTATAAATTAAGAGTCGTGGGTTCAAATCTCACTTAAAACCATATTTTTTAGCTCTTTTTAATAACTTATTTTATATCAAAGTATATGATTATTATTAACTATATTTTTTCTCGATCGCTTTAGATTAGATTAGACTCATAAATAGAGCTAGAATAATTATAACAATAACAATAAGAGCTAGCATAAATAAAAAGCTATTTTAAGATTGCTACTATTATACCTATACCTAAAATAAAAAATAGTAAAAAGGTTGAGGATATTAGACAAATTAACGTGTTGCCTTGTATATACAATAAAAGGTGATAAAATAATAGTAAGCAAACAATTAAAGAATTTCATTATTTCTCAAAACATTCTATGAGAACAACAATCGAGATTCAGAGAAAAACATTCCACTAAGACTATATTACAAGTAATTTTAAATGGTTTTGGCCAAGGATACATACTGCATAGGTGATAGTGTTAAAGAAATAGTTAGTAATTTAAATAATGAATTAAGTATAATAGAAATATGGTTAAAAAATAATGTACTTGAACTAAATGCATGTTTATTAATTATAAATATATGTTAGATAATAATATAAACATATTTATAGATAACTATATTATAGAAATAGTTGATAATGTAAAATATTCAGGAGTAATTATTTATAAAAAAATAAATTTTAAGGAAGTATTAAAAAAAATAAGTAGAAAAATAGGTTGGGTAACCAAAATGAAAAATATGTATAATATAAGCACAGAAAAAATAATCTACAAAAGTAATATATTGCCTCATTTTAATTATTGTGCAACAATAATATATATGCTTAATAAATTAGATAAAACAATGTTGCAAAAATTAAAAAATAGGGCAATGAGAGTAGTTTTAAACAAAAATATATTTACTAGTTGCAGAAGTATAATTGATATATTGGAATAATTAAATTTAGTATGTATATATAAATTAGAAAATAATATGTTACCAGAGTATTTTAATAAGTATTTAATAATAAATAAAGATACACATAGATTTAATACTATAAATAGAGGCAATTTAAGGATAGTTTGGTATAAGAAAACGAGTACGGCCAGGGGAATTATGTATGAAGGTTTGAATTTGTATAATAATATTCCTAGGACAATCCGCAAAAATAAAACTGTAACGGGTTTCCTAAATGGAATAAAGAAACACCTTCGTGCATTAAGAAATAAACTATAATAAATATTTACTCGTTTTTTTATTTTATATATTATTTTAGTATTTTTTTTTGTATTGTATGTATGTTTAGTTAAAATTGGTTTAGTGTAAAAATGAGCTATATTAAGCTAAATAAATGAATAAAATATTAGACACAGTGTATACAAATCAAATTTTGGTCATTAGGAGGGCGCAAAAACTGAAATATAAAAAAATAAAAATATGATAGTTATCCTTACCGATATTAATATAGTTTTCTGATATAAAAAGGCTGATCAAAGAAAATGCGCAAAGGCGCAAATATAATTATCACTTCTCAGAAGTCAAAAATTCACGTCAAAAGCAATAAAATCGTGTCGGCTATTATCATTTGTCAAAAATCAATAATATTAATTCATAACTTAGTTTAAAATTAACTGACTATTTAATTGGTTGCATTATTGCATAATTTTTATATATTTAATAAATATCTGATAATTATAATAATTTACATCACTACAATAATAATAATTATTATTTAAAATATATTTTTAATTATTTATTAATATTAATGTAGTGGTATAACTTATTAAAATGATTAGGTACGTAATCTAAAGTGTAAATTAATGTTTAAATAAGTTCCACGCTCCCAACAAAATATTTACAAAAATAAAATCGATAGATGTAGGGAAAGATTAACGATAGATTTTAAAGCAATTGTGTAATTTTACATATTAATATTTATATTATTTTAATTCTTGAAATAATATATGCAAATAGTATATTAATTTATACAGCGAAAAGCAATGTTTCTTTAAACTGTAAAAAAACGATAAAATCTAAACAAAAAATATAACGTCTGGAGTTTGTAATAAAAATATTATTTTTTCAAATATCGGATATTTTTCTTAGCCACGAAATTGACAAATGAATAAAAAACATGTTATAGAAATATGCGTTTTATTACTTGTATATTCAAAGTATTATCCTGTCCGTTTGTATTATATTTTGAGAATAAATATGCTTAGCTAATTTAATCAACCGTCGTATCGCATTAATAATATGCAAAGCGAAGGACTACACACACGCTTCGACTGTGATTTATTAAACAATTACCGAAACGGGTTTTCTACTCGAAATCGAAAATGTAAATCTTTTATTGGCCGCGAATTACCATTTTTAATTGCGCGAAGCCGTCTTAATTTCAATGACAATACTATAGGAAATTGTTTCAAAACGAGCGTCGTTTTCGCACATTATTATTTAAGGGAAGCGAAAACCGGATTTCCTAAAAATATAATAGAAGTCCGTTGCGTTCTCACGGCGATTCCGCAGTATCCGGAAAGTCCAGTTCGGGGGTCATCTTATCATGTCAGTCTCTTTGAACGGCGATTAAACCCATTCCTTCGCTTCGCATTGTGTCCAGACTGGACATACGAGTTTCGGCGAGTTTTTCAACTGTCCGATGGTCAGTAGACAATGGGGCGGACGGGGTGCGAACGGGTTTGTCCGGCGATGGCCGAAGGGGGATGCGTTCCCACGACGCCGGGTGTACTGTGTGCCAAAATTATTTCGCCGGACACTCGCTTTACGACAATTATTCTCACGTCCATTTTTTACACCTCAAACTACGAAATAATCAGCTGCAGTGCCTATTCACCGCATATCATAGAAAAAACAACAAAGGATTTAAAATTAAATTTTTAGTTTCCAACGGGTCTTTAATGAAAGAATTGTATGGATAATTTATTACTTCTTGTTCACTGTTTATATTGTTCCACAAAATATTTTATATCTAAACAGCACATCTAAACCAAATTTCGACCAATAGGAGAGCGCAGAAAACAATCATCACTTCTCAGAAGTCAAAAATTCACGTCAAAAGTAATAAAAACGCTCAGTAACAATATATTATAATAAGGCTTTTAATATTTCTAGAGACTGAATATCGAATTTTTACAAAAAAAAACTATAAAATAATAAATAAAACTATTTACATTACCAAATATAAATTAAATTTTAGGACACGATAACTGCCATAGTTTAAATTATATAAATATGTAACTATATTTTTAATATAAAATCTTTTTTTTAAATGGCTGCTATTAAAAAAAATAGTTAATAATTTAAAAATATCCTACAGAGAAAAGTAATAGGGTCAAAAATGTTATATAATATACATATATTAAAATCTTCAAGAAATATAAAATATTAAATATTATAAAAATGATTATTTACTGATTAATAATTGAAAGCTTTTATCTACCAAGTACATAATTATTTTTTATTACAAACTGTAACCGCAGAATTAGTTATTTATTACTAATGCGGAATTACGTAAATAAAATAAGTTTTTTAATCAAAATAAATAGTCTCAATACTTTTTTTTTATTTTAAAGATGCAAAAAATGTACGATTGCTCTGTGATTCATTATTCAAACTGCATATTCGATATTATATTAGTCGAAAATAACGAATATTTGTAACTTTCAAGTATAATCTACGGACCGCGTTTAATTAGAGCTATTGATGGACAGAACAACAAATCGTTAACGCAATTCTGTAAGAGTATGACATTTATGAAGCTATTAAAAATCTGGGTAATGTCTGGAGTGATATTTCAATATATTTATGAATAATGTGGGAAGAAGCTACCGATGTATTTATAAATCTAGTCGAAATGATTAATGAACTGGATATAAATCTGGAAGAAATATGCAACAAAGTTATGATGTAAGCCTGAGAACAGCAAGAAAGCAACTGAAGCAATTTTTAGTAAGTAAGTCAAGGACTTACTGTAATTTACATTTTCCTCATTTTGTATTAAAAACGTGTTAAAACACGTACGCGTTTTATATAAATAGAGTCCAGCCGGCAACGTTTTGTAAAAGGAACAGTTTAATAAGGGGAAAGTAATAAATTAAAAAGAAATCGTCCATTGTGAGTGACAATAATACAAGAGTGACCCCGAGGCTACGGAATAAAAAACGGTATAATGACGAGATGGACACAAGGCGAGACAAAGGAACTGAACGCGAAGGGTCGGGGCAAAATACGAAGGGTGAGCGAAAAGATGGGATTCGAACCCACGCCTGAGCACTCGAAACGGAACCCATTAGCAAACCCCTTGGTCTCATCTCACGTGTGACTATACGGTCTTTCGACATGTGACTACGGCGCTAGTTGGTGAAAATTGATTCCTAATCTAATTGCGATCACTTACCGTCAATTTGTACCTAGTAATAAACAATATTTCGCAAAGGTCATTCGTTTTGTTGTCGTAACTTTTTTCGAGCTATCGTCGTATCCCTATTCGATTACGGTTGATTACTGTTAAACAATAAATATATCAATATATTTTACTAATAATTTATGAACGATTAGCCAGAAAGCAGTAGGATGTTTGCTAATATACCCTAATATAATTACAAAGTGTTGCAATAATAGTTATCAAATAAGATTTCATAACAGTATTCTAATTTTGTTAATATAAAAACCATGGTATGAAAAATCATTAGATGAAATAATAAATAAATTGGCCCGAATAAGATGTATAAAAATAATAAATATCGAGATTGATGCAAATATATCTAAAAATCCTTATATAATGATTAAAATAAATGAATACATACTACATTGAGTGTGTAGAAGAGATTGTGTATTCAATACCTTAGTTTAATAAATTAGTACAATACAATAATAAAACATTATATGTCAAATTTAAAGAACTTGAATCAGTATCTTTAAAAGAAATTCACAACATAATTTATGAATTAAAAAAATAAATCAGTACTGATGAATTATATGTAAATATAATTTTAAAAACTTGGTGAATACTACATTAAAAGTCCCTCCTATAGCGTTCCCCCGTATAACGTACTTTTTGTTACTATTTGTCTTTTGACTACGCTATACGTATTCTGTGACAGACGAAATACTACCGCGCTATTAATTCCAGGGATATTTATTTTTGTATAGCTATGGAAAAAATATGATCAAGCAAATCAATGTACACGTTTTTCAATACATTATGTATACACTTTTCAGGGGGTTTTAACCATTCTAATTTTTTATAATAAAATGATTTGATTATGTAATACATATCTATTACAAATCTAAAAAAGTATTAATGAAGCATTAAATATATTCAGATATATGATATAAGACACTTTATATCCAACATTCAAATTTTAGTGCATTTAAAATAATACGTACTCTTTCTAAACTTAGTTAATTTTTCATTTTAACCTATGTAAATATAATAATTTATTCAATACGATTGTTCCACAGAGAAAAACAAATACAAAAATGTCAAGCATCATATTGTAAAATTTGAGAAGAAATACAGACAGAAGACAATAAAGAAAATTATCCTGTGGTGATGAAATTAAGGTATTAAAAAGTCTCGATGGAACGTGATTTTAGATGACACTGTCAGTAATTAAATGCATAATTACACGATTTAAGATGTATAACTTTTTTTAATTTCTACCATTATTGTTTGTTTTTAATATAATTAATAGGTTTTTATCAATATTCTAAAATAAAACATTTTTATTATTTATTCATTGTAGGTTTACGCATTATAAAAAAAAATATTTTAAAAAAAAGTTGCGTTTGATTCCCCTGGCACTCGCAAAATCAAGGACATTCTTTTATTAAAAAAAAATACTGGGATACCATTAAGTTTGCCTCTATATGATAATCAGAGATGGTAGTATACTATTTCTAAGTACTATCATATAAAAAATAAAATAAATTTTACTTCAAATTTTTGTAAAAAGAGACGTCTTGGGACGCCTTTTTGGGGCACGTGAATTTTTTTTATGAAATGTATGAATCATAAATATTTATTTCATATAAAAATAATATTTTATGATACACTTCTTGAACAGAAATAAATTTGAAGGGTAAACTGTCTGGCTAGGTAAACATAAAACCAATCCAATAAAAAGAAATCGAGACAATTAATAAAGTTTTTCAATCTAAAATTCTGTATTTTATTGCAAAATTAAAAAGTAAAATCGTTACGGTATATGTAGATAAATTAAATATCACAGTAATCAAAGAACTACCAAAAAATATCATCCATTAACTTACGAGCATTTTTACCGGGTGTTTGTTATTTTGAAATTTCCTCACCATTTGGAAAACCGCAATGATTCACAGATTAAGAAATCAGGGGGGAAAAGCAACAATTCGGATAAATTTTTCTTGTATTACTTAGTTTATTGTAAAATATTTGAAAAAAAATATTATTGCAATCAAAAAAATCTCTGAGGAATAAAATCATTAATGAAAAAATACGTATTTTTCATTCCTAATATTTTGTGTAAATTTAAAATGGTTGCAATGGTTACAAACTATTTATTTATAATTTAATAATATGTATGTTTAAATACTTAATACTATAATTGTTTGTATAATCGAGTTATACAAAATATCCGTTTATAATATAATATAATTTGCACTCACCAAATTTTTCGGCGTCCTTTTTCTGCTTACAACTGTCACTGACACATTTATTTTTATCACTACACTTTTAAACCACACTATATCACTATTTATATTTATTTTTATTATTTTCACTTTTTTTATTCACACTATTCACATTTTTTGATAGGTATAAAAACAGAAATTTCACAACTTCTGCACGTGTATGCCGTATCTTTCCTAATTCCATATGCAGAACAAACACGACATTTTCTTCTCACTTGTTATTTTTATTAGCTGATGGCTTATCAGCTTTTTCCAAAGGCCTTTCTGGTGGATCGACAACACGGGCACAGCAAAATGTAGTAGAAACTGATGAAATGTCTTTAGAATCGATAGATTTCACTGAATTCTGCATCCATCCTTGAGCCTTACTCAAAAGAAAATCTTTGTATTTAATTTAGCTGTTACGATTCAAATTTTGATAGACACTGAACGAATAAAACAATGCGCATTAAATTAAAGGAAAAACAATATTTTTTTTGTTTATTCTATTGTTTTTCAAAATATTGATAGACGCGATTAACACCTTATAACACCGGTCATTCTGTTTTTTTTCGAGTCTATCATCTGGTAAGTCTGTACTTTGATATTACACTGTTTTAAAAAAATATAACCCTTTCGTGAAATCCAATCATCGGCTTTTAAATCTGGGCACCGTTTCATGACCAGTTTCAAAATTCGGCACAAAATTGATTTTTTTCATGATAGCTGATAATAACGCTATTTAACCTTTCTAATGCCGCGAGAGCATTTTGTCGCTCGATACGGTCACGATGCTAGTGCCGCGCGAGACTTTTTTTCTCTTTCGCAAAATACTATTACAAAATATTACAAACCGTGTAAGGTTTATAGAGTTATTCATGAAGAAAAATTAAAAATATAATAATTGAATAGTTAGTTTTAAGACATAAATACTAAAACATTCATCTTCTATATTTTTTGAACATTTAATCATTCCAATCTATCAATCATAATTATACAACTAAATCTATTTTTATTTTATACTACTCTCATTGCCCTATTTTGTAATTTTTGTAACATCTTTAAACTAATTTATTAAAAATATATAATATTTTTCACAATAATTGAAGTGGGGCAATATAATACTTTTTTTGTATTTATACTTCTCATCCTTGTTTAAAAATATTATAGCTATTTTATAGGCTTCTCAATACGCTTGCCAAACACAAGGATTTCAATTTTAGGTGTAATTTCTCAAATGAGGTTTATAATAAAATATCATTAATCAATAAATAAAAATAAAAATACTCGTATATAAATTCTGCACAAAAAACTATAGTGATTTTAAAAAAGCAACACATTGAAACAGAGGGGTGAGAGTCGTTGCTTATAATTTGAAGGTCGTGGATTTATGTGGGCTCAGTATTTTTCTTATTTTATATAAGGTCTAGAAGATAATGATTATTTTAAATTATATTTCCGATCTATAAAGCTTAATATTATATTTTTTCTCTTTTTATTAGCTAATGGTTAGTGTCGTAACTTATTTAATATGAAGTCATCGAAGTATTAATATCATATATGTATAATAAATAAATAAAAAACTTTGCTATCGATAGAAAAAAACCGGTTTAAGCTATAGAAGTTATTTGTTGCTCGAAAATATATTTTTTTTTTTTAATTTAATGGATTAGACTAAAAATGCTTATTCTAAACAGTATATACAATAATAAAATCTATTAATTTAATATCCGCATAATCGTTAATTATTTTGTATTTATTATATAAACAAATATATTTAAATGCTAAATATTAATCAGTAAATTTAGGTATTCGATCTGAATTTTCAGATCGAATACCTAAATTTACTGTTACTAATTTATTCATGTCTTATATTTTTTAAACGTTCAAAAAGCAATAATTTACAAAAAAATTTTAACACAAATGGAGCCGCGTCAAAAACTACAATCTGTCCCTTTGAATAATAATGTTTATTGTGAAAGTACTACCTAGAAAGTGGGCGTTTTTGCAGGCAATGTTCCGCTCCTCTTATTTATTTTATGTATATAAAGGGCTGAAGGAACTTATACCTGAAATACATCAGTACATACATCTCAAACAACAACATTTGAGGTCGGTTTTTACTTTTCTATAAATATATTCTCGCTATGATTTTTTCCAGATTTGAGCCCCTCAAGGAGAAAGGGCCCCGGGAATTTGTCCCCTTCCCCCTCCTCTCAGCAGGCAGTAAAACATACATATACATACGTATGTATAAGTATGTATCGGATTAGATAATATACCAGTTCAGTCCCTCGGGAGAGCAGAAATATAAATACACACGATTATATAAATCTAATGCTGTCATATTTTTTTGCAAAGCGTACGTTCTATTTTATCTCATTTTCGGTGCATATCTAATAAGATTCTAACATGTCATAATACTACATGTTTTCCTCAACCTTTATATAAGAAAAATCTGATTGGATTCAAATTTGATGCATATTCAGAATATATTAGTTCGGAAATGAAGAAAATAGCGTTCAGGCAAAAATAAATACTTATTCCTATTTGTTCATCTTTAATTAAATTAATCAATTGTGAAAATAAATTTATTAAATCGAAGAATGCAGAATCCAATTGTCAAATTGTAGTTTAGAATTTATTATAGTGATTTTGACTCAATTGATGTGTTCTATCGATTTTTTTATAAACATTATTCCTGTTTTTAATGTTTTATATTTTTGCTTTTGTGTTTCTATTTTTTATATATGCATTGCACGTTCTTACGTGCAATGCATATATATTAAGTATTTTATGGATGATAAAAATAAAAAATATACAATATTTTCTATGTGAAGAAATGATACTTTTCTGCTACATGAAACAATTAAAATCGAAATATCAGTGTTTCTATTTTATAAATACAACACCAGTAATATTTGGTTTTAGGTAATAATAAAAGCACTAGAAAAATTACACGATGTCCGAACAGGGGTACGGCTGGACCCCAATATCGCACTACAAATTACTATTGTACTCTTATATTTCAGCGAGGCTTTGAAATAGTTATGATGTAGAACCTGACCTACCTCGTGATTTTTTTAAATTCAATTTCAAAAATTCAGTCAACTTTTGCTTTTGTCCCAAACCTTCTGAAAAAGCTGAAATAACGTTTCTGCCCAGAAGGCTACAACTCCCAATCAACGCCCCCGGAGATTAAATCTGTGCTACGGAAAGCCCGCGCCAGAAGTCCTGCATCCCTCGAATACTGCGCCTTCTAATGGCTGCAAATAATAACTGTTTTTCTATTATAAAAATATAACATGACTACAATACTTTTAAGGTTTTATTGCCGAGCTCAGTATATAAAATTATAAAATTAATTTCAACAATGTAACTAGATGCAACAGCTCTAACGGAGCTTTGGCTGGTTAAATCTAATCAAATAGCAAACGCCATGTAAATTCAGTTTAACGTCGACGACGATGATTATGCTAATGCGCTTTTATGACTAGCAATTTCCTCCACTTAAACTACGAAGCTGTGCTTTTATGCAACGCGCGAATTTTCTATCACCGTCATACGCGACGATAAAAATATATCACGCGCTTGATTAAAACTTAATTTGCCTTTAAAAAACAGCGAATCGAAAATATTTTTATGACGGTTTTAAAATTTTACGACTCGAAATGTTACATGGCGTTTTATAGATATGGTAATAGACTGAGAGCAAGGGCTAGCACGATCTCCGAAACCTATAATATAAAAAGTCCACACGAGACGCGGATAGAAATGTTTAATCTTCAATTATGCCATTTTGTCCCAACAGAAGATCGGACGATCGAAGAGTCTCCTTCCGGCGCACACCTGAAGGAGCATTCGCGAGAAATTGTGCGCACATTTGCATAATTACGACACATAAATATGAATTCGATACGAGCGTAACGCTAAAAAACGACGCGATCGTCAATTTATTATAAATAGGGATTAACATATACGAGAATTCTTCGACTTGCGCATTCCTGGAATTTAACCGAGGAAGTAGTTCCTTTGCCAAATTGCTATTGTTTTCCGATAAAACTCAATCTTCGTATTGAAAAGCTATTTACAACACTTCATATTACAATTTCGTAAATCGTATAGTCACTTAAAATAATTAAATATGAACTATGTATCATATCGTATCATAATACTAAATGCCTTTGTATTATAATTTAATATTTAGACATAGCTTAAGTGTTTAAAATAAAGATGTTTCTTGTCATTGTAGCAGTAAACGTTTTACATTGTTACAGTGTGAACACAGATATATTTTAAAAAACCATGTTAGTTATCTAAGTTATAACCGATTATATTAAATTTATTATCAAGAATGATAATAGCAGCATTATATATATTAAATATATATTTCAATTAAAACTGCTTTTATAATTCTTCAAAATATTTGTTAAAATAAGTTAATAACATATTTGAAATTACAGTAAAGTTCAAAAATATGTTTTATTTCTAAATATTTGCTACCATCTATTGCCTTGTTTATTAATTAATTTGTTTAAATTGATTTAGAACTAGAATAAACTAATTTTGTTTTATCTATCGGTTAAAAATTTGTTAAATGAATTTAAATAAATATTTTAAATTACACAAGAGTTCACAAACAAGATTAATCTCACAAAATGTCTTATAAAATATTTACTGATATCTATTGACACGTTTAAAGGACAGAGAAATAATGAATTTAATATAAATACAAGAATTAATTTACTCTAGTCATAAACCAATTTAGTCTCATTAATTATTATACATGGCAATAGATGTCAGAAAATCCTTAAACATACATATTTAGAAATTGCACTCGTTTTATAACTCTAGTATTATTTCAAATATTTATTTAAATTAAATAAACCTATGCTTATACTACCAACAAAAAAAGAAATTATTATAAAAATAATATTTAATTTATTCTAGCTGTAAACCAATTTAGTCAAACTAATTATTTACCATGGCAAAAGATGTCAGCAAATATTTTATAATTCATATTAAGAGATTAAACTTGTTTTAAAACTATTGTGTAATTTTAAATATTAAATTTAAAATGTTTAATATTTTTATAAACGATAGTCAGGGAAAGAAATTGTTTTAGCTTATGATTCTTATTATATTAGCTATTCACCACTTTATTTAAATTACTTCTTAATTATGACCATAGATGTCAGTGTGTCCTATATATAAAAATAAATTTAATTAATATTTAAAATTACAAAACTCATTATTATTTATTCATAATAATTAATTTTATTAATCCTGTTATTTCAAATTTATATCATTACTTACCTATATACAATATTTGTAGTTTTTTGTCTACACCTGTCGTCAGCACGTCACTGTTTAGCTTAACCTTTAACTTAAAAGTTGAAAATAACATAGTTGACATAGAAATGACAGCCAAAATGACATGTGCAAATGTCACATCATTACTGTTTACCGTTTGGGAGTACTTATGATAGGCAGATAGACAGACACGTGTATTTTCTGTTTTATAATATAGAATCTGTTCTTCTTTGTTTCATATGAACAGGTGTAAAAAATCCTTATGAATAAACAGTACGTTTAGATCGTTCAACCGACCTTGACCAACCGAATTTTTTAAACATATTTTTATCCATTTTAGAGTGCAAACGTATAAAAATATTTATTATACGTTTCGCGTCAGCTGAGGATACAGGTGTCACCAAAATAGTTTCAAATAATTTTGCCATTTTGGAAGAGGTACCAATTTATTGTCTTGTATAAATCGAGATAAGGCGTTGATGTTGGCTATATTACCAAAAGTTGAATTTTCATACGTAACATTTAATTTGGTTATCTACTTGCCATTGGATAATTTCTTTTAATATTTTTTATGTGTTCTCTAAGAAAACGGTGTCTATTAAAATTGTTTTTTTTTAGATTTTACAGTATAAAATTATGTAAATACTTCAAATCTGTTGAACTTGTCACAAATTTCGATTGTTTTCAATATTTTAAATATAGTCGCCTACCATGTGTATTAAGTGACAGCAGTTTCAGATGAAATTAGAGTTAACAATAAAAAAACTTTAACCCTTCTTATATTTACAGGCGGAGGAGGAGACATAAATGAAAATTATTATAATAATATTTTCCATCGGTTTGTCGGCTATATCAGCAACAATCGAAAACTACCCACGTTCAATCCCTTCGTTGCGATCAAAAATATGTCACGGGGTCAGTCGCGCCTCAATGCCCGAGCGGAGAGGTGCGACTCTTGGATCTCGGAGTCATGTGGCGACTTTTACTAATCGCAATCGTCATAGCGCAGGCCAAACACGTGAGTGCAAACCTTCCGTATTCTCCTTGAACGTCTCGTAAATATCCGAATCCGTCTTCAGCCGGAAGCCTTTCGAAACAATACTTCCCGCGAAACCGAGTCTTCTCCGGGGAACGCTGGAGGATCATGCAGGAGTATAAAAGAAACTCTGGCCCAGCTGGAGAGCTTCAAGATCGACGCGGAGAGGCCTCTGTGGCACCATTATACATTCGAAACTGGCTCTTACAATCGAGAAGGTGATCGATCGTTTACTCCGTATTGTTCTTATAATGACGACTTTTTAGTTTTCAGACGCTTTTCTAATACTTGTAATTTTTCAGAGCTTCAAATAGTCGAAGTGGTCGTCGATAAAGATTTGCAGCTGGACGAACGCATTTCGCAATGGACCAGTCTGAAGAACCGGGCGGTCGGTCTCGGAGAACGCGGACTGACATTAGTAGAGTACCTTCCGAGTGGCGTTTCGACGAAACATTACGGTACATTTACTATTGTATTTTTCTCGCAAAATGTATTCAAATTATCGCAGTGACCGGTCGAATTTATGAATCTTAATAAAATCTAAATATTAAAAAAACGACCATTGACTGGCCAACTTTTACTCCTCCTCTGAAAAAAGATTTTAACCCATAAATTTTCGGTTTATCCCTTGGGCTTAAAAAAAGCTTTTTCGTTTATTTATTATTATTCTGGGAGAAAAATGGCAAAGTTATTTTACAATTGCTGCTGAATCTCTTTTGCCTTCTTTACGAAGCTATACTTCAGCTACCATCGCTCGATGTTTACAGGATGTGTTGAATTCACTGTCTTTTTGTTTTGGTGCTGCAACTTTCAAAGTCTTTTTGTGGTCTGCCGGTTCTTCTACTCGGTCCAAGATGTGAAATACTTTCAATACTTTCTGTGGCAATATCAGGAAATGATATGTATACATTTAACCACAAAGAAGCGTTCCCTTTGTCTGTCCGACTTTAACCATTTTTGTTCAATTTTTTGGCAAGCACTTCTGATTATAACTTTTAAGCTTTTAATCTGTCTTCTGAAAGAGACAGGGCACCAAATTCTTGTAATACATAACTTAACAAAGCACCCGTTTTTGATTCTTTGTCGTTAGCAAACCAAACGTCGAAAAAATTTCAGCGCAAAATTTGGATAGTCATCTGAAATTAAGGAAAACTTGTTTGAGTGTCGCAAATATGGGCAAGCAAATTTAAATATTTCCTATAAGTTACAACTAATTCTTTCAGAAAAACACAATTACGCGTTGGTGTATTGCGATATAATATACTAAAACTCAAGTTCAAACAGACTTATACGTTTTTTCATGCAGAAAAGAACTATGATTAATTCTTATGATACTCGTGATTAAATTAAAAAAACATATTTAAGTAAAATATTATGTAAACTCAGCTTGATACTTCAACAAAAATTATAACAACACACAACCAATACCAGAACATAGAACCACATCGTATTCATCAAGCAAACTCAAGACGAACGACACGATCGCTTAAAACACTTGACAGGCAGCGTCAGGTAGTTGGCCGGTCCGACAATTTCTTCTATTGTTCGGCGCGTTTTCTTGGAATGTAAATTTTAGTTCCAGGTAATATGCTTTGTTCCCTTTTATACATAAACAACAATTTGACCTGCGTAGACAGATAAGAAAATTTACTTTTGTTCCTCTAGATTACAAAAATATCACACTGCATCAATCGGCCTTGTCACGACACGACGTGACAAAGCTGACTGACACAGTGGACAGTTACGATTTGGACAGAGTTCGCTTTTCACAGCGAACGCTGCTTCTATATATTCTTTATTCTGTGGTTCCCGATAGTCTGATATTTGTAACTTATTTTTAAATGCTCCAGACTAAAATAGTTTATTGGTTGTATTGGATGGTTGTATTTTTTCTCGGAATTCGGTTCGACATTTTAATTTTTCAGATATGGGCCATACAGTGTCGTCCGCGTGTCTGTTCGAATGGTGGAACGCAGAAGAAGCCGCGACGCACGCGGGGCTGGCGATTGCGAGAGACGGTATCGTCGACTGGCATCAAATCGACGGTAATTATCCGAGTGCCCGAAAATCGTCAGTGATTATTAAGTGACCAAATAACGCGCCGCTTAATTTTTCAGACGGCAACGCTCTGAACAAACTGTGGGAGTGGAACCTTAACGGTCGCGTCTTTCATCTGAGCGTCTACAGAATGAAAGGAAACTGGAAGGCAGCAGTGACTCGCGAGCAGACCGGAGAGAGGTCCAGAGCCGTGTGTGAGTATAAAAACTAAACACGTAGTCTGACGTATTTCGACTTGCTCTCGATTTTTAACGCCATTGCAGCTATATACGGAATGGACCTGTGGAATAATTGGTGGTTCGAAGATAAGCTGGACGGCTACGAAAAAGCGACGATAGTAAACGAGGGTCGCTACTTGGCGGTATCTCTGGAAGACCGCGCTACCGTTTCGATATACAAGTTTGATGTATCGTCCGGACGCTATTCTCTATTTAAGGTAAGTACGTGTTGTTCGTCGTGACTGTACTTCTAATAATGTAACGTATCGTCAGAACGTGGCCAGCGCGAACGCCAAGAGCATCGTCGCCTTCGTCGCAGGCGCCAACAGCTTCCTGGCGATCGGCGGAGAGAGCCCGGTCATATACGAGATTCGAGGCAGCGACTTCGTCGAGAAAAACGTAGATCACTACGACGTGAACCACGTCGAGTACTTCCTGGCAGTTCCGCTCGGATATTATAGGTAGCGGTACGACGGTGGCCCTTCATTCACCGGTACAACGCGACTGCGACTTTAGTCAAAAAATTGTCGCGTGAGCGTTGGACGAGAGTAGCTTCACAATCGGACCCTTGTTAACTGCAGTTTCGCCCACCTGTACAACTGCAACGCAACATTCAATCAACCTGTAAACGACCAACTCACAAACGACTGGCTTGTCAGTTGCTTGTGCGAATCAGACGCTCCTGCTATTTTTCATTATACACTATAATCGTATAATTCAATTTTATTATATATTTATATAGATTAGGTAACCGGATAAAACAGAACGTGATATAACGGCGCATGAAAAAACAGAACATGAAGAAACAGAACGTTGATAAAACAGAACAGTATTGTAACATTTATATTAAAAAATTAACTTATATTATCTGTGAAAAAACATAGGTTTATATAAAATATTATTTTAAATTTAAATCTCTGAATATACTAAAAAATGAAATTCTCTAAATCTTGATTTAAACCAAAACTTCCCAAGTCAAAGAGAATCTAAATAAATAGTATTGCATCTATTCCGAAAATATTTTTTTAAATATGTCGTTTTAGTGAATTCATATTGGAATACACTTGACTGGTAGATATATATTTTTACCAGGGAAAATATAATTTATCTGGCAGGTGTTGATAAAATTATATGATTTCAACTTTTCTATACGTAATAATATGTATGTACATTTAGTTACTTGTCATTATTTATTCACATGCGATGTATACATGTTACAGTGAAAGTGTATTTTTTGGCGAAGTTATATTTTCACTAGTGAAGTCAAAATATATTTTCACCGATATATATAGGTATATATATATCACTACTATAATCAATTCTGATGCAATTTCGAATAGACAAATAGACGCATATGCGTCATTCCCAAATCTCGTTTATGTTCTGTTCTTTCACTGTTCTGTTTTATTAATGTTTTGTTTTTTCTTCGTTTTGTTTTATCAGCGTTCTGTTTTTTCAGTTATGTTTAATGAACGTTCTGTTTCATCATATTCTGTTTTTCCATGCGCTATTAAATCACGTTCTGTTCCCTTATGGAACCATAGAGTGACCATCGCAAGAGAGTTGCGTCAGTAGACAAAGAACGTGCAACGCAATTCTCATTCAACTGTCATAAATAAAAAAAATGGGTTGCAGTTGCGTTGCGTCGGTGGACGAAGGGCCTTACAGACTTACACGCTGTCATAGAAATGTCTACAATTTTAAATTTCATATTATTTTTCTTAGATTTTTAATTTGTTTTTGTCCCTAATGAAACATTAATTTCATCTACTTCCTCCAATATATTGCTTCGCATCACGCAGCGTTCCTCGATACGCATAAAGCACACTTTCCGATTTGAACGGGACGCGTTTTTCAGGGACGAAGCTGCGCTACTGTTCCAGCACAAATTAGACCACTACAGCCACTCCAGCAGCGCGCTGGAGGCCCTGCGGTGGGACGGTGTGAAATTCTCTCCCGTAGAGCACTCGCCCTGCCGGTCGCACGGCGAGGAGATGTTTGGCTTCTCGTGCGTGCTGGACGTCGACGACGAGAAGGGTATCGAAGGCGCCGCAGTACTACGAGCTCCGGACGACGCGCCTCGCATCCTGACCGCCAGCGAGGAGTACGCGCCTACCGCATTCGTCGTCAGGACGCAGTTAGTCGACGCGCCCGACCCGCTCGAAGGGGAGCTAGACCGCATCCTGAAGGCCGAGGAGACCATTTTGCGGAGAGCGATCCGCGAGCGCGACGTTCTGGAGAGGGCGGACGCTCTGACGACGACCGATCCCGGCTCAGGTTGGTTGCGCTCCTCGCGAACGGCGCCAGTCGGGAGCGGAGTCCGCAGTGTTTTAACGTATATTCGTAGATGTGGCCCGAATTAGGGAGATTCGAGCACCGAACCTGCGCCTCTGGGGCAACGTCGCAGAAGCGCTACTCGATGGCGGTCGGGTCCGAGTCGCCGGGAGAGACTGGAGCGACGTCAACCGCGTCGCTGACCTCGAATCTCTGCTCTCCGGCGTGGAAGCCCGCCGCGACGCTCTGGCAGGGGTCCTCCGCCGCCTAGAGAGCGCCGTGATGCGCGACGAGGTCCTTCCGAGGACCTTCGGCGTCGCCGTCGCTTCCGGCAGACTGATCACGAGAGGAATCGCATCGGCGAAGGAGGCGTCCGTCGAAACTCTCAACGGCCTCTCCGTCGACGCAACGCTGAACGGAGCGGCGAGACGCTCTGAGGGAGACGACGGACTCGCAGTAGGCGCGGTCGTCGTGGACGAGTTCGACGTGGAGGACGTCCGAGTGGAACTCTTCGAAGGGTCGTCGCTGCCTCTCGCGGAAGGATCTCCTGCGGCGGTCAATGGTGATCTTCGCGTGGAGGGGCACGTGCACGTGTTCAAAGACGCGAACCTGATCGGAAACGGCACGGTGAATGGCGTCAGGCTGTCTGAGGACGCGGTGATCTCGCGAGCGCCGGACGCCGACATCGAGAACGCCAACGCGGCCGCCCTGCTTTTCGACGACGCCTCCGTCGAGGGAGCGCTGGTCGTGGAGAGCGCACTCAACGGCTTCGACTTCAGCGAGAGAGGCTTCGCAGAAGCGCTGCGAGAGAAGCGCCGGCTGGACGCCGAGAGCGCGCGGAGTCGCACAGAGATGAATCTGGACTCGCTCACGGTGGCAGACGAACTACACTCTCAGGAAATCAACGGTCGCTCCTGGGAGGAGTTCGTCGGCAGCGCCGTGTTCCGCGACGGAGACTTCGAACTGACCGACTTGGACGTGGATGGGGTTTACTTATTTTTCTCAATTTGAAACTTATTATATTTTGAATTGCCTCGTAATGCATCAACGTTTTTCGTTCGCAGGAAACAATAGCGAGCGAGGAACTAACGCTGGACGCGCTGAACAGTCTGCAGTTCCCCGAGCTGTACCTGCGAACGAGAGAGTCGCTTCCGGCCGCGGTGGCGGCGCCCAAGAGATTCCTCACGGGCGCGCGGGCCGACAGAGTCGACTGCGAGGAGGCCGTATCCGGAGTGCTTCCGAAGGACGTCGTCACGCTGTCTTCGTCGCAGAACCTCGACAACTTCACCTTCTTCGATCTGACAGTGACGGAGAGAGTGAACGTGAGCGACTCGTTTTTTTACACGTTCGCTTTCGCTTCGAGCTGACGTTTTTTTTCGATCCGCAGGTTCGAGGCGACATCGCCGGCAGGGAGCTCGACGCCTTCCTGTCCAACCCCGATCTGTCCGAAGCGAAAACGGTTCGGTCAAACGCGATCTTTCGTCGGCTGCGCGTGGTCGGAACTACCGCCGTTCTGGGAAAGGTGAACGGTTCCGAGTGGAGCGCGCTGTTCGACGGGGTCGCAGTGAGGTCGGCCGACCCGGTGCGGGTGGACTCTCTGAAGGCGTTCGAGGGACGCGTCGCGGTGGAGAGCGGGGCGAGCGTGAGGTCCGGCTTCGTCAACGAACGGCGGTTCGCCGATTTCCTCTCCGTCGACGCCGACCAGACGGTCTCGGACGACATTCTCGCCGGAGATATATCGTTCGAGGACCTGACTGTCGGCGGAACGTTCGACGCGGTCGACGTCGCCGACTTGGCAGGTCGCTCCGTCAAGATCTCCGGGGATCGGGCGCTCGCGTCGGACGTGACGTTCGACCGGACCGATCTTCCGGCGGCGACGCCGCGGCTGCGGATCGAGCGCCGATGCAACGACTGGTCGATGGAGAACCTGCCGGACCTCGGGAGCGCGCGTCCCCTCGAGCTCGAGGCGCCTCGATTCGGAAAGCTGAGGGCGGGGCGAGTGGAAGTTGCCGGCGACCTGAGAGTCGACGGCGCTCCGCTCGGCGAGGCCCTGCGCCGCTTTGAAGGGTCCAGGCTGAGCAAAACGGAGGCGAGGACCGCGAGAGCGCCGTGCGTCGCGGGCGAAGCGCGTGCCGAGAGGCCATCGTTCGGACTGCTGAACGGAGCTTCGGAGGGGATGCTGAACGAGCTCGCCTACAGGTCGACTCAGACCAAAGAGCGAGTCGCGACGGTCGAAGACGCCGCGACGCTGAGAGCGAAGGGCGCGCTGTTCGCCGCGGAGATCGATGGCGTCGACTTGAGGCGCGCAGCGGAGAGAGCTGTGCCGGTCAAAGGAAGCGATGTCCTTTCCGGTCTGATGAGGTAAGCGACGCGAGAATCGCGGTTTAGCGCATTAAGTACAAATAGGACGTCTTTTCAGATTCTTTGACGAGCCGGTCGTCGAGAACATTCGCACGGAGGGGGGCCGGCTAGAACGGCTCGTCTCAGACGCGGTGCGAGCGGATGGCGGACCGGTCGAAATTGTCGGAACGAAGAGGTACCTGCGAGGTCTTGGCGCAACCGGAAACGCCAGGTTCGCGCTCGCCGCGGACGCGTTGACTCGGAGCGGAGAGCAAGTCATTGACGGAGACGTTCGAATTGCTGGGGAGCTGCGAGCAGACGGAGGCGTAGACTCGAGACGGCTGCTGAATCGAGAGGGTGCTGCATACGTCAAGCGGAACGTCGACGGTTCTCGTCACCTAGAGGGAGACGCGCGGTTTCCGAACGCGGTCCGAGCGAATCGACTGAACGTCGCAGGACTGGAAGCCGGCCTGGAGGGACGGGTCGACTCGGTCTCACTTTCGGCGCCCGTCCTGATCGCCGGCGATCTGCGGGTGCTGAAGCGTTTTGGCGGATACGACGTCGCAGAGATCGAGGAGGCAGCGCGTGCGGACGGAGACTTCTCGGAGGCGAGCGTGTTTTTCGCGAGGGAGTCGCCGCCAGTTGTCGAAGGAGGCGCGCTGCGGATCTCCGGCGATCTCTCTTGCTCAAGAGTGTTGGACTGCAGTCCGGACGAGTGGGGGACTGCGACAGAGGGAGGCTCCTACGGCGCGGGTGATAAGAAATTTGAGCACGCCGTGGTCGCGGGCGACGTCCGAGCGGAGGCTCTGGGAGATTTCGTCGAGAGAGACGACGGCCGCGAACGTCGCGGTCCGATGGCGTTCGATGCACTGTTCGTGGAGGGAGCAGTCGACGCCGCTGCCGTCGAAGGCGTCGCCGATCTGGGGGAGCTGTTCGCCGCTCGCCTGCAGAGAGACGGCGAACAGACGGTCGAAGGGGAGCTGGAGATGGAGGCGGGAGCGGCTGTCCACAGAGGTCGCACCGCAGGAAAGATAGGATCGGCGCTCGCGCCGGGCAACGGTGAAGACTTCGTCTCAGCGTCGATCGACTTTCGCGGAAATGTCCGCCTCGAGGGAGAACTGCGCGCGCCTCGAAGCGGTATTTCGGGACTGGACTTGGCTGAGTGGGCGAAGGGCGCGTCGTCCGCCGCCGAATGGAGGATCTCGGGAGACGCGACGTTCGAAGGAGGCATCGTCGGTGAGGGTGGTTTGGACAACCGCGGAGCTTCGGATCTGGCGAGGCTAGCGAGGGGCCGCGAACGACTCCTGGACCGAGAGAGGGGGGCGATCTCGGACTCGGAGAGGATCGCCGGAGAAAAGACGAGGATGCGAGAGATCTCTCCCGCGTTTCCTCCCGTCGGTCGTCTCCGACTAGGTTCAGAAGTCTTCCTGGTGGCAAACGACAAGCGAAAGTGCCACGGGCGGGTTTGGAGAAGAGCTCCGGACGGGGAGTGGAGGTCGATCGTCGGACCAGTGCCGATCGGCTGTCCTTCGCGTTGGGAGAGCTTAGGAGATGGACTGGCGGCGAGTTCGGAAGCAGGCGCTTGCGGGTGCTCTGAGGAGCCGGGGATAGTCGTTTGGACGTTCGACGGCGTCGACTTGCAAGTAAGTCTTTTCGATTAATTTTGATTTAAAAATAACACTTACTATAACTATGAAGACCATATTTTTTTCATAACTTTAAAAAATGCTGTATAACATTTACTATTAAATTCTAGCTGATTATTCCGGCGTTGACCGGGTTTTATTTATCTTAATTGACAATTTGAGTTTTTATATTATATTAAATTATTTTCATTCATTTTTTTAGAAACCGCGATATATTATGTAGTATAAAATTATTTATGAACTTTGTAATTCAAAAAAAGAACAATATAGACAATGTTTAAAAAATACTTAAGAGGGGGAATGATAACATGCTAGTAAATAGAGTAAATTCAGTGATTATTTTTAATGTTACAGGCCGTTCGTATCCTACCCCCGGCGGAGTCCATATGCGCACCTGCTCGAATGGAAGGCGTGCTATATGCGAAGTTGTCATCGGGTGTTTTTCTAAGGCACAGCATCTCGAAGACGGACGTTCGAACGGAAGAGGACAAATCCTTCGCCGACGAATGGAGAGCGTGCTTCGAGCAGGAGGCGACGGAAAGGGCTACTCTGAGATCCGGCGAGACGCGCGTGTTTCCAGCTGCCACCGCCGGAAGAAAGATATTGGTTACGGAAACGGACGATCGAATCGAGCTATTTCCATTCTGAGTCGTTAGGTTTATGGAATAAAATTCAAAACTGTCGTACTTCCGTTTTATTATTGTTTTTGTTTATTTTATAATGATGTTTAAAAAATAAAGGCAATGTTACAGAACATGACTTTTTTATAACGGAAATTTGGAACGTCGTCGAGCGGTAGACTGAAATGGGATACTCCTATGGCAGTTTAGATTTTAGACCTTATTAAAAGCGGCGATGTCGACGCTTTGCACCTGAAATCGAGATGGGAAATTAGAAACGCAATGTTGCAGCGATGCCAAGTATGAGAATTTATACTCACAAAATCTTCGAACTTTTCGATCTCCTCTTGAAGCCAGTCTACGGAAACTTTGTCGTCCTCGATGACACAGGAGATTTGCAGTTTCCGGATTCCGTAGGCGAGAGGGACCAGCTTGGACGCACCCCAGAGAAGACCGTCGCTGACTACGGTCCTCACTTTGTCTTCCATCGCCTTCATGTCGGTCTCGTCGTCCCAAGGCTTACAGTCCAAGATGATGTTGGACTTAGCGATCAAAGCAGGTTCTGAAATTTAACCGATACTTGAGATTTCGTCACGAATATGTAGAGAAATTACGATACCAAGTATCTTAAAACGCTGCAAGACACAAGCGAGAATTTTCGCAGGTTTTACAAAAAAAAGTCACGCTTGAAAAAAAATATTTCATTACGGACATCTTTCGAACTGGATTCATGCTAGACAAATAAACGGTAGATTAGGAATTTTTCTCTTGGAAAATGATCAAACACAAAACGTGAGTTTGAAATTTGTCAGCTTGATTTTCGTTTTCCTGTAGGTTTTTTAATTCTTTTCACTCTAATATCAAATCTAGGCAGAGCTTTTTAGTCATGTCACGCAGTGGAACCGCATATTTATTTACGATATTTTTAATGTTTCAAAAGCAATTGTTACTGAATACAAGTGTGTAGCAATTGACAATCTGCGGAACATTTTATTTCTTCATTTTTACAAAAATGTGACATGATTATTTTCATTTTCTTTATTTTTTAGTGTAAAAGTTTAACCCCAGATTTAAAAAATGAAAGAAAATTTCAGTTTCTTCTCAACCAACGGTTCCACTAAAAAAAGTCCAAGACAATAACAGAAACGACGACAGAAAATATTGAAATATTGGTGCAAGCTGATGATTCTGAATCAAGTGGAAGTCTGAGTGGAACTCTTAGAATGCGAGAAGTCACTCCTTTCGGTATTTAAGTGAATTATTTTTTGCTTCCGTTTTCATCTTGTAAATTTTTTTTATAACTAAATTAATATAATAGTATTGACATTTAATATCAATATATGTACATATATTGTATATGTCAATATATATAAAAATTTAATATATATTGACATATCAAGTATATGTCAATATATATAAAAATTTAACATCAATATATACATATATCACAAATGTCAATATATGTTTATGTACAATAGATTGCTATATATTAACGGTAAGGCGGGGTTTTTCGACTCAGTTGTGTTTGAGAAAACTAGAAATCCATATTTTACAATTGCAACAGTGGTGCAGCTAACTCATAGCAGTCATGCAAAGCACGAGGGCCCAAATTTCTAAACACTCAATATAAAAAAAAATTATTATCAATATAAAAAAAAAACAATATACACAATCGAGCTATAAGATCAACAACAATCACATAAAAAAATTTACAATCAATATCCGGCTGGCTATCGAGGTCGCCCAAAACATTCACATGGAATACATTTTAACCACCGTCTCCAATTCTCAAATCCATTGTCTATCCTTGCACCGGGTACAATAAAACAAAATATAATTTGGAAATAAAGCAACTAAAACTTTTTTACATTCGTTTCAAGAACTCATCTAGAAGCCATTTTAGCGTCTTTACTATACTATCTATCACGATATGGACTGATTTTCGATAAACATATCTCCGCATTTTTTGTACATGAAGTTATCCCTGTTTTGATTTTTAATTCACTGTTTTTACATTTTCAGTAATAATATACGTGATCAGTGATAATACTGATAATGTTTACACGATTAGTGATAATAGTTATGTGATAAATATTAATAAATCAAACATCTGATTAATGATTATAGTTACAAGTGATCGAGACATTTCTCGCCCCATGAGAAATATTTTTACGAGAATTAATCGGACATATTTAATTTAAACAATTTATTTTAAAAAAAATTCTTTACGAGAAATATCATGGAGCATTCAAAGAAAGTGATGAGTGGTGCACACATTGAATGCCAAGCGTTATTCCTAAAAGTGGAGCCGTGTGGCAGATTTATTTGTGAAAATTAAAATACAGTTTCATAATGATTTGTTTTTTATATTTACAATGGTACCAAGTAAATTTCAGACTGTGGATTGCTTACCAATATAATAATAAATTTGTGTTTAGTCAGCAAATATACATATTTGAAAAATAAAAACGATGCAGATTTACACGGTGATATTTGCAGGACTGTTTAATATTGATACTGTTGACAGCGAAAAATGTCGATACATTGTTACACGTTTGATAACAGTTTCTCAGGCATCATATCAATAACAATGAAATATTTAAAAAGTATTGGCGGCAAACCTCAGATTAGGGATTAACGAATATGTTGGAAAGCCGTAAGTAATAAAAAAGGAACTCGAATTTTATCTCAGAATATGACCTTCCAGGAAGTTTGAGCCATTTTAAAGGTGTGCCAGTTCATTGGTGATAATTCGTTCCAGACATCAGAGGAGACAAACCGATATCGGGAGAAAAATCACCGTAAATACGTAACTTCCGCTCACTTATGAAAATAGAAAAATGTTCTAGTTCCGGAATTTAAAAAATGGTTAACTTTATTATTAATTATGGCAATAGTTTGAAAATAAACCATTTTCGGATACTGGGATACCAATCCTAGAATTAAAACTCTGTAGTATGAATCCACAACATACATAATAAAATATTAAATTAAAATAGAATAAGTGTTTATAAGCGAGTGTGTTTTTCATCGTATTTTTCAGTAATTGAAAGAATATTGTGCAAATTTCACACAAAATGTCAAAGTTGCACGGTTGGATGTCGTGTGAATATCACCGTAGTGTTAAAAATGATTTAAATACATTTTTAACACTACGGATTGATATTACTATTACGAATAAATATACTTTTTTTTATCCGAGTTTTGGCCTATGTAATTTTTGATAATAATTTTTTAGTTAATATAATATTAGTAAGCGCTAAGTAAATATGCAGTTTAATGTGTGTTTTTGTTATATGAAGTCGAAACAGCGAAATGCACAAATTTATGCACATGGTATTAAATGTGTTAAAACGTTAAATTATTGCAACTGGTGTACTTTTGGATTTTTTAGCAGCGTAGGCGGCCAAACGTTCGTCTCTAATTTTGGCGGCTTCCGCGTCGTCTTCGGAATCAGAACCGAACAGGTCGACTCCGTCGTCATCGTCGTCGTTGGACGGCTTAGGAGCGGGCTGCGCTGGCGGTTTCGCTGGGCAGACCATGGGACGCGGGCAGGAAGTCGGCTCAGATTTCATCGGACAGATCTGCGTCGATTAGTCGATTAACGATGCGAATAAGCATAACAATTAAAATATTAACAAAAAACGAGTTCTCACTGCGATCCTAGGTACGATGCCGAAATTTTTCAATTCTTTGATTTCGGCTTGCAGACCTACGACTACGCCCTTCAAGTCGGCGAAAGCCAGCTTCAGCTGTTCCAAGTCGCTCTCCAGCTTGCTCGCCGTCTTGTCGGCGACGGTCGGAGCGTTGGCCAGGACGATGTCCATCTGAAAGCGAAAACGTTCCCGTGAGATTCGGTCGCGGGTGAGGGTGCGGAACGAGGCGACGATTCACTCACGCATTCTAAAGACTTCTTAATGTGTTCTCTAGCTTTGGCGACTTCGTCGGCGAGCGAGCACTGTCCGCCTCCTTTCTGAAAACGGAACCACTATAAATTATAATAAATACAATCAACGTAGAGTTAAAAAGCAATTATAATTAAGGTAATAAATAATAAAATACCAAACGAAACGAGTTTAATCGAAATAAGTAATAACGAAATACAATATTGGCAATTAAATAAAATAAAATACAAAACGAAACAATAGTAGTGCAATAAAACGATTAAAAATAAAGTACTAGAGAAGCCACTAAAAACACTCTTCTACTGAAAAGTACCTCAGCGGAGTCTCGGGCGGCTCGGACCGGGGCGTCCGGCGCCGTCTCTCGGATCGTCTGTTGGACGGCGATGGCGACGGCGGCCGCTTTATTTTTTTTCGCACCTTTCGCTTTCGACTTTTTCGTTTCGGTCTGCGATTTGGCTTTTTCGGCTTCGGTCGGCGCTTTTGGCTTTTCCGCTTCCGCTTCCTTCTTCTCGGGCTTCTCGGGTTCCTCCGGCTTAGCTTTGGCTCCGCGGCGACTCTAAAAACGACTCGATTCGATAGTCGCCTTACGTAACGTTCGCGACTTTTACAAAAAATCGACTAATCTTTTTCACTTGTTAAGAATGATGACAAAAGAGAAAAATAAAAGTACAATCCGTTTCTTATTAGCTAGTCGCATTATGGGCAACGACACCATCCCAGCGCTGCTGCTGCTGCTTAACTTGGGTGATCGGTCGTTGGCTACAAAGCGAAGGCAAATATTCGAAAAACGAATAGCGAATAGTAACCGGCTCGGTTCGGAAAATTTTGATTGACAATCGGAAAAACGGAACAACGGAACATCCCTCGGTGTCGCGTCGAGAGGTTATCGGCGTCACTCGTTATACCTTGGCCAGGTTCTGGTGGTGCGTCTTCTCGGCTTCGGCGAATTCGAGGCTGTTCTGCCAGTAGTACGCGTCTTGGGCTGCCATTTTATAGACCGATTCGACTGCGACTGACAGAAAGGGCGACACGCGTCCGCGCAGTCCGAACCGGGGAGAGAGAAGGAGGACGATCCGAAGTAACGAGCGAAATGACCGAAACCGAAATCGATAAGAATTGACGCAAATAACATTTGAAGCAAACAGAAACTATTTTATTGACAAAATGTTTATTGTCGCGCAGAAAAAATATCCGACTAATTTAAATTGTTTTTTTGCCCTTCTACGAGTTAGCGCCGTATAGGAGCTAACCCCTAAACGTCAAAACGAAACGTCACTTTCGCCGACATGTGTTCGCTGAACGAATCGGACGACGAGCAAATCCTCGTAGGGAAAAGCGAAGAGGGCGAGTGCTCGGACAAATGTAGAAAGTGCGGCGGCGATGACGCGACGGTGACCCTCCGTCGCGTAGATCGCTATTGTACGCCGTGCTTCGTCGCCGCCCTCGCGCACAAGTTCAGGGCCAACTTCGGCAGGGAGAGGAGCCTCCGGTCGGGGGCCAAGGCGCTGTTGGCGCACGCCGGAGACCTTAACTGCGAGGTTCTGCTGCGTCTGGTCGGAGAGGCTCTAGACGACGCTTTGTCTCATAAGAAACTCAAACTCACCCCCGTTGTCGTGCATCTCGACGGTCGCTATATTTTATTTATTACATACTTATTTTCAACGCCTAATATTTATAATAATACGTACTTCAGAAGGATCCTTGCGTCGCGATTCGGCAGATCGAAGGAAGACCGTCGAGTCGTGCGTTTTTCCGGTCCGAATTGTACCCTTGCGCGAATCGCTTCCGAAAGAAGAGAGAGATTCGCTGGAAAAGATCGTCAGCTCCGTCCGAGACTCCACCTCCAAGCGCGACTTCCTCAAAAATCTCAGGCGGAGGCTCCTGTTGAGGATCGCACGAGAATCCGGCTGCGCCTACGTTCTGTCGGCGGAAGCGGCCGCCGATCTGGCCGCCGACTCCCTGATCAACGTTTCGCTCGGCGGCGGAGCCCACATGAGGTGCGACGTCGTAAGTCTCGATTTCCCCCGCCGATGCCGCGTATTAACTCGTTCGCCTAATTCTGATACGATTGCAGGGTTTCATGGACGACAGAGACGAAATAACGATTCTGAGGCCCATGCGGGACTTCACTTCGGAAGAGTTGGAAGCGTTCGCGGACGCTAAAAAAATCGGCCGCCGGAAGACGGTCCTCGAGAGCGACGGGTTCGCAGACCTGCAGTCTCGCATCGGGAGCTTCGTCTCAGAGCTGCAGCGCGACTTTCCGGCTACAGTTTCCACAGTCTTGAAAACCAGCAGCAAGCTGGAGACCGAAACCGAACGCGAGCCGGACCGAAAATGCGTTCTCTGCTCGGTGAGTCAAGATGACTGAATTTAACTTCAGTATTACTAAAATAGAACGATGAGAAAATATTTTAATCGCCGATTCCAAAGCTTTGACGCGTCCAGTCGAACAACAAAATAACTGAACCAAAACATAATATCCATTTAGGTAAACGTTGTTCAAAATAATTGTTTGCGCATTACAATAATAATAATTGAGCATTTAATAAATATATCTATGTTCAATAAAACATATTGAATTGAGCAACATTTTAATTATAGTGTGCATTAAACTAAATAAGCTGTGCACTAGTGTGCCGTCAGTGTAGCCGATGACACGAGACACAGTGGGTGTCGTTGACAATAATGCGACATGTTATTAAACCATAAACAAATATAATCAAAACATACATATAAAATATGTTTGTCATGCTTTGTTACTTTATTCAATTAAGGAAACCCGTTACATTTTTATTTTTGCGAATTGTCCTAGGAATACTATACAAATTTACACCTCCGTACAATATTCCCCTGGTCGTACTCATTTTCTTGCACCTACTATCCTTAAATTATCTATTTCTAGAATTAAATCTATGTACATCTTTATTTCTTATTAAATACTTCAACGTGTTATTTTCTAACATATATAAATAGTGAAACATTCATCTTCAATATTTCTCGAATGTCCAATCTTTCAATCATTCTTCTACAACTAGTAAATTTATTTTTATTTGACCACTTCATGCTCTGGTTTTTTTCAATAAGTTATCAAGAACGAACCGATTTTTTTTATTGCATTTTTATAATCTATGTATAATTGGAAAATATGTTTTTTTTCTCTTTTTTAATTAATTATTATAAAAATCGTAAGAAACGAATTTTAAAATTAACAAAATACAATATAAATATATATTATTTAGACAAACAGTTATGAAATTAGGTGTCACACTTTTCAACAATGATGCTGCATGACTTTAAGAAAAAATATATTTATAATAATAAATAGATTATCACAGATTGGAAACGACCATAACAAATTTATTGAAAACACGGTACGGCGCATAATGCTACTTCGCATTGGAAGCAACAATATTGAGTCTTTTCTGACCCTTTTTCTAAATCAAATATTATAAAAATATGTTATTACAAATTGCACAAAAATAATTATTAGTTCACTTTCAAAGTTCACAGAAATAACAAAGAATATTGACATTTATAAAACTGACGATTTATGTCGCCTAATCGCCGGCATACAAAACTTTTAAGGCTCGGGCACACAGAGAGCGATCTGTCGCAGCGGGAAGCGATATCTGACTGCGGCGACAGATGATCTGGTTGTATTATGCGACGTTGCATCAGCTCTGTCTGACTGATGCAACATCGCATAATACAACCAGATCACCTGTCGCCGCGGTCAGATATCGCTTCCCGCCGCGACAGATCGCTCTCTGTGTGCCCGAGCCTTTATGGACCACGTAACCTTAACTCGTTTCTATATATAGAAATCGCACATTTGCAAGAAGAATCATAAAGCAAAGTGCCGCCCGTGTCGGTACGAGCACGAGCATTAAGTGGATAAAACTACTCTCATTGTCCTATTTTGTAATTTATGTAACATTGTCTTATCTATTTTATTAAGCATATAATATAATGTCACACAATTATTGAATTGGGGCAATATAATACTATTTTAGATTACTTTTTCTGTATTTATTGTCCTATATCCCTATTTATCTTCTTTTTTTTTGATTATGTGATTGCAACGTTTCTTAAAAAAATATTTCATGTCTACAATTACTTTTAAATATTTTATATTATTATATAACATATCTTTATTATTAATAAACATACATTTAGTTTCAATACATTATTTTTTAACTATCTTTCTATTATACTTAATTCGTCATTTAAGGTTCTACAACTTCTTTAACACTATCACCTATGCAATAAATTAAGAAATCGTTTGCGAACAGATGCATTTTACATTTTTTATTATTATTTATTATATCATTAATATATAATATAAACAACAACAGTACTAATTTAGACCCCTGCGGAACACCATTTTATTATTTTCTCTTTGTAATAAGCAGAATTTATTTTAACCTTTTTAAATTATTATTAAACCATCTTAAAACCATTTCACTTATACTAATTTGTTTAACATTATACTTTTGTTATTGTTTCGAAAGCTCTCTTGTAATCCAAGAAAACTACTCCAATAATTTTGTTCCTAATCCTCTTTTTAAATAGATTTGTCGCAGAGTTATTGATGGGATGTTCACTGCTCTGACCGACACGCCTAATCTGTCCAACAATTAAATGAAAAACTTTTTATAGTTAACCAATAACTTGTCGCATTATAATAACCCGTCCAAAGCTGCTTAGCTTCCGACATTAACGCACGGTTTATTTATTTGAATGCACACTATAAATAAAATGTTGCTCAATCTAATATTTTTTATTTAAATTCAAATATACGCATCTTAAAATAATTCCCTTTTATCCCTACAGTGCATATTTGAATCGTTATGCATTTTTACGTATAACTTTTTGCTAAACTTGTTTGATCCTACGAATACAGATTAATTTAAATATGATTCATCGGTTTATCTTATGATTCATTTCTGAAAATCAAAACAGTTCGTAGCCCGTATACTTTCGGTGGGTGAACATTGCTGACGATTTTGTGCTGCTTTATAAAAGAATAACTTCGAGTGCTTCTTTAAAGGTATGTTCATTTTTTTATATGCTATAGTATCTATCTTTTATTATTATGTTGTGATCTAACATACTTGACGATGCATATATGCATTGCTGTGCGATTGTGAATATGAAATATTTTCTTTAGTTATAAGTTGAATTTTTTTTAAATTGAGTTTTTATTATTTATTTTATATGCCTTTTAATACAAAAATGACCCGATTCGATCTAATTGAAAATATACCTGATAGCAGCGGCGATGAATTAAAAGAAGAAAGCGAAGAGGAAGATAACGAAATTATTTCGTGAATATTTAGAAACTAATGATATTTCAGAAATGGCAATTGTGGTGCCTCCCGTTGAAAATTCACAAATAGAATATGAAGAATCCTTTCAATTTGAAAAAGAACCTTCTACTTCACAAATTGGAGATAATTTGACCACTTCTAAAGATAGACATTTATTATGGAAAAAAAAATAGTATTTCGAATCTATCAACTACATTTATAGGGAGTACTGTACTGCCAGAATCAATGAGAAATCCATATTAATTTTTAAAATATTTTTTCGGAAATAAATTAATGGAGAAAATTGTAAAAGAAACTATAAAATACAGAGTTCAACAGAATCCTGCTAAAGCTCTCGAATTTTCGAAAAGATTTAATGAAATACATCAGAATTGTTATATTCACTTAGATTTCGAAAAAATCTGCATTTTAACAAGTACTGAAAACAAATTAGAGATAAATTGAGGCCAATTAAAGATTCCATTTCAAATATTTTTTAACGGTTCCATTCCAATGGAAGAAATGTTATCCTTAGATAGGCAAATATGTGCTACGAAATCTCACCATCACCTGAAGCAATATTTGCTATTAAAACCACACATGGGATATAAATTATTCGTCTATTCAAGAGTTTCCGGATTTTGCTACAAATTTGAAATCTATACGGGGATGAAAAATAATCCTGAAAATGCTTTCCAGGCGAACCAAAAATTGGAGGCAACAGCAACGTTGTTATGCGATTGTCGAGAGAAATACTGAAGCATTGTAACTATAAATTATATTTTACATCTATGCCATCAATCAGAAGTTTGGCAAATAATGGTATTCTTTCTTTGGGAACTGTGAGGCGAAATCGTATACCTTCCTGTAAAATGCCCATTGAATCTGAAACGAAAAAAATTGAAAGGGGAACAACAGAAAAATTTATAACAGATTTTGAAGGCGTACAGATAAGTAACGTCTATTGGACAGATCAAAATTGCTCCTATTTGTGGGTATAGATCACATTACTATGGTAAAATTTAAAAAAATTAAAATAACTTGCCCTGCCGTAACGGGTGAGGTTGGTTTATTGGATAGTATGATTGACTGTTATAAAATTAAAATGCGTTTATTTTACCATTTATTGGATTTTACAATAATTAATTCATGGTTTCTTATGCATAGATGTAATGGTGGAAATAATTCGATGAAATTAGCAGATTTTAGATTGAAATTAGCACACACTTTGTGCACAATTGGATTCCCTTCTTCAGTTAAACAAGGAAGACCATCGGGCTTACAAGAAAAAATTGATTTGAAGAGAAGCAAACCAAAAATCGATTGCAATGTAAATTTCCTTCCTGTAAAGCAGACATATGTAATTTGCGAAAAATATAATGTAGCGCTATGCATATATAAATCAATCATAACTTTTAATAAAACATAAAAATATTTTTTTTATTATTTTTCCTGTAATAATTCCCACTGATTAAAATATATTTTTTTTTAAATAAAAAACCACACTGTAGAGTTAAATCGCACCCGTTCAAAACTATAGAAGCTACCTACCTACCCATTCAGTGTGAATGTCGGTACAAGAGCGAAGCTAGTATTTCTTGATTGTGGGATTGAGTTTGAACAGTATAAAAACTCCGAGAATCAAATTCGCTGTCAATCGTCAGCGAATTTGATTTTATTTTAATAGAATTTCAGTTTATCGAGCTGTTCAGCAAGATATTTTCAATCGAAAAAATTAAAATTAAATCTGACCGTTGTCATAAAAACAATTATTTGAACATGAGCAACAATGTCACAATGCATGTTTGTATTACTGTCGAACGTTTCCCAAGATACGAAATAACTCTGATTTGAAAACATTTGATGAATAAATATTTGCGTTGTCGGTTTCAGTCAAATTTGGAGACGGTCCGGAGTGAATGCAGCGCCGTCGGAGCCGTGGAATACTCGGAAAAGGTGTCGCAGAGCTGCGGCGGTCGGTGCGATTGCGCCAAAGAACGAGATCTTTTGGAGTTTTTCTGCTACAGGTGCAGACTGATGAACGTATCTTCACTGCCAGCGTCGGTGCTCTCGGAAGCTCGGGAGAGACGCAGCAGGACGAGCGCGTTGGAGAAGATTAAAGATTTTCTTTTGTAACGATAATAATATAAATAAAACGAGACCATAAACTGTTATATTACATACGTTTTTATTTTATCGAGGAATACAAAGTTTTAGTCGGGAAAGAAAGAGAGATTTGTCCATATGTATATATGTACATATTGTAAACGTCCGCTTAAAAAAATAACAACACTACTCGGCCGACGGCAGCGGCGCTTGGACGTTGCCGGGCGGCGGCGAGATGGAGAGGCCGGCGCGCACCTTGACTGGGTCTGTAACAGAAGGTATCGTATTAGGTTAGGTCAGGTTGGCGAAGGAGCCGATTCGACGATAGTCAACTGACAGAAATACGGGTGCTCCATGGCCTCGTGCGCAGTGAGGCGGTCGTAGTGGTCGTAGCGCAGCAGGCGGTCGAGAAAGTCGAGCGCCTCGGCGGTGATGAGGTGGTGGTTGTCAGTGTTGACGAACCTGTCCCAGCGCTTTCGCGAGTGTCTGTGGAGTTGCAAAGAGGTGAGCAAGTAGAGCGATAATAGGAAAAGCAAATTAATTACCGGCCCATCAGCTCGTGGAAGCGCGGGTCTAACTCGATGTGGTACTTGTCGAGGTAGTCGAAGAGCTCCTCGGTGCCGAGCACCTTTGTGATGCGCACCAGCTGGTCGTAGTTGTCGTGGCCGTGAAAGAAGGGCTCCTTGCGGAAGATCATGGAGGCGAGCATGCAACCGAGCGACCACATGTCGAGCGAGTAGTCGTACATCTGGTAGTCGACGAGCAGCTCGGGCCCCTTGAAGTAGCGCGAGGCGACGCGCACGTTGTACTCCTGGCCCGGGTGGTAGAACTCGGCCAGGCCCCAGTCGATGAGGCGCAGCTTGCGGTTCTCGTGGTCGATCATCACGTTGTGCGGCTTGACGTCGCGGTGCATGATGCCCATCGAGTGGCAGTAGTCGAGCGCCTTCAGCAGCTCGTACAGGTAATAGCGGATGTCGTAGTCCGACAGCGTCTGGTACAAGTGTTTAAAGTCCGAGTTGTTGACGTGTTCGAAGATGAGCGCCGGAGTGCGCGACACGGGGTCCTTGACGACCGCCTGCAGCGTGATGATGTTGGTGCCGCCCGTCAGGTTCTCCAAAATCTTGATTTCGCGCTTGATCTTCTTCTTCTTCACCGGCTTCAGGATCTTGACGACGCAGCGCTCGTTGCCGGAGATGGCCTCGAACACTTCCGAGTACTTGCCGCGCCCCAGCTTGCGCACCAGCTGGTAGTCATCCTGGTTGCCCCAGTTCACCACGTAGTTCTCGTAGTCCCAGTAGTCGCGCGGCTTGTTCGAGTTCACGTCGGAGTAGACGCGCGCCTTCGACGGCAGCGCCATCACTGCAAAGCGCCTCCTCGTTACCGACCGCACCCGCACGAACAGAACCCCGCTCGGCTCATGCCCCGCTTCGCTCTCGGCGGACGGCGGACGGCGAACGGCGGACGACGGACGACGGCCCGCTGCCGAGGCGCGAGGCGCGAGCCGGCGAACAAGATGGCCGCCGCCCGCGAGGTCCGCGAGCCGCCCGTCCGCTAGGAGCTAACGGAGGGGCTAACTATTTATACCTAATATTCGATTACAATCGAGTCGCTATTATTCGCCAATTTATTTAGACCGATTTTTAAAAAAAAATTTGCAGTTCTGGGAGCTAACGGAAGGATTAATCCGAAGGGTCGACGCTAACGAACCATACTCGACGAGCAGCAGCGCTAAACCCGCGGCCGCCAGCGGCCGCATCTCGACGGGCAGTGGCTCTGAATAGATCGTTCGCTAATATTAGATCGAACTAAATCGCCGCGAATCGACTGCAACGATTAAATAAAAAGCGTATTTATTACGCCTGTCTGTTAAAAACACTATTTACGTAACGATCTAAAAATTTTATACTCGTCGAAAGGGCGATGAATCTTACATTGTTTATGTGATGATTTGCATCGATTCGGACGTCATTTGAATGTGGGCAGATAATGTCTCTTGCCCACCCCCCATTGAATGCATGTCATCTAATGAAATATTATGAATCTTAATGAAATCGAAATATTTAAAAAAAAGGACCAAAAGCTAAAATCACGTCCCTGATTCTAAGCCACAAATTTTTGGGTTATCTATCAAAGAAAATATAAAAAAGCAGTCTCAAACCTATCCCGAAAATATTTTTTTGTATTGTTCTCAGTAGTACAGTTAAAACTACCTCCTAAAATAATTTGGGCTCGGATAGTAATTTTGAAGAAAGTTTTATGCATCTGCTTATGTTGAAATTACTTTAAAAATAAAAGAAAAGGAAAATACATTGGGTTCATCCAGGTAATAAGTTAAGAGGAAGTAGAAGCAAATTCTATTGCCTAGTGAAAGAACTAGAGAGCGGCGAGAAAAGATTCCATCTCTATTTCAATTCGCGCCACATCACCCCCACCGCCGCTGCTCTGGCGGCGATCGGAACCAAGCAATCGCCGACACGACACAACGCGCCACACCACGCCACGACACATTTCTAATGCGTTACGACATTCCGAGCCACGATCATGTAATTCTACCTTAACTCACTGCAACGAATCCTTTTCTGACCTCACTTAAATGCACAAACAATTCGTTCTATGTTAAATATCACCCTATTTCTACTAGTGAACATATATTTAAACTGATTAAAATGCGCTAGTGATATTATACTCCGCTCTAAAATGTCTATGAAACTCAATTTGACAATTGCGAATCGTCCATTTGCTGTTCAAACCCAAACCTAACCTAATAAAAGTTCTACAACGAATTATAGTTTTAGAGCTTTCATTAGGTCAAAGCGAAAATATAAATCAAGCCAACCCATCTCTCAGGGGAAAAATAAGTGGAAGAAGTGCAGACAGATGTCGCATCTCGTATATTGCTCTTGGATATTAGAGCAATATACGAGACAATAGTTATCTCTATCAATGTTACTACGAACTGATATAAGAATATTGGTCAAAATATATTTGAACCGAATTTTGGTCAAGAGGAGAGCACAAAAACAATTATCAAAATTGTCAAAAGCAATATAATTGTGTCGGCGCCATTTCAGTGGGACAGCGCCGACACGATTTTATTATTTTTGTTGTTGATTTTTGACTTCTGAGAAGGGATAATTGTTAATTCGCTCAAAATTCGGTTTAGATATGCTTCATTCGAATTTCGCTTATTGTTAAGTCATTATATTGATATAACACAATAAACAGGGAACCCCTTTAATTTGGCCAAAAAAATGCATGTCATTTAATAAAATACTAAGAATCTTAATTATATGATAATATTGAAAAAACGACTACGGATTAGCCAACTTTTGCTTCCCCTTGATAAAAGCTGAAATAACGTGCATGGCGTAGGGCCACTTTTTATGCGGCAGCCTGCGCCTTCGCCGAGAGTCGAGCCGATCGCTGCATGCGAAGTCGCGGGGCTGGATTTTATGGGCCCGTTCGGCAGCGACGCGATTCTCAAATCGACAACGATACGTTTTTGGACGTTCGTATCGTTCTGCAAACTCATATCACGTTAAGCTAAGGAAAAATGATTTAATTTATATTTAAATTATAGAATTTAAAAATATATAAGCAATAATACTATTATATAACTCGAGTCTAGAAACGTAAGAGTTTATCGGCGGGGCGGTAAAAAAATAAAACATTCCGTTTCGATATACTTCAGTAAAAAATCACGACTCACTGTTGGATGGCAAACGTTTTGTAATCAAATGATTCAAATAATATGTAGGGAGCCTATTGATATATATTTTTGTTTAGATTTTATTATGGCCAAAATTTGACGGCACTCTGGTAGCACTGGCGTGACGGACCTCTTCTCTTGGCAACTTCGGCGGGCTTGTGCACCGTCTGCTCACATACTTAATTATAACGTGTAACTATTAATACTCTTAAATAAAATACTACTGCAGCGGGTTAATCGGTGCCTAATTGCCACCCGTCATCTTTCGCCAAAAATGTAACGAACCGAAAATTTGAAAAGTCGCTCGATAATATCGACGACGGTACGCGAATTTCGGTAAAATATAAGATATATAAATAATAATACAAGAAAACCGATACTTTACGACAGCGTTGGTCAGAACATTTAAAGCAAATCTTGTTGCCAATTTATATAATCCTTCTTTTAATTAGATTCGTTGCATAGAATTATTCATTCATTTAATTTGCGGTGTTCGCTGTTATGAACAACCCTCGCCCGCTGCCGCTCGTTCGCACTTAACCTGTTTAAATCTTAGAACATATTTATGTAGTAAAACGTTGTTGGCCGTTTTCATAGCCGTTAAAGCCAGACGTAACGTGACGCAACGGAGAGTTCATAACCATTGGTTTCTGGGCATAGCGCCGAATTCTAAACAAGTACTAAAAACAGATTTGAAAATACTGTATTTTTTTTACGAATTTTCTGTCGTCGACGACAATTTAGTTTCTATAAAAATAATATCTTGAAGTTAGTTTTAGACTTATACATTAGGTTTGGTAGTAAAAACTTTAGAGATTTCCGCTGTATACACATAATCGAGAATATCTGACAGCGACGCGATCGATATTGAATCTTCTAGCATTTTCACAAAATTTGAGGAAACTATATTAACGCGTATGCGTTTACGGCTGACCCGAAACATTCTACCGATTCGTTAAAATGCAATAAACGCATGTGAGAAAGTTTTCTTTTATTGGCCCATTTCACTGAGGCCCACTTTAATTTATATATCCCCATATTAGATTTGAATGGTTCTAGGACACTAACCCCCTGGACATTTACCCCCCGGACAATAACATCCCGTCAATACCACTCTGGACATTAACCCCACGTACAAATAACCCCCTGACAATTAACCCCCCGACAATTTACCCCCGTGCAAATAACCCCCCGACAATTAACCCCCGCCACGTATAATATTTTAGGGACGGTGATGATGGCTGGTGGCAATGAGACACAGATTGAGCCGCTGCAGTAATATATTTATTGACGGTTACAGTGTTTACATTACAAGGGGCGCGGACGCGCGTCGGCACGCGTCCGAACCCTTACAGGCTTGCCGGTCGAGAGAGCGAAAACCGTCACAACAGTGCTACTTCAGCGCCGACCAGTTTTGGCCATAACAAATCTATATTGGCTTCCATAATATAATATAAGATAATACAGATATTAATTAACACGTTTCGTGTAGCTCTATTATTATTATTTTAATAATTTATTTAGGTTAATAGCTAATCTTTACATCAAACAAATTTGAACTTAATATATATGAATAATATATAACATAAACAGAAAATAAAAATAAACATAAAAAAAATACTTTATATTATAATTTATTTCTTAATGTACCAAAGTGTTTTTTTATTCCATCTAAGAAACCCGTTATAGTTTTGTTTTTGCGGATTGTCTTTGGAATACTAGTATATAAATTAACACCTCCGTACATAATTCCCCTAGCCGTACTCGTTTTATTTTACCTAAATATCTTTAAATTTTCACTATTTCTAGTATTAAATTTATATACATCTTTATTTCTTATTAAATACTTGGTAAAATACTCTGGTAACAAATTATTTTCAAACTTATATATAAATACTAAAACATATTCAATATTTCTTGAACATTCAACCATTCCAATCTATCAATCATACTTTTACAATTAGTAAATCTATTTTTATTTAAGACTACTCTCATTGCCCTATTTTGCAACATTTGTTGTCTAATTTATTTAACATATCTAATATTGTTGCACAATAATTAAAATAGGCCAATATTATACTATTGTATTTTTTTGTGTTTATACCTAACATGTTTCTCATTCTAGATAATATACATATTTACTATTTTTTTTTAATATGTAATTACAACTTAATAAAACATATAATAACGCCATTACCAAAGTTTAACTGTATTATAAATATGTATCTGCCTAAAGAAAGATAAATATTATTTTTTTAAGGCCACAATCTTTCTTCTCAGCGTAAATTACAATTTATATATGTATAATTAATTATTCTCTCTCTCTCTCGTAAATATGTTAGTTTTATTAATATTTTAAAGATTCTGTATTTCTTGAGTGAAATAAATTATTATTTATTATTTATTTATTTTATTTTATTAATTTATTTAGCTTAATAGCTAATCTTTACATCTAACAAATTTAGTAAACATATATAAAATATATAAAAAATACATAACAGAAAGAAAAAATATACAATAATAAAGACTTAATACTATAATATTTTATTTCTATATGTACGAAGGTGTTTTTTTATTCCATTTATAAAACCCGTTATATTTTTGCTGTTTCGGATTTCTCTTGGAAGACTATTATATAAATTAAAACCTCCGTACATAATTCCCCTAGCCGTACTCGTTTTCTTATACTTAATTATCTTTAAATTTTCTCTATTTCTAGTATTATATTTATGTACATCTTTATTTCTTATTAAATACTTATTAAAATAGTGTGGTAACATATTATTTTCTAACTTATATATAAATACTAAAACATTCATACTCAATATTTCTTGAACATTCAACCATTCTAATCTATCAATCATACTTTTACAATTAGTTAATCTATTTTTATTTAAGATTACTCTCATTGCCCTATTTTGTAATTTTTGCAACATTTGTTTATCTAATTTATTCAACATATTTAATAGTGTTGCACAATAATTAAAATGGGGCAATATTATACTATTGTAAATTAATTTTTTTGTATTTATACTTAATATATTTCTTAATCTAGATAATAAACCTATTTTTCTACTAATTTTTTTTAATATGTAATTACAATGTTCTTTAAAGTTTAATTTTGTATCAACAATTACTCCTAAATATTTTATATTATCCACTATTTCTATATTAGAGTTATTTATTACTATTTTGGTACTATCATCTAACACATTTTTATAATTAATAAACATACATTTAGTTTTATTCTCATTTAATTTAAGTACATTATTCTTTAACCATATCTCTAACACACCTAATTCATCATTCAAATTACTCACAACTTCTTCAATGTTATCACCCATGCAATAGATCAATGTGTCATCCGCAAATAGATGAACTTTACATTTTCTTACGTTATTAACTATATCATTCATATATAAAACAAACAACAATGGTCCCAATTTAGACCCTTGTGGTACTCCATAATACACTAACCTCTCTTCAGAACATACATTATTTATCTTAACTTTTTGTTTTCTTTTATATAAGTAATTATTAAACCATCTCAAAACTATATCACTTATACCTATACTCTCCAATTTCTTCAACATTATTTCTCTGTCTATTGTTTCGAAGGCTCTCTTGAAATCCAAGAAAACTGCTCCAATGATTTTGTTTGTATCCTTAGCCAACAGCCAATCATTTATCACTACTTGTAATGCAGTTTCAGTGGAATGCTTTTCTCTGAATCCCGATTGTTGTTCACATATTATGTTTTGAGAAGTAATAAATTCCTTTAATTGTTTGATTACTACTTCTTCTATTATTTTTTCTATACACGGTAGCATGTTGATTGGTCTCATTTCTTCAACTTTTTTACTATTTTTTATTTTAGGTATAGGTACAATAGTAGCAATCTTTAAATTTTCAGGCATTTCTCCTAAGGAGAGTGCTTTATTTATTAAATAATTTAATTTAGTTCCTATTATTTCCCATGTTTCTTTAATTATATTTATATCTAGTTCATCAGTACTAGTTCCTTTTTTAAATTTACATATTATGTTATGAATTTCATCTAATGATACTGATTTAAATTTACTAAATTTTACAATTATTGTTTTATTATTATATTGTACTAAATTACTAATCCTTGGTATTGAATTTACAATTTCTTCTATGCTCTCAATGTAATATGTATTCATTTTTTCTGCCATTATATAAGGATCTTGATATATATTTCCATTAATTTCCATTTTTATTATGTCGTTTTTCTGAGTTGGATTAATTAATTGTTTTATTGATTTCCACATCTTATTTGGATCATTTTGTATTTCATCTATCAATTTTTCATACCATTTCTTTTTAGCCATTCTTAATACTTTGACTGCCATATTTCTACATTGTGTGTATGTTTTCCATTTTTCATTAAAGACTTTATATTCTATTTGTTCTGTTTTTAATATTTGAAAAATTTTGTATGACTCATCTCTTTTCTTTATAGCATTTTTAACATCATCATTAAACCACGGTTTTGGGTTGTATCGATATTCCTTTTTAAAATTATATTGACTTTTTGTTTTACAATCTACTATATTCTTATAAATTTTGTTCCATATCCTATTAACATCCATATTATCTACATTCCAGTCACATTTTTGTAATTCTAATCTTAATTTATTAAAATTAATTTTTTTAATTATATCAATTTTTTTTGTTTTTTTAAACTTAAGTTCATTATGTTTTTCTATATAAATATATACAATTGAATGGTCAGTTATTCTTGGAGTTGATTTTACTTCACAATAAATTTTTTTGTTGTTGGTAAATACTAAATCTATTAATGTGCTCGATCTATTATTAGTCCTTGTATTTTCTTTGACACATTGTCTTAAACCAAATATATTTGATATTTTTTCTAATTTTGCTGTGTAAAAATCTTCACATTTGTTCCAATTAAAATTCCAATCTCCAATTATTGATACTGCCCATTCGTATTAAACACTATTTTATTAAAATAATGACCATTTATTATTATTAGGGGGGTTTTGACGGGGGGGTTATTGTCCGGGGGGTAAATGTCCAGGGGGTATTTGTCCTGATACCAAGTTTTTTAGACCCAGACCCGTCGGGTCCAAAAAACTCGGATTTTCTCAAACCCTAATTACGACTTACAATAAATGAGAATTTAATGAAGCATAATTATCCCTCCTCATAAGTCAAAAATCCACGCCAAAAATAATAAAATCGTGCCGTTGCCGTTGCAGTGAGAACGTTGCTCTCTTACTGACCAAAATTCGGTTTGAATAAACTTTATTCAGCCCTTTTATACCAGAAGTCCATAGTAATATCGGTAAGGATAGCTATAATATTTTTAATACATAGTGTAAAAGCAAAGAAACTATTTTGCAATATGCAATATTTGACATTTGCCTGTAGTTCTTGTTCCGTTTATTTTGTCTTGAGGTAAATATTTTGGACTAGATCTAATGAAAGTTCTAAAACTGTAGTTGAACTCGAAGTTGAATTCTTCAATTGTATAGTAGACAAGACAACCAACGTAATTGAAGTTATATTTGATAACCTGAAATATTATGGATCCTTTTTTGAATACCATCAATGGTTTAATAAATGTTTCGCCTGAAGCATTGATATAAGATTGCAAAAAAATAGACCAAAATTTGAAATTTTGAACAATCTTTGAAATTTTTCAAAATTATACAGCATTAAAAACCATTTTAGATCACGAATGACCGAAGAAAGATGAAAAGGGCTTTCAATTTTATCTATCGAAACTGAGATGGCATATGAGCTCGTTTGCAGGAAACTGTCAATGATTTTGCAAACATAAAAGAAAGAAAAGTTAAATTTATATAGTGTTTAAAGTATATTCTAAATTTAAATGATATTACTTCGAAAAATAGTAAAAGCGCTATTTTTAACTCTGCTTATAGGCAGCACATAGCCTAGGGATGTCACTGCCCACAACGACAGTTTTATACAAACACAATTAATAAGATAAATTCAAACAATAACGTAATCGCCAGTTCGACATCTTATATATAATTGTTCTAATATATAATAATTGTTTTTCACCATTCAGTTCAGTTCAGATTCCTAAGGAAATTTGTTTCTATTGGTGAGAATATGCTATCACTATCAGCAATTCCCAAAGTAGGTATCCTTAATTTCAACGTTAACGAGCTTTTAACAATTTATGTCTGCAAAAGTTAATTGTTGTTTAATATCGACAAAAATCAGCTAATTAGATTTATGATCCTTGTTTTTCTCAATTTTTTATTGAACCCCGAAGTCGAAAAAATATTAGCGAACTATGTATTTTTTTGCAGATAATATTATGATTGAACTAAAGAAAAAAATGTCGATATCGACTGTTGCTCTATTCACTCACCTATAAATGATACAATACTGATGTGTCTGATTTGACATAAAGTTTGACCAAAAGAAGTGGCGAACTATATTTAAAATAAGTCCGGGATGATAAAAAATAAAAGTATTTATTATAAATTCAAGCGCTCGAAGGAGACAATTTGAAATAGATGACATTAGCAGAAATGTTCAAGCAAAACGACAGCAGGTTGCGTGCTTATTACATTTCGTTACTGATTGCTAAATCGGGAAAATTGCATAGTTAGCGAAAACTTATACCTAATCTAGTGTCTGATATTATCGACAAAATTCCTTTGAGCATCAATACAGTGCAAAGAAGAAAAAATGCTAACAATTTTTGTATAATTTGCTAAAAATTCGCGAACTAATGCTGTGTATTGAAAATTAAAAATTTAGTCACTCGCTGCTTCATACGAAACGTCGAGTTCAACGTTTTGAACAATGACATATACTTTTTTTCATAAATTATATTTAAAAAAATCATGCTTGATGACTCATTTTTGTAAAGATCACTTCCTACACGTCTCCATCTGGCTAAGGTTAGCTGCGAGGCGTCGAGAATGCTCGAGTTTTATCATGCAGAATGACAGTCACTTTAATAAACTATTAGGGATCTGCGTTTCATACGACACTTGGTATGAAGCGTCAGCGAGGCAAAGTACTTCTTATCGTTAAAGAAAATTTCTCAGGTGTCTTCACGAGAGGGAGTATCTGTGTATGTATACTATAGTCTATTTATTTTCAAGAGTCAGTGCGCAAGAACATTGTTTAACGCGTAATCAAAATGTGCTCTTAAATTTCTGCCCTGTGATTGGTCGTTCTCAATGAAACGATTGATCTTACGGCGAACGACCAATCACAGGGCAGAAATTTAAAAGTATGTTATGATTACGCGTTAAACAATGTTCTTGCGCACTGACTCTTGAAAATAAATAGACTATAGTGCTTTTATACTGGAGCTCTCGGATTTAACTCCCCATCTTCTCGACGTAATGTCTATGCCACGAAACACTAAAAATGGTTAGGAATGGATACACAAGCCCTAAAATCTCAAAAAGTTAGGTAACTGTTGAATAAATCCATATTTACAAATTTTCAAAAATAATATATGTGTATATTATAAAGTTAAAATTAGAATAATTAATAAATAGCTGTCATCGCATAATCTAAAATTAATAAACATGTTTTGAAATGAGATTTTAATGTCTATATGAAAATAGGAAAAATTCCATATTATCATATAGACGATAGTATTGTTTCACAAGATAAGCCCTGATATGATAAATGGTATTGAATCGAGATAAGTATGATAATAAGAGCAAGTTGAAAATGCAATATTTTATTAATAAGTCCATGTATAAAATTGATTGTCGAATTCATAAAATAGTAAATATATCAAAAGGAGATTTTATATTTAAATATATGATTTAGTTCTCTTTTATAATCCTAATTGTAAAAACGGGCCTGCGCCCATTGGAGTCTAAGTCCGTATGAAGAAAGGCCTGATGAAAAACTTGAACGTTAGCTTCTTCTTGTCGACGAAGTTCTTGAGCACGAACAGAGGCACGGCGACGCAGTTGCCCGAGTCGAAGACTGAGTCGGACGAGACGTCGGCAGAGCGGCAGCCGTCGGACATGGACAGAGTCTTCTTGGGGTTCTTGTTCATGAACAGGTCGATCTGGTACTTCCACTTGTTGGCCTCCTTTTCTGAACCCACGTACTGCACGGTCCAGAACGCCAGGCTTCTGGCCGGGTCGATCTTGACTCGGTACAAGAAGAGCTTGTCTTTGTCGATTTTGACCAATCGCATGTCCGAGTCGCTTTCGAACGGGTCGAAGTTCTCGAAAGTAATCTGCTCTCCCGGCTGCAGGTATGCCGTCTTGCCGTGAACCTCTCCGAAGTGGTTGGGGAGCTTTTTTTTGTCGCCTGAAAGCCGAGTTAATGTAAAATAAGAGTAATTGAATTAAACGAGTTTAATACGGACCGTTCCACATGCAGGTATCGGAAGTCTTGCCGAAGGGACAGAGGATCTGGCGGTAGTCGCAGTCTTCGAAGTGCGCCTTCATGCGCTCTTCGATGGTGACGAAGCTGCATCCGTGTCCGGCGTTGGGGCACATCTTGCTGACCTGTGATTATAATATGCGAGGTGTTAAGCGAGTAGAAAACGTATGTAGAAACCGGCAAAAGACGAGATGCGAAGGATCACCGAGAGGGAGACGGACTCGAGGCCAAAGTTCCTCTGACCGGTCATGGGCGTCTGACACTGGGGACATTTTCCATCGGGCACGGACTTCCTGCACGTCGCGCACAGGTTGTGGCCCGTCTGGCACAGGAAGATGGGCGAGCTCATGAACTCGAAGCAAACCGGGCAGTCGAGCGTCTCGTAGACGCCCTTCAGGGGGTCCCTATCGACACGAACAAAAGTTGTGAATCCCCGTCGACACAAAGAAAAGTTAACGAAGAAAAGAAAGGGCTCACAAGCTCAGGCCGGTGAGGTCGGGCGTGGAGATGGAAGCGCTCGGCTGGCGCTTGGGCTTGGGCTTCGGACCCGGCTTCTTTACGAACTGGTTGGGCCGGCTGGGACCGGGCCCGCCCTTACCGGGAGGTCCCGGCGGCCCCCCCTGGGGCGTTTTCGGGTTGCTGGCCATCACGCAGAAAACTTTCGTAAACGCGAGTGTTGCCACTGACCGCCGCTGCCGCTCTTATCGGCGCGGCGCCGCGTATTAATACCGATACCTAAGGTGACCACATTTTATCGACCTTTAAGATACGATTCATTGAAGACTATGTACGTCCAGGGCCGGCCCTAGGCTATTTGGCGCCCCAGGAAAAAACTAAATTGGCGCCCCCCCCTATTAATACTTGAGCGCAAAAATATAATTCAAATTAAATAAATAATATATTATATTTAACAACATGCTCTTTTTTACGATTGTGGGTATTTAAGAATTTATTTTTTGTTGTGATTTTTTATCAGATTATATTCCTTAACAATATTGTTTGATAATTTTAAGTGAATATTGCGCCTTTATTTGGTATCACGGCGCCCCACAAAATCTAGCGCCCCAGGCGATCGCCTGTATTGCCTGCCCCTCGGGCCGGCCCTGTGTACGTCCAAAATAGAACGGAGAGATACTAGATGCGCTCATTTATAGAGAGTTCAAATGCCGGACACGAGAGATCAGAGTCGTAAGAGATTCAGATTTGGATTTTGGATTTCGGAAAAAAATACATAAATGTGAATTTTCACATTCAAGGGGAGGGGAGCAAACGCCTTCCCTCGCAAGTGATGTCATATTATATCAACTATTTATATAATGGAGTTATCTACCATGCATGCGGTATATGCAGCGCATGCCTTGGAATTGTAATACGATTCTAAAAATTAAATATTTTTATCATTATTTTTATTCATTTTTTTAATTTACGTAATTATGAAACGCAAACGCTCAGAAAATCGGCCACACATTCCCCTCAAGAGAACGGCTGAAGAGCGGGCGGGCGTAGTCGATACACGTGCGCCATGCTCATCGCGAGTGGAATTTGTCGCACATGCGCACTATTACTGCGAACAGATATATTATTTCCAAATTAATTGACGTGATTTGCTTTTTATCTAAAGAGAACAAGAACAAGAACTTTCTTTTCGAGGACATTTTGAAAATAATAATACCGTAAATTAAGGCAACTATGTTGAATTATTGTATTTTCTAAGCAAATCAGACACATTATTAAAAAAAATGAGAATAGATTGTCAGCTCTTGCATAAATATCATTCGAAAAAAAACTTTTTGACAAATTAAATAAAGACTATATATTGTATGATGCGGTTATTGCTGACGTTTGTAGGAAGGAGCGTCGAATAAAATTAATTTTCAAAAAATAAATACATAATATGTTTATAAAATAAACAAAATAAATTTAAAAATATAATTTTTATTCCCTCCCCCAAAACGCATGCCACAGTTATCTACCTATTATTTATTTATATTAAATACATTATTTTTATCTACATATATTTAATACGTTAGTTATCTACATATATTTTCTTTATATACATTATTTTTTGACAATCTTTCTATTATACCTAATTCGTTATTTAATTTATCTACAATTTCTTTAATATTATTACCTATACAATAAATTGACGTGTCGTCATCGAACAGATATATTTTACATGTGTCTATATTACAAATTGTATAAAAGTGATCCAATTTCAGTTTCTGAACTAAAAAAAACATACAAATTTTAAGTTTTCATCGGATTTTTTTTATCAATCGAACATTTGATGTATTTTATTAATTATGAAAAATAATACTGTCGGGAGCCTATTTATATATATTTATTAAGGAGCCTATTTATATATATTTATTAGGTAATGAAAACACGAAACATCCATATAATGTAAGTATGATGTCAAAATTTTGTTATGATAAAAAAATATGACAAATATGTATTATTTTGCAGGAAACTGTTTATACATCGAAGTCGGGGCATGTTTGGAGCTCACGTTCTCTATCTTCGCCTTCAGATGATTCTGACTATGTGCATGAACCTTTTTTTTATTAAATGGGAGTGAGAATGCCTCAGTAATCGGAAATGGGAAAGCTCGGTAACAAGCGTTCCCACTGCTACGGCGACGGAACGATTTTATTGCTTTTGACTTCTGAGAAGGGAAAATTGTTTATTGCGCTCTCCTACTGGTCAAAATTTGCTTTAGATATGCTTCATTCGATTCTCACGTATTTTAAATCGTAATAATGTTATAAAAATCTTAATATGGACGCTAGACAACCGAGTGTTTAAGCTGCGATGGCACGATTTTATTACTTTTGACGTGGACTTTAAACAGGACATTGTCACATGTGGTAGGTGGGGTATTCCCCCCTTATCTGGAATTTGACCAGAAAAATGCATGTCATTTAATGAAATACTATGAATCTTAGTGAAATCATAATATTAAAAAACGATTACTGACTGGCCAACTTTTGCCCAAGGGCGAAAAAGAAAATAAGGCCTGGTGTGGCTCCATTTAAAGCTGATTTCTTATATTTTTAGGAATTAAATTTTAATTATCATTATATGTTGACTTAAACTTAAAATAACTAAAGCGATATTCACATATATTCTGATTTAAAATCACTTATTTTTGCATGTGTTGCATTACACAGCACGGTAAAGAAAAGGTTAAATGATTTGCAAAAGGTACATTTTTATATAAATTTGATGGTCAATTTTCGGTCCGTTAAGACATAGCGACGGTCTGACAGATGTCAAAGTCCACCACGATAACATTAGGATTATTTATTCGTTAGCCATCTGAGAAAATGTTATCCAAGACGATTGCGCAACGGCTGGTCGGCAAAGTGGCCATCGTCACAGCTTCCACCGAAGGGTATGTATTCTTTCTGTTGGAAAAACGATCGGAAATAACTTTCGAGGGTTTTCAGCATCGGCTACTCTATCGCGGAGCGCTTGGCCTCGGAGGGCGCTTCGGTAGTCGTCAGCAGTCGCAAAGAGAAGAACGTGCTGAATGCCGTCGACAAGTTGAAGCGGCAGGGACTGCGGGTGGAGGGCGCCGTGTGTCACGTCGGGAATCAAAAGGACAGAGAGAACCTCTTCAAGTTGGTCCGTAACTGAAATTTGTTTGAAAATGTCTATTGGCTCGCTGATCTACGATCGTCGCTTTCAGGCGGAAGACAAATTCGGCGGACTCGACATCCTTGTCTCTAACGCTGCAGTCAATCCAGCGGTTGGACCTGTGCTAGAGGTATTTTTAAATAATACTCCCTAAGCCTCGCGGAACTCTAGAACCGTTTCGTTTACAGTGCGACGAGTCCTCCTGGGATAAGATATTCGGCATCAACGTTAAATGCGCGTACTTGCTGGCCAAAGAAGCGCTCCCTCTGCTCCGCAAGAGAGGAGGCGGAAGCATAGTGTTCGTGTCGTCCATCGCTGGGCTGCAGCCCATTCCGGTGAGCGCTCTTCTGTGATCCTTTTGACGCTTCTCCCTTCTCTGACGCTTCGGTCGGTCTTTGGCAGCTCCTGGGAGCTTACTCTGTGAGCAAGACCGCCCTGCTGGGCCTGACCAAGGCGGCCAGCGCTGACTTGGGACCTGAGAACATTCGAGTGAACTGCCTCGCCCCCGGAATAGTCCCCACTAATTTTTCTAGCGCGGTGAGAAACGATCCAATAGCGTCTCGTAAGTACCAAAAGTAACAGACCTTTTTTTTAGATGACCAACGACAGCAGCGCGAAGGAGGCAATTTTGAGTGCGGTGCCGTTGAGACGCTTCGGCAAACCGGAAGAGATGGCAGCCACTGTCGCTTTTCTGGTGTCCGACGACGGTGGATACATAACCGGGGAGACCATCGTCGCCGCCGGAGGAATGCCCTCCAGGCTTTGAACAATTCCACTGTTTTATATATTATTTTTTTACCAGGATGATATGAATTTTTATTAAATATTATATTAAACAATGTTGATATTAGTCCTGAGTTTTTTTTTCTCATTTTATGAAAAGCGAGATTGAAAAACGCGACGCTGGCTTCTCAATCGTAACATAATTAAGCCTTTATCTTGCTATTAACGATCGTACTGAGTGATTCGTCGCCGGACTGCTGAGACGCCGAACCTTCGAACGTGCAGTGGTATATTTCACCTTGTGTTATTTTACAGTTTTAAATATTAGGTACTAGCGGACCCGGCAATGCTTCGCTATTGCTAAATTAGAGAATTAAATAAATACAATTCCAGTTCGATATCAATTCATTTATTCAATTAAAATGACACATGACTTGAATGATATGGAATAATTAATTTTTTTCTGTTTCATTGCTGTTTTGTTTTTGATGTTGGTTTTTTCTTCTTCAGCTTTCTTCACAGCCCTGCATTTGTTTAAGAGCACACTTTAAGTGCTAATTTTCATTTGTAGAACGAATGTGCATTTGAAATTGCTTTCAAGTAAAAGCGGTACTACACGAAGCGTCGAGCGCCTGACTCGAATGTTGAACTCGAAAAGACTCGATGAACATTGTGGCAAATATCCTACTACACGGTGGGGCGAATGTTTTATTCGATCCATTTGATTCAAACGTGTAGAACATATTTTTTTAAAAGTAAAAATGGAAAAAGATGCAGATGTTGAAATTGCTGCAGCGACGGTGATATTGTTGTCCTGTTGCAAATTATTAGTTGTAAAAAATAAACGTACTAAAAGTCGTACAAGGAGGTGGTAAATGTTATTTTTGAATAAGAGCAGAGGATGGTAAGTTAATAATAATATATTACCTGAAGCTTGTCTATTTTGGTAATATAATATTTTTTATATGTTAATATACTAAATATTTTAGGTACAATGGCTCGGATATGTTACTAGATTTACTAAAAAAACTTTCAGGGAAATTTGAAAACTTTCGTAGAACGTCAGCTAAGATTTTGCATAGCTTTTGAATAAAGTTGGACCAAAAATAGCAATATGAGACAAGCTATTCCAGTGAAAGATCGTTTAGCGGTCACTTTAGGCTTTTTAGCTTCTAGTGATACTTTTACCAGTCCTGGATTATTAATATCTCATCAGTCCATAAGCAACATTGTTCCTGATATTTGTCAGGCTCTCATTGAAATGCTAAATGAAATACGGGTAAGGAAAATGATTTTTTTATTAAATGTGCATATCCATGGCTTAGAGCAGTCATACCCAACTTTTTTTACCTCCGGGCCAAATACAGATGTTTGCTATGTTACGCGGGCCGCAGCATAACATAAAGATGTAAATATACAACTCAAATAATTATTGCTTTAATTTATTTTATTTTTATTTCTCACACATACAAATTTTATATGTATATACAGAACTGGCTCTTTAATTTTTTTGTCTGTGTGCAAGCAACACCTTTCTGTGTTTAAAATCGACCTTGCATTAGTACTTATAATAATGACTTAAAAAGTTAAATGTCACTTTTTTGCAAAATAATTCCAAATTTTAAAAATTAATAACTTTGTTGGATAAAATCTTCCATAAAAGTAATGTACTTGGTAAAAAACGTTGGGAATGAGAATCCGCATCGAAATAAAATTAAAAAAATATTTTTTTCTGTTTTAAAACAAGTTTATATCAAATCCATCTGACCGCCATACAAACTTTAATTAAAGAGCTACAATTTTTCATATGACGGTTAAATAAAGTAAAGACAAAAAACGGTTAAGTAAAATAAAGTTTAACTGTTCAAACAGAGGTGATTTGAACAGTTAAACTGTATATTTAAAAATCGACCAGTATTATTCCTTATAATAATCACTTAAAATGCAATATATATTTTATTTAAATAATGTTACAAACAATTCCTAATAATTAAGAAATCGATTAGTTACAAAGAACATATAATCCAAAATTGTGTTAACTCCATTTACGAGACGTTTTTGTAAAGAAATATGTTTTACAAATCTATGTTTAAATAAACCACAGCAAAATATGGTATATTTAAAACAATTTGTTGATGTTTATTTTTTTATTAATGTATATTTTTATAGTGGTCAAATATTCAAGATAAAAAGTTACTCTAAAGTTGAAAGGCTTAAGAGGACACTTTTAATAACGTTTTTGCAAATAAAGTAAAACGCCATTAAGCGATTATTGAGTCTTGGGAGAGTGAAAATTGCAATTAGCCTAATGCCACCTCTTAACTGTCGTAATCTCTACGAAACGGCTCAAAGTTAACTAATTCACTCGAACGCTTCGAACACTTTCAATTAGTAATTAAATTCGTGGCATTTTTAGTACAGGTGTCGGCAACCAGCAGCTCTCGAATAATATAACGTAGCCAATTAAATAATGCAGTAAATAAACAATTATATTGAGTCCTAAAAAAATCACTACGAAACAAAATTAGTTTTTAAAAATAAAATAAACGACAGAAATTGTGCTACGCGGCCAAACAATAAATCTCGTTTTTAAATTAAGTTTATTTTTGCAGTCATACCAGTTAATACCTTAATATTTAACAATTAATTTTTTTGACGTGATGCATTGGGGTTACCTATTAGGTCACGATAGTCTTAATCTAATAAAACATAAAAATTAATAAAGACTGTAATACCTATTTGAGTGAAGTTAAATATATTAAACTAAATTGCTAATAAAATATTTTTATATAGCACACATGTGAATATGTTTTGCTTAAATCAAGTATGAAGACAAATTAGCAGAAAAACCTTTAAGCAGTTTTAAAATGTGAAAATGTTGTCGAGACATATTCTACAACATTTTTATTATATTTTACAAAGCGATAACAAATTTAGCGTAAAATTGAATTTCGCACCACAATCTCATTACGGAGGGTAGCCTTTAACAACTGTCTGCATCCTCCGTTTATCAGATTAAGCTTATTATGACGAAGTAAGACAAAGAAGATCGAACTGTTCGGGTGGGTGGAAAAGAGGGGAGGGACGTTTTCCAATTAAAAATCTAGACAGTTAACTTCGCCGGTTCCGAAAACCGGAAGTGATTTCTCGCAGCTTCCGGCACCGGTAGAGCTACCCCTGTTTCTCTAGATTCTCACGTACGGGAAGCTGAATACAAACGACCGAATTAAAACCGGAATTTCCGGTTCGCGTGAAACTCGACCAATTGGCCAGAGAGAGGGAAAGAGAGAGAGATATAGAGAGGTGGGCAAATTGATTTTGAAGCGCGATTAAGTCACTAAGATCGGGGGAGGTCTGTTCCGGTTCCGCGGGGCAAATCGAGCGCAACAATTGACACAAGACATGCCATTGTCGTCAGAACGAATCGTCAATCGACCGACAAATTCAATAACGGCCTAATGCGTCGACGGTTCGCGTAATTTATCTCCGGTGTGAAACCGGTAATTTACGGTTATTGTCGGAAGTGGTTAGAATGAACGTTCGCTAAGAACATATATTAAAAATAACATCCTTTTTGTTTCAGGTTGGCATTTCACACCATTTTTTAAGTCCTGAGTGACGTAGCAGAATTAACCATGCACCAGTTTCTTTTTGACGAAAAAATAAACAGCGGCTTTAATTCATTACCATTTAATTACAATGTTTGGATTAGCATTCCCCGATAGATAATTTTTATGCAGGTGTGCAAAACTGTTATTTATGTAATGGTTAGCAAAATATTTGACAAATTTAGAAATTTGCATGCATTGGGTGCCGAAAAGAAGAGCAAGTGCGAGACTTTTTTATCAATAGTTTTTTTCTTGGACTTAAAAATTACGTTAAAATTTCTCAGGAACGATTTTTTAAGCGTCAGATATAGAAAGTCACAAAGAATTGTTGAAAGCCAATAAAACTGCAACGATCTTATTGTCAGCTAATTATTTTTTTAATAAAAGGCAAAAATTATTACGTATTATTTTTTGAGTGACGTACAATTTGTGTAATGAATATAAATATGCGTTGTTCTTGTAGACCTATTTAAGTTTATATAATTCAGCTGTCTTTGAAGGTCGGGTTGAACTATAGATCTCAGACATAGTAGCTGGATCAGGGTTGACGTGAAGAGGGAAGCAGCTGTCTTCTAAGGATCGGGCAATGCTTTACTTGGTGCGTTTTTAAACGAAATCCCATGTGTTCCAAGTGGGGAATGACGGATAGAAGTTTTTGATTTAGTTTATTAGCGGAAGTGAATTCCAAAGTGAATGAACGATATGTGTGTTTATATCCCAGCGTTTTTTTTTAGGAGCGTTGGGATACGATTCGCTGAGTTCTCGCAAAAAGTGGTATGTCACTAAGCATTTCTTCAAATTCCTGAAAGGTGCTGTCGACAATCCGTTCCGGACAATTTAGGTTCCGGAACGTCTTCCAGAATAACGATCGCGTCCTCTTTTGATGTCCGTTGTGGCTAGGACGTCCGCACTTGCCGACTCGCCTATGACTGTGACCATCCGGCTCCTTAATACGTTGGCATTACACATTGAACTGTTTAATGCTAGCTATGAGGAGCTGGTCCAGTACGTATCATTTAATTTTGATATTTTATGATTTTTTGTTTTGTTTTATTATATTTTGTGTATTATTCTAATTATGTATATATACATTTTTGAGAGGCGGTAAAAGATCTTATAATTAGATAAGCGGATCTTAGTGGGTAAAAATCCTGCACTATCACCAGCCAGCAATACCGGTTAGTGTGTTTTTTTAAAGATCTCCTCCAAAAAAAATAAATAAAATCATTTTGGTTTAGTAAAGTTAATTATTATAATTTTAATTATTTTAGTTAATTATTAATAATTTTACGGCAGTAAGCCGTGATCATGATTTGTTTATTTTAAGGTAAGAATGTGATTTCTTTTGAGACCGCATTGCCTTGTAGCAATTTTCTTATCTCTTTAACAGTGGCGTAGCTAGGGCATGTGCCGCCCAGGGCGATCCTTAAAATTGCCGCCCCCTCCCTATATATTTTTTGCCGAATCATAAAATCAGCATTTCTTAAAATAATAAATTGGTTATTATTAAGCTCTTGTTATTTGTGGATTTATATATGTTTTAGTGCATTCAGGGTTAAGAACCACACTGGGCAATCTCATCGCGAATATGCCGCCCCCAAGCAAGTGCCGCCCGGGGCGGCCCGCCCCCTCCGCCCCACCATAGCTACACCACTGCTCTTTAATCGTCTACATATCCCATACCAGAAAATTAACTTAAGAGTAGTTTCAATAAGGGACATCTAAATATGTATTTATATATCTGACTATAAGTATTAGATTTTAAATGTTTAGGTGATTTTATGTATCAACCAATGGATATGTAAAAATATTGTAATAAACATATAGGACTGTTAGCTACTACCATTCTTTCATGTGTATGTCTGCTTACTCGTGAAAAAAAGGGCGTTTAAGTTTTCACGCCATCGAACAACTACTTAAATAAATAAACGATAAATAAACAAATAGGGCAGTTTAAGACGAAAAAAATATCTCATTTTGCGCCGACACTGCAAAACAAAAGGAGTTCGGTTTTATATTTATATCCGGTATAAATAAAACAAGGGACAGAGGATCTCGCATTTTGTTTTGGGTGGCGGCGGGTGGAAAATAGGCGCTAACGGCCGAATCTATCATGTTTGGGTACGGTGGTACGAAAATTTCGTGTGGTCAGCGAGGAACCTTTAAAAATGCTCATACATAACCGATGCGTATAAGGGTGAATACAAAAACTATTAAAGAAAAATCACTCTGAATTTCAGAGAATTCACATTATGGGACAGGCCTTAGAGAAATTCTATGAAAGTGACAAAACCACTCAATCATCGTTTATATTAGTGATTTTTAAACCTTTTTTATTTCACAGTTCTTGTGAGCTAAAAATAAAGCTTGATAATGGTGCTTAATATATTATTTACTAATATAAAAAATAAAAGCCCTGCCTACGGAGTTACTACACTTACGACGAAGATGCCAGGCTGGATAGGAATAATGAAATCATGGCATGCTGTACAGCAGGCAAAGACATTTGTATTACAATACATTAAAACAATACATTTATTATTATTATATTGTCGTTCCTATAGAGTTGAGGATTGCGACTCGCTTTCATTATGCTTTCTTTGAACTAAGATTTCTCGTATAAACTATGTAAATATATGTTTAATATAAACCAACCATAGTGATATGCACTAATTATATTATACTTATTTATCCGGAAGACGTTTCCGTTGCGGGATTGGGCCTTAGCTCCGAAGATCCTAAAAAAATACGCTTCCCCAAGAGGGTGCTGTGGCGAGATTAACATTTCACGGTATTGTGGTCCCATTTTCTACGTGTTTCCGTCATATTTTTCTTTCTTTTTCGAGAATTTAAATTTGTGCATAATTCTACCAGCTCAAGTAATGACTTCCCCTAGCGCACCACAACTGCTCCTTGGGTAATATAGATACTATGCGTATATTCGTTGTATTATCCAACCGAAAAATCTGATATTGAAATTTCGCTGTATCCTTAATTTTCTTTTAAGGATGTCTCGGAATTTTTTAATACTCTAAAAAAATGTATACGTGTATAGGTTAATGCATTGATAATATTTACTGTTAACATCTATGCACAAATATATTTTGTATTTAGTCATTAAATTAAATCACATCTAAAAAATTACATGTTTTTTCTTTTTAATATTGGTAATAAAATTTATTAAGTGATTTACAAATATAATAAGTGATTATATATCAACTTTTTATATTAAAGTTTAATTTATTTAAAAAATATATATTGATTAACTTATATACTTTTAACTATTTAATGTATAGTTAAAGTATATAATTTAAATTGAGTCAATATTCTATCTAAATTAGATACTTTTAACTAAACATTGAATAATATATAACTGGTATCTGTTAATCATTTAATTTTTTTAAAAGTAAATTAAGCTTTAATACTATTTTATCTTATCAGCAAAGCTCACGGGACCGAAGAAAAAATTTCGTTATATTGAATGTAGGGAAGATGATATATTATTTTTATTTTTAATTACCATATTACTACAGAAGCATAATAACCACTTATAAGATTGCAAGATTGCTGTTTGTCCATTTTTGAGAATACTGTAATGAACACAATAAAATTTGTTAAGAAATGTTTTATAAAAAAGTTTGAGGCTCGGCGAAACACCTTGAATATCGCGTGTGAACACATCCGACACACGCAAATTCAAGGACAAATTGAATTCGGAGAAATATTATTTCAAGTTGTAATGTCATTCTTAAATTTGTATTAGAATATTTCGTAATACTGAGATCAATCTTCGTTACAACGAAAACAGTTTATATGAAAGTTTTTCGGGTACAAATTGGAGATTCGTTATATTGGGAATTTCAATAAAAAGAGATTTCACTGTATAAGATTTTAAGTAAATCATAATAATAATATCTTTATTAGTGCTTATAAAATAGAGGTAAAGGTCCCTAAATTCTTGCAAGTTAGCTGCAAAATATTTCAGTCATAACACAAATATTTGTAAAATATTGATAATATTTCTGTTTCTAATTTGACGGAATATTTGATAAATAAACATAAAGGACTAATTATGTAGTACAAAAAGCTACTATATTAATCCAAACAAATTATATATTTTTTTGCTTTGGTTTCGTATCACTTTAATATGATGTAGAAGAAGAAGATTGGTAGTTCGTTTTTATTTTTTAAAAAGTCAGTTAGTTAATAGTGCATCGGCATTCTTTTTGTGAATGCGAGGGATAAGCAATACATGCGCGTAAGAATATTCATTGTCTTGCTTGTTCTCGTTGAAGCGGCAATGCTCATTTTAAGGTATTTCGTTTGTATCACATCCGGCTATAAAAATAAATATTTCGGCCCATTTCACACAAAATAAATAAAAAATATTGTATATGTAATATCACAGTATCTGGTTATCAACTCCTACCATATGTTTGAGTCCGTGTGTTTTGGTTAAAAATTTAATTGTTAATTTTTAAAATGTATAAATTCTAAATGGATCACCTCTATGTATATATTGCTATCAAGTAGCTATTGCTGGTGATCAAAGAAAAAACTCACATTTGTCTTAGGCGCATGGTAAAAATTCTTGAAATATTATACCTGCACCATAAATTGATGAAATGAATAAAAATTCGAGAAAACGGGGAAGAGCCGGATAGAAAAGGGCGGCCAAAGTCACAGAGGAGAAATTTATACCAAAGAGGAGGTAGAGTGAGAGCGAAAAACATAACTGCCAGGCGGCGGAAAATGAAAAATTTCCTTTTTGCGATAATATTTATTCAAAACATTTCCCTTAGGTCATACGAAAGGTATTATGGAATCTCATATCTCAGTCCCGCGGCGTGAATTGTAAGGGTTTGCATGGCGCAGTACGGTGTTACAAAACAAACGAGCCATCGCATCGCCGTGTAGCTGACTAAGGGATGGTAAAAATAACAAGTTTCAAAAGTGCCTTGTAAAGAGAGAAAAATAAAACAATAGTACATAAGTTATATCAAAAGTTTTAATATTTTAATTAAATAATTACAACGATCTATATATTTACCTTTTAGCCTCATTACCGGTGGAGTAGTCCAGAGGGGCGGTAGAAGGTTTGGATGCAATTGTGGACTTTGAAACGATCTAGTGCTAAAAAGAAAATAGAGATGATAAAAAAATTCAAAAACTTTTAATACTTGATTTATTGTTATGCAATATAAAATTAAAGTTGCAGTGATTTTTTTTTCTCAGATGAACTCAAAACTGCAAGGTGTAATCGATCAGCGGTCCATTCCATCGACAAATTTTTCCCTGCATATATTGGTATGCGAGTGTATCAAAAATTCAGGCTTGCATCGGCAAATGTCTCAAGAAATGTATGACTCATTGTGTGAGTATTTACAAACATCTCAGATTTCTATACAGCTTGATGAGTCAACTTCTTGAGTTAATAAAGCCTTACTTTAAGCATATGCGTGATTTATATAAGACGTAAAAAATGTCATAAGTTAATTTTTGCTAAAAATATAAAACTAATACTAAAGAATAATTAATATTAAATGAATTATGAGTTTTTTTAACAAGAAAAATAATCAGTTGCTATTAACCACTTATGCTCCAGTGATGATAACATGCTACAGAATACTGAATGTATTAGCTGTACACAGTGTCATTCATCAACATTTAGTTGCCAAAAGTCGTTAATACATTATATACATAATTCAAGAAACCAACCAAATAACCCTTTGAGCAGCGAATTAATTTAAGCACATTTGTTAATTTATGGGCGAGTTAATTTTACGTATTTTTTCCTAATTCTTCTTGTTGTTATTTATTTATTATTATTTATATTGCATTTATAGTAAATTATAGCAAAAAAACAGTGTTTCTAAACGTTTAATTGATTTAATTTATTTTACTAATTACTTGTATTAGTGTGTAATAATAATTTATTTTAACACTTTTCTAATATTAAATTTCGTTACATATTTTTCGGTTTTTGTGCAATTTTTTTATATCAATTCAGAGGGTATTTTATTTTATAAAATTAATATAATATATCTTTTGATATGTTCATTAACGTCTCTCTTTAATGTATTGGTATTATTTTCTATAAAAATCATTTACATTAAATCAAATTAAAAAAAATATTTTATAATTATATTATTTTTATTCATTATTTATTCAGATATATGTATGTATATAACCTTCTACGGTACCCCAAAACAGTGAAAGATTAACCGCCGTACATGTACGGCGATACCGTTCATAGGGTTAAAAGCAATTTGTTATATGCGAGAGTATTTGGATAAAATTGTATTGACAAAGATGAATTTAATCGCTTGTTGTTTCATACATATATTCGTTAGCAAAAGAAATGTATCTACTTGGATCGTTGTTAAAGTTCTTAAAAAAATAGGATGATGCATAATGAGACAACTTGATTGATTTTAAAAATGACTTTGCCTATTTGACAGACTTGAATAATTATTTTAATAAAAAAATTCGAAGGAATTGCATATATTTAATCAAAACAAACACTTATTTCTGCGTTTATGGCAAAGTTGATTCTAAGCTAAATTCCGAAAAAGATAAATTTAGCCAATTTTTTTATTTATTAATGGATGTAAGTCTTCAACTAGAGTACCGCAAGGATCCATGTTAGGTTCATTGCGGTTTCTATTATTCATTAATGACTTACAAACAGCAATGAATTGTTTAATTTTTTTATTATATGCGAATGACTTGAAACTCTTTAAGAGAGTGCAGTTGATTTTGAATTCTCTTGATCTGCAGGAGAATGGAAAAAAGGAATGGAATGGAATGCTGAAGTCATTCATCTCCTTAATGTGGGAGATCTAACGGAAGAACCAAATCACACAAATTGATACAATCGTAATTTTTTTAAGCCAAATGACAGAGCAGACAAGACATGTGATACACATTTACCTGAGCCATTTATTTTAAATAATTAATTTAAGTTACCAAAATATTTTTATTAGCTATGTAAAAACTAGATTGTAATTTTCTAAAAATCTTTGTTTACTAAAACTTTGTTTTATAAAAGGTTAAGTTGATTCAAAATAATCATGTATTATTTTATTTTATATTTTTTATTAATTTTATTAAAATTAGTAAATATCAGATTGAAATCATTTATTCTAATCAAACACGACGTAATTACATCTGATAGCGATTCTCAATGCTAACAAGACGAGCACCAAAAGTTAGCTGTCTTAACATCACTAATGTTAGTTTGTATGTAGAGAGAGGGAGAGAGAGTGGTATTATATTATCGGCAATTTGGAAACACAACCAAGTATTCAAAGCTTCCACGCTTAACTAGGCACGTACTTGATGGATAAACTTTGTCACGGTTTTAGGAAGCTCCTGTGGAGACGTCGTAAACTTAATCGCTGCAATAAAAGCTATGTAAGCTTCATTATGAAATTAATAGTCGGGTTCGGGACTCTTGGCCAGGAGACTGAGTCTGCAACTACGGAGCTTAGACGTAGGTTTGTTGCTGTATTCGCCCGGGATGAATTTTAATAAGACTCCAAAGTGAACTCCTGCATTTACGGAACAGTGGCCATGTATGGAAATGTTCGAATAAGCTGTGCCGATGGTTAAGATAGACGAAATATTCTGGATGCCAATGTAGTGAGGATCGCGAATGGTTCGTTTTTATTGTGAGAATATTATTGACTCATTCTTTCGCAGCAGTCTTAAATTATGATTTATAATTTCAAATCGCTAAATAGCCAAATACTCCCTAATAAAATGTTCTTGAGTTATCTTTATAAGAGGATATTGAATTATTATCCGTTCTTGTTTCCCAGCGCCTTTCTTTAGGAGCGTTAGGATACGATTCGTTGATTTTTAATAGAAATTTGGAAGTCACTAAATATGTTTTTAAACTACTGAAGGGTTCTGTCGATAATCAAACTATTCTTAAGAAATTCCGAAACGTCTTCGAGAATCACGATCGCGTCTTCTTTTAAGCCAAGACGTCCATGCTAACCGACTCGCCTATGGCTGTAACCATCCGGCCCCTTAATACGCTGGCATTAAACTTGTGCTTAATGTCAGCTACGAAGAGCTGGTCCGTTTTGTATAATTTAACTAAAATATGTCATGGTTTTTTTATGCTATGTACATTTTTTTATCATACTTAAATTATGTTTTTTTGTGTATTATATTTATACTTTGTATTGTAATCTTACCATCGTGACACATAAGGGTAACTTTTAAGGGCACGATGGTCATAATTTAATTAAATTTAAATATATGAATTGTGAAAATATTTAGTGAGTAAGCTAAGGTATCCTAAACCAATCTAAATACACCTATTGTAAAAACTATCAAAAACATAAGAATATGTGATAGGATTTTTTAGTAAGCGAGCTCTAGAAATTAAACTGTTTACCAGTGGGTGTTTTGTAAGCGAGATTAAAATATTTGTATCTTCTTTCAAGCGAATATCAAATTTCAAATCACCCGTGAAACTTTATGAATTGAAAGGAAACCGGAAGCAATTACTTCGACACGCGTTTCTTTGATTAATTTGTTTCATTTCCTTAGTTTTAGACTTCTTTCAGCTTACTGGATATGATCCGCCAACAGGTAAGGCGCGGAACGATGATGGAATGGATGAAAGACGTCAAGAAACACAAACAAGGACGGACTCGTCCGGGGAACAAAGTAAATTTCGTCCGTTTGAAGTAAGCATCTGTCAAATAAGGATTAATAAGTTGCTTTGATCTGTATTTTTGTTAAAATGAGAAAAAAATATTCGACGTTTTGAATGTATTTTCCTAAGATATAATTTAAGTTCAATGCTATGTACGAAGTTCTTAAAATTGAGTGATTAACGAAACATACATTTTGTGAAACCTGAATTAATTTATCTAATTTTGATAATGAACTTATTTTTTTTATTAAAAAAATTATTAATAATCTCGATTTGCAGATTATTTTATTTTTTCACAGTATTTTAAAGATATAAACACAACTAAAATAAAAATAAATGGTTTCATTTCAATCATAAATTAAATATTTTTTTAATTAAATTTCATTTAATTAAATTTAAATAGAAAAATATTTTTTTTTAGTATTAAAAGTTTTTTAACATAGTATTATTGCCATCAAAATAATAAATAAATCGATTTTTCAATGTTTTAGCACTACTTTAACACCTAACTGTTGTTGAAGTCGAGTCAAATGAATTGTAAACAAACAGGCAGGGTCGTAGGAAGGGTATTAAAAGTAGTAAAACTTTCATACGATGAAAGATACAATATAAATGGTGAATGAACAACTGGTCACAGTAACATTGCTCACGTGGACTAATTTAAATGTTAAAAAATACATTGATTGTTTTATAAAAGTTTCAACTCTAAATTTATGACTAAAATTATTGATTTTTTTATTTATTCTGAAATTATATAACTGTGACAATTTATTGTTGTTTTGTATATTTAACGGGGTTATGTTACCTGCTAGTTTATAATTCGCTTAAATTTAATTTTATAGCAGTTATGTTAGGTTGTCGAAGTTATTTTAGCACATTATTGCAAGTTCGGTATAATTTACTACCATTTCCGCAGTTATGATATGTGAAAAAAGACATTGCTGTTTTTTAAAGTTAACTGTAGCTTTTAATTTATAATTACTATACAATTGGACAATTTATTGTAGATTATTTAATTTTTTAGAGGTTAAGTGTTTACTTAAAATTTTAACATTTATGTTAGGTTTTTGAATGTTATGGTAGCACATTGTTGAAAATTCGCAAATTACCATATATTCTAATAAATCTAACACACTCACCGATTACGCGCGAGGCAATCAATACTGATTTTTAGTTGGTATTTTTTTCCAACGATACGTTGAAATAAAGTAAATCCCTTGATGCCGAGGTTCGTAAATCCCGTGAAAAGCCGGTGCTCCCTCCGAGGCTTATCTCGGCAGTGTTTCTTTTATTAAAAGGCGGAAATTACGGATTTAAGCTCAGGATCTTTGCAATCCAATTTTAGATTTGGTTCACGGAAATTTTGTTCACACTCTTATCGATGCACTTTATCATAATGTTATTTTTTGGGTCTCTCTAAATGTGGCATTAAATATTAACAGCTGTGTTCGGTTGAGGTTTTAATTCTAAAACTCGAGTCAACAAATGGCAACTGAATGCGATCTATATATAATATTTACTTTGGCGTGACAACAAATGATTATAAAGCGTTGCTCACGTGTGTGGATTATATGGAATATGTGTTTAAATCATAATTCATTTGCGTTGAGATATATGAATGTCTTGTGCTCGAATTGAAAAAAACGCTATAATTGTTTGTTTAATATTTTTGTGTAGATTTTCATAAATATATGACTTAAAAGATTAGTATTTTTATATCCAACTTAACCGTGATTTTATTTTGAATTTTTATTTTTTAAATGTAATTAATTGTATTTTAAATATGTATATTTTCTCTGTGTATGTAAATTTATACCTATTATATGTATGTAATTTGTATCACTATATAATAAAAATATTTTATTAATTTTTGCAATGCCTTTATTTGCATTTTTTTAAAATAATACGCTGCAGTTTCCCGATAATAACCGTTATTGCAGCTCAGGTAGAAACAAAAACAACACACAATCGTATTTTCGTGCGACGTACACGACTTCATTTTTGTGACTCAACTCTAGCACGTGAATGTATTGTCCGTTAGTCATTAGTAAGCAAAGTGTATAAATGGAATTTTACTTTAAATGTAATTTACTCCCAAGACAAGCGCAGAAACTTTTTATCTCTCCCAAACGGCTATGAAATTATATGTATGATATAAATAAAAACTACAATTTAATTTCACTTTAGCCTTTGAATTAGGTGAAGAGTCACACACTTACCAGCAAACGGTCAGGAGTTGATCTCAAGATATTAGACGATCAGGTACATTCACAAAACTAATTGTATCTTTTCTAAACATAAAATTTATTTTACTTAAGTATCTTACATTTTTTCAAATAGCTACTTTAATATTATCCCGTTATAACTAACACATAAATTGTGTTATTAACCTTGAAAATGACTAATTGAATTTAGATTAAAAAGTCATGAATTAACCCTTTGCACTCGTAATCGTTTTCGTACTAGGTATGTCGCCAGCTCGGGAAAAATGAAAAATGTTAAATTCTTTTTAAAAATTAAAATTATATATGTAGAGCATAACTATGAATAAACTAATATCAAAAACGAAGAAATCAGAACAAATACTTGCATTTCTCTAAATTACATTTTAATTTTTTTTTGCTCTCTCAAGTACCATTGGTTGGCAATCCATAACAATAAATTAACACAATAGGGTGACGACCCTTTTTAAAATATTTATGGGACCGAAAAATGTTTAAACCATAAATATACACAAATAACAATATGCCGCTCGGTTTTAGGTTTAGATATATCTACCTGCGAACGAAGCCAGCTTACATCGCTCGCAGAATTACAAATTGTACGTTTTTTCCATAATTAAAGAAACCCACAAGATATCTATATTTATATAAACTAAAGTCTCATCGCCCCATCGAAGGGCAAATGGAACGTTGCAGTTAGTGTCATATTATTTTATATATTTCTTAATTAAAAATAGACAAAACTTTTATTAATGAATAGCTGTATGGTAAATATGTATTTGTTTGTAATTTTATACGACGACGACGGTCAATTGGGCGATGGTTTATTGCGCGGCAGAAATTAAAAAAAACTTGCACGCTTTGCTTTATTGTAAATATTAATAAAATATACATTAACTATTTATAGGACACTTTGAACAAAGTGGTACATGTATATACCACCAAAATTAAGGTTTATTTTTCCTATGTTTTTTTTTTAATAATGAACCTAATGTTACAAGAGCACCCGTGATAACGTACATTGGTAGGTCAGTTTACCATTCAATATAAAGTTGACTTAATTTAGAATATTGCAGCCTAAAACGACAAATAAGATATTAATTCATTTTTAAAAAATGTAAATAAAACAAAAATATGTGTCCTATAATGGGTTAAAACGAAAAATTATATTGGAAATTCCAAAAGTTTGTTTTCACAGTAATTTATAATTCTCAAAATATAAAAAAAACGCGTAAAGGGTAAAATCTGCGATAAGCACTTATCAGCGCTAGTTCTGGGTTATTATATTTATATATAACTACCCTATCCAGTTTAAAATAGATAACGATAAAGTATGCGATTTTTGGAAATTCCAAAAGATTGTTCTCACAGTAATTTAAAAGTCTCAAAATATAAAAAAATCGCGTAAAGGGCGAAATCCACGATAAACACTTATCAACGCTAGTTCTGTGTTATTATATTTATATATAACAATCCTATCTAATTTAAAATAGATAACTGTAAAATATGCGATTTTTGGGAATTCCAAAAGTTTGTTCTCACAGTAGTTTCCAAGGCTCAAAACATAAAAAAAATTTGCGTAAGGTCCCACTATAAACATTTTTTTGGTAGGTATTTATAATAAAATTACCGACTTTAGCCTAAGTGTTTTATGATATCGAGTAACTTTCTTAAATTCTTGAATAAAAAAATCAAAGTGTTTAAGTGATTAATTTTATGATTAAATATGCACAAATGATAAGTAAATATACATATACATATATCTTATGTAGGTATAATTTATTTTGTTTAGACTGAATAATGTTTTCATCTTTTAATTCTTTTCTACAAAATATTACTTATATTTTCGTATGTATTTAATTACGTTAATTATTTAATTAATTATAAGATCATGATTTGCATCACATTTATTTGTAATGCATTATTATTGTATCGCCCAAAAGACCATCGCCCGTTTGTCTGTCGCCCATTTTGAATCGCCCATTTGACTGTCGCCCAATATACGATTATACACTATCATTACAAAACATATCTTCACAATCACTATATTTAGCCATAGCACTATTTTTTCACAATAATATTTAAAAATTAACAAAATAAGTAATTAAACAAAATTATCAGTCACTATATATAGTTTCACTTAGACACAAATTACGGACAACCGAGCCGCTGTCGAAAACAGAATAGGTAATAAAAACGTCACCGACGCGTGTCAACCGAAAGGCGATCGCCAACTGTTGCCTTTGGGAGAAGCTACGGCAAATCTGCCGTTAAATTTAGTCATCAAAAAAACCCCGACTTATCCCGATAAATAAGCTCTCCCCGGCTTGATTCAGGTAAAAATCATATTTTTTTGATAAGGTATGACTCTTGAAACTCTTGTCTACAACACTGCAAAAACGCCATTCAAAACATGCACAGGAAATACCCAAAAATCGACGTTATATTTCATTAATTGAAATGGTGCGTCTGACGCGCCTGACGAGTAATATAGACCCAAGTACTGGTGCGTCTCACGCACCATACGGGCGGAAAGGGTTAAATCATAGCGTATTTTTTATTTAAATAATTACTGAAAAAAAAGTGCAATAATTTAAGAATCTAAGTAATATCTTAGACTAAAGTTTTTTTAATAAATAGATAAAATTCTGTAAAAAAATGATTCGAGCACCATTTTCAATCACATCGCGTCGACCTTCGTTTGGTGCTTGCACTTAAGGGATTAAGTGAAAAAATATATTAGTATACATTTAGATTTATTACAACACGTACGCTTATACAAATTTATAACGGTTTCACTATAATCTGTTTTTTATAACCAATCATACGAAAATGTGAAGAACTACCTTGGCAAAATATGCATTTGCTCTAGTAACCTTTCAATGACAGATTACCTTTGAATCAAATCTCATCCGTAATGCAAGAAGGCATTTACATTTGACGCAATGCACAAAGGCGGCTCATGAAAACATGCTATATTAATTCAATTTATGCATTGCTTATTTTTTACAATTTGTAATTCATTCAAGTTATGTTTTGTACTGAAGATATTTTTTTTTGTGATACATAAAATTAATAAAAAAAATCTTTGTAATATAAAAGTAGTATATATATATCCGGATGTTAAAGGAAGTACTATTACATTTTTATATAGTAAGTATTGAATGTGCTTAAATATATTTAGATCAGTTTATGATCACATCACGTGTCACCACTGTGATTTTATGATAGAAAATTGTTCATAAAACATGCATTACCTTTCAGCTCCGTAATGGACAGTGATCAAGCATGCTTAACACTTATTTACTGGACAGAAAGCTTTTGGACAGGTCTTAGTACAGTCGAATTTGGATCAGCAAAATATGAATATCATATTTTTAACAATAGTTGGAGTTATGACAATGGTGCAATTAAACCGATGTCAATTCGAAAACGAAACCATGTATTCTCGTCTGCTTGATTCTGAAGATGATAATAAGAATACAGCACAATGCGTGTTAGATTTATCTGCAAAGTACTTTGTTGATAAAAAAGCAATGAGTGGAAGCATAGTCATCATCAACATAAATTCTTACCTATCAGAAACACAGAAGACACTCCTAGAAACGATTCATAGTGGTAAAAAATATTCCGTGATGGTGAAAGACTCATTTTATAAACACAAGAACGCTTCACACTTTCCCGAAAAGGCTAAAAACTACATGATGATCTTGGAGAATAAAGAAGAACTTCTTCGAAACATCTTGCAACTTAACAAATTACCAACGTGGAATCCTCATGCAAAATCGGTAATTTACATAGAACTCAAACCTGAATATGAATTAGAAGATCTCGTTAAAGGCATTATAAATGAACTTAGAAACTATAAACTATTAAAGACCATAGTGCTAGTTAACTTTCCGGATACCAAAGAAGTAGTCGCTTATACCTGGAAACCATATAGTAAAACAAACTGTGCAGGGCCTTGCGATTCTATTTATATATTGGACATATGCCAAAATAATAAGTTAGTTCAAAAACATGCAGCAGATGAACTTTTACCTAATAACATGAATTTGTGTCCTTTGGTTGTTTATACTGTGATTAGTGAACCATATGTTTTACCACCCACAAAAAAGATTCAAGATTCTAAATATAATGATCGATACGAATTCTTGCTTGGCACTGAGATTAATATATTAAAAGTAATATCAAGAAGGACTAATATTAGCTTTGTGGTTAGGATGTCGAATGTGTCTGAAGATTGGGGATATATTGAAGAAGATGGAAATGCCACGGGTTTATTCGAAAGATTGAGAAATGGAGACGCTGATATCATTATTGGAAATTTGGGGGTGGATAAAGTGATAAGGAAGTGGTTCGATCCTTCTTCTACTTATATGCAAGATGAAATTACGTGGTGCGTGCCTAAAGCTAAAAAAGCAGCTACTTGGTTCAATATTGTTACTATATTTAAATTGTCTACTTGGATAGTGACGTTTGCTTCTATTATATTGATGTCTATATTTTTGCATTGGTTCATGCTTAAGGAGAGGAAGCACCAGACCAGATGGCCTACTATATCAATTCTAATGACTTTTGGAATAATTTTGGGATGGGGTGGTATGTTTCAACCTAAAGGAACAGCTTTTAGGATACTGCTCCTTAGTTGGTTGTTGTTCAGTATCAACATCAATACGTCATATCAAAGCTTCTTGAGAAGTTTCTTGATCCATCCTAAGTATGAAAAGCAAATTGATTCTGATTCTGAGATTGTGAATGCTAAATTCGGTGTAGGTGGTAAGGCATCTTTGAAAAAATATTTTTCTGGAAGTGATTTTGTCAATCAGTACGTACGAGATAAATTTGAGCCGTGTACATCTTTCAAAAAATGCGTAAAGCGTGTGAGTGTTGATAAAAACTTTGCATTAGCTGCTTCAAAGAGACAGATCATCTACCAAGATTTAAGCTTAAACAAGGGTAATCTGGGAACGTATTGCTTTCAGGAGGGGAACATTCTTTATAAATACGGAGTCGTGATTCTCGCAAGGAAGTGGTTTCCGATGTTGAATAGATTCAACGGCATCATTAGAAGTGTCACGGAGAATGGATTGATTTGGAAGTGGAACAACGAAGTTTTTTTGCATAGCAGTGTAGTCGCAGACGGTAAAGACATGGTTCCGCTCGGAATGGGGCACATGCTAGGTGCTTTCTTGTTTTTATCGATGGGTTACTTAATGTGCTTTTGTGTGCTACTAATGGAGCTAACAATTTATAAAGTAAACGAGACTTACAAGAAGAAGTTTGATAAGTTTGGATATTTGAATTAATTATTTATGATGAAGTTAAATTTACGATTATTATTCACCTAATTTGTAGCAAAATTTTTCCATGTTGGTTTAGCAACATCAAATGATTAATGGTTATTTTTATAGGCATGTTTCAATTTTCCTACAATATGGTATTAAGTCTCGCCTGGCTTAAAAAAACGATCATACTGCTCCATAATTTTTTCGGGTGCAAACTCGGCTTTGGAGCTCCTTTCTTGACTAACCAATGTCCTGATTTTTATAGGAAATCCATTCATCATCGCTGGTTCTTTGAGAAAATGATTCTTTAAAAGAAAAATAACACAGAACATACTTCAAAACTTTCTTCTTTTTGCCTTTCAGAGAAGTTCATGTGATACTCATTTTTTAATTTATTTCACATTTATAATAGCGTCTAGATGTAATAAAATGTTGTAAGAGAATTCTGGTGCGTGTGTCCGAACAGTTGTTTGTGAATTCGTTTTACCAGTGCTTTTCACTCTTTAATCAAAAAGTTTTTTTTAGCAAGTTTCATTTTTAATATCATGTCGAAAGTAAACAATTTCTACTTCGAGTTCTTTGACTAACAGTACCCCCGCCAGATCCTAAATTTATATTTCTCGTGGCCTGCGCCTACTTGTACTAAAATTAACTAACACAATTAATTAGGACCATTTGCACTTTATATTATTTAATGTTTATTTTATAAAGTTTTTTATAAAAATAATAAATTGTTTTGTCGTGTAGATTTTAAATGATATTAGTATCACTCTAAAGCCAATAAGACTGCAATTATATATAGGTTTATTTCAAAAAGTAGTGGTAGTAGTGTTACTAAATGTTAGTAATAAGGGCAGACAACATATTAGTAATAATTTGCTGAATTAAGATTTTAAAAATTTTAATAAAATTAATAATTAGCATTTTTTTAATACATGAACTAAAAAAATATTTTTTGGAAACCAAATGTTTTGAATTGCAGCTAAATAAGCCATTCATTTTTTCTCCACTTTTTTTGTATTTAAATTATGTGTGGGAAAGCGTGACTAGAGTTCTCGTGAAAGTCCATACAGAAGTGATTAAGTACAGTTATATCAGCTTATATATCACTAAAGAATAGCTGAAATATGCAATGTGATTTTCAGTTCATTTGCCAATGCAGATGATTTGGGGTAGAACCAGACTTTTTGTATAACACATTTATTTTTAGACTTTTTGCTAGTTAGATTCAAAATAGTGTTCATTTACCAACAAGTATTTTCTGTTATGTACGATTTGGTACAGACTTTTTTGTTAAAGTAAGATCCAACGGTTTTAGTGCAAGTTGCCTCGGCAATTAAGCCCCTGGATATTACTTATTTATATGTCGTTGTTTATATTAACAGTTAATAAACACTAACGACAATATTTGTTGATATTATATATTCTTGAAATTTTGTTTTATATAAAACATTTTTTTATGTATTTCATTTTATTATTGTGTGACATGAACTGATGAATATGTAATTTAGTAAGGTTTTAAAAAATATACTTGAAAACAAAGGGTTTTACCCTTTGTTTTCAAGTATAAACACGTGGTATGAATATGTTGTTTATTGCGCTGACAAAAACTACAATAATCAATTTGAGGTATAATAGTAATCCATTTTTTTTTACATTTTTCTTTTAATATATCTTGTGTAACTAATTTTCATACAATAAATCTTAATTTATTAAATAAAACTATTTATTAAAATTTCGCTGCGCAGTCAAAAAACACGTCTTCTTATATTAAAAATATCGTGTTTTAAAAAATATCACTTAAACTCCAGTGATTCGCCGGTGAGTCACTTGTTGATTATTTTTTTTACAAGTAAGCTAATTATTTACGTTGTTTTTTTAATTATCAAAGCTTATTGTACTAGCTTCATTTATAATAAACCAGGTATTTTATATTTATTTTAGAAAAATACACTGACACGTCAAGTGACTTATCATAAAGACTCTGGCGTTTAAAGGGTTAAGTTTTCTCACTGCGCTGATAATTTTTTTTATTTTCAAATAAAATATATTTTTTTAATTAATAATTTCATGTGAAACTTTTGATGCAATATTTTAATTTCTGTAACCATCTGCATAGCAAATAGCTTATGTGATCTGTGGTAGAAAAAGTTTTACATCTCTGATTTTTAAAAAAATACTGAAATGTGAAATATTTTCGTGCTATTAACAGTATGAAAAATACATTAGTATAATCGATAAAAATATATTATAAATAAGATTGGAGTCAATTTATTTTAAATAAAGGATGTTTAAGAGCTGACAAAGTATGTTAAGTTGCATAAATTTTATTTGAACTAGCTAAAAAACAAACTAAAACGGCCCCATAAACCTATATTTGTTTTAGATGACTATCGAAGTTGACATTTTATAATAGTACTGATTTATAGATATGTTTCTATGTTAATCGATTCATAGTGTAATATTTTATAACGGTTATTACATAGTAAAATATTTTGTATCGTAGTGCTTTTATGTCGATTTTAATAATAAATGTATTGTTATATTTTTTAGCATTTTTTTAACCATTATCCATTTTACTAAAACTTAATGACTGATTACAATCAGTTGAAGTGTGCTTTATTAAATATTAATAAAATGCAGGGTTTTGTATATAAACTGAAGGCTGAAAAAACATAATTCAGATTGTGAAACAAATACAATGAGAAAGTCGTTGTTCATTTTGGTCATAATTTGCTTTATTGCAATTATTGGGGCAATGGATTACGAATTAATATTACAAGAAGACGCTGAAGAAACTCAAAGAAGTGTGGCAGATTGCATTATAAAGTTAATCTTGAAATATTTTACTATTAGGAAGAATTCGTTTGATAATACGGTTTTTGTTAAAATCTCTACTATGCTGCCTTTGCTCCAGCAAATGTTGCTGAAGTATTTAAACGATTCGAAGAGAGTTAGAATTGTGACACGAGATGCGATAGAAATTCAGGAAGAAGATGAAGCAATTCCAATACAGTCGGATAAAGCTCATGCTTATATATTGATTTTGGAAGAAACTGTGGATTTATATCAAGATCTCAATAATATGAAGCAGATCCCTGGATGGAATCCTGAAGCAAGATTTTTTATAATTTTGAACAAGAAGCCAATGAACGAGCTAATTAATATACAGAAGATTTTGCGTAAGATTAAAGTATTTAAGGTTTACATAATCGCGATCGATAAAGAAGATATTTATTCTTATACTTGGTTTCCTTACGCCAACAACAGTTGCGGTGCACTCGTAAAAAGTTTAAATTTGGTTGACACTTGCAAGAAAAGCTTGGTTGAAGAAGTAGTGTTTTATCGCAAGAGGTACACAGATTATTTGACGGGATGTCCTATAAGAGCAGGAGTAATAATTTCTGAGCCTTATGTTCTAAAGCCTGTGCGTGGAAAAATATCAGAGGGCATTGAGATCAACTTACTGGAATTGATAGCAGAAGTTACGAATACAACTCTAAAGATACACATATTCGGCGATTACTCAGAAGGGGTTTACTATACTCGTATAAAGTTTATGTTAAATCATGAAGAAGTGGACGTCGTCACTGGAAACATTGTTCCGGAATTATTCACAGATGATGAGTATGACGCTGATATGCTAAGCTACGATTACCAAGAATCTATGGTTTGGTGTGTGCCTACAGCCGGTCGTTTGGGATTTTTGCAAAGCTTCGTATACGTATACAGATTAAACGCCTGGATTACCATATTTATATTTACGATTTTTATAAGTATTGTTGTAGACTATTACGAGATAAACGAGAGGAGATTCTCAAAAATAAACATCCTACTGAATCTATTCATAGTTGCTTCGATGCTACTGGGATCTGTGACTAGATTCAAACCTAAAGCCGGCTATGTAATGTTGTTATTGAGTTGCTGGTTTATGGTATCGATTTCTTTGAATGTAACCTTTCAAAGCTCAACGCAAAGTTCGCTCATTCATCCTAAATCTGAGAAGCAAATTAAAACATTCAAAGATATATCCAAAACGTACAGTTTTGGTGGCCATAAGGTGCATTTGTTAGGAATAGATCAATCATCACAAAAAATGGATGTGTTGTTCAAGTATAAATATGTAGAATGTGCACCAGTTACTGCATGTATCGAGAGGATGAAAAAAGATCAAGATTTCGCTATTATTGTTCCATATAGATATATGAGATATTATGAACACATACACAGAACAGAAGATAGATCCAGCATATATTGCATTCGTGATGATTCAGCTAAAGTTTATTCGCCCACGCTGATGATTTGGAGTCACTTTCCATTCGAGGTTAGATTTCAGACAATATTAAAGAGGATTTTTGAGAGTGGGCTTGTTTACAAATGGTCATCGGATATTATACCAAGATATACGATAAAGCAATCGCATCTTCCGGAAGCTATGAAACTTAGCAAAATAGTGGGAGTGTTTCATTTGCTTGGTTTTCTACTAACTGTATCGTTCTTCGTATTTATCGGAGAAATATTAACTAAGCGATTTAAAAGGTAAATTGCTCTTACATTTTGAAAATTATAAATTAATATTTTGTGATATGCTGTATTTTACATATTAATATATAAATTAAATATTATAATATGTATATGTAATTATTAAAATTAATAAATATGTTTTCTTCATGTAAAGAAATTTTTATATTTACACATAACACAATAGATACTATTTTCCATGTTAAGGTATACTCGTGCCGTCTATCGTCGTCATCAGTAATGCTTGAAAATATTATTATTATTGAATTTAAACTTTATTCCTACCACTAAATAAATAATAAATATATTACTTTTCTATTGTCGAAATTAATTTAAATGAAAATTACTTTATATAATATATAAATATTTGAGAGTCCTAGGAATCAGTAATCGGCCTACTGGCCGCTAAAGCGTTTCGTTTGGGACAAAACTGTTTTCCGGCGTCCGATCGACTTCCGGTCGACCGACATCAATCGGCTGCGGTTTTATCTGTCGTAACGTCACCATAAATCCATCGGCGGCCATTTTTATTTGGCGAACTCATCGATTTGTGCATTTTGCGCCCCTGCGGCTTCAGTAAAGTTGTCACAGCACCACATTGCTTTTTTAATCATGAAATCAATAATAAAAAAATGTTGTAAATTCAACATATATTTTTTATATATTATATAATAAGAGTGTTGTTTTATTTTATTTGTATTATTATTATTTTAGGGGTGTAGATATAATATATCTGAAATAAAAGTGAACGATACACGATTTTTTTCTGTGTAAATTTAGCTTAAAACATAGCTGTTTCAGAAGCTATAAAATAGCAATTTTAGGTTTACATTTGCATAAATACTTTCGTTATTAACGCGCTCTTTTTATTAAATATCGGTCTAAGAGTCGCAGTAGCGGCAAGTCTTTTAGAGCAAAGTTCCAGACTAGCGGCTTGAGATAAGCTGCGGCCAAAACATGAGAGAAAAGTATTCTATAAGATATCTACTTTAATTTTTTTATTTTATAACCTATATATTATTTGTTTCCTACGCTTTTTTTACGTGAAAAATAAATTTGTAGTAGTCTTTTTTCCGTATATTTTAGAAATTCGACGTGTATATTGGCCGATACACGTTCGTTGTCTTTGTCTACTCTTCAAAACCAATGAATACGTAATGAGCTTGGATTCGGTAGAATAACACGGCAATGCATATTGAAATCAAACCGTTTTCAATATCGTTACAATGCGCGCACATTTTATTTGTTCGCAACGACCGACGCAATACAATGGGGCGCCGATGAAACGAAAAATAACGAACTGAACGCGAAAGGGCAAAAAAAAAGTAAAAAAGCTTTGCTTTATATTGTTTTATGTACACTCTGTGTCCATATTAAAATACACGCTTATATGTATATCGAAAATAAAAACCAGTGTATCTAAAATAATTATACAGACAGCGCGCAGTCCGACCATTAACTTCGACGTTATTACAAATTCTGGGAAAATAAATATATATATTTGTGTATTAAAAAACAACAGTAATATACTTTAAGAGTAAACGTTTCACTGATTCAGAATAATTGCTTTGATAGTTTTATATTTCAGTAATACAAGGAATACATAAATAAAACAACTTTAATTTATAATACTATTACATTTTTTAATATAAATGCTAGTATTTATTTATTATTCGTTATATTTTAGTTATTATTATGCAAGATAAACCATTATTATTTATACTAATATAAACAATATAAAAGGCACTTGACTAGACGACATTAACTTGCATTAGTTAAAGTTTTGCTAATATAAATATTAAATATAAAAAAATGCATGCATGTAGGTATATTAAGCAGCAATGATCTGCAAAAGCAAAAATTAAGATTTCAGTCTATTTGATAAATGCCATTAGAAAAATACTTTTTCTTAAGAATTGCTGAACTAACAATAAACATTACAATATAATGGTATGAAGGAAAATTTTCCGATTTTCTCATCAGCTGCCTGTTTCAATATGCTAAAATTCAATGTGCTGATATAATATATAATGTGTTTCTCAGTAATAATTACTATTTATAAATCTAATAAAATTTTATGTTGCATAGCAAGAAAATGTAGTTTATACTAATACAATTTATATTTTCGTTAATTAAACCTTAAGATAATTTTGGTTTTTTAATTGGGAGTATCGAATTTTTTATAAATATATTTCATTTATAAATTTATTGAAAATTTCTACAATTCATCGTTCTTATCAAAACATCCAATATATGCTCATCCATATGTATCTTATTTTTGAGAGGTTAAAAATAAAATATTACTATTATAATGGTATATTCTATGTAAAAAATAAATAATATCCGATCGCTATTATTGATGGGTTTTATATCCTATTTGGATCGCGAACCACGCATTTTAATGCCCTGCTTAAGCGGATTTGTTTGTTGTGATGGTCGAGGGTTGCAGATTAACGGCCATTTACGCTGTAATGATTTATAAGCTGAAAATCTTCACCAGCAACTATAGTATTATTATATATGAATGTACAGTGGTTTTCTATTGCTGATAAAGTTAAGCTCTAGTTATTTTTAATAAAAAGTATAAAACATCATTTAATTTTATTTTTCAATTAATATTGTAGCTCTATTATTTATGTCAATAAAGTAGTAGCTTCGATAGTAGATATTCGATAGAAGATATCGGTATTTATTCTCTAGCGCATATTCTGGAGGTGATGCTCAAATATGAGGTGTGTCGTAAGTGGTTGGAGAAGTATATAGAGCAAAGTAGTATTTGAAGTAAAGTTTTAGTCCAAACATCGAAGCGTAGTGGAGTCGAGTGTGTTTAGTCCGGTGTTATACACCATCATATGAGGAAGCCCGGAAGGTGATCGTAAAAATGCGGGCGTACTTCTTAACAGCTGTTAGGTCTGCAGGTACCGCTTGCGGGACGCAGACACGCGTGTGCCGTGTCCCTAGACTTTGAATATGTATGTTAATGCTTATTAAAAAATCAATTTGCGACGGGAAAATGTAAAAATCTTACAAGATTTTTGACACAGATAAATGTTTATTTTATTTAAACATAAAAAAGAATAAAAAAACACTTATATTGCTAATCATGGCAAATACAATTTTCATGATTTTTAAAAAAAATGTTTAGATATAAAAAATGATATGTAAAAATTTTTTTTAATAATAAAACGTCTGATATAGCGCCGCTATAAACCATAAACAACATATAGAATACTAATTTGAAAAAGGTTGAGATACTAGATAGTGCTTTTACGATATCTTAAACGCTAATACAAAATTATAGCCCACTCGCAAACGCATAAAAAAGGCGCACGTGATTCGTTAAATTGCCAATGTAGTGATTGAAAATTAGACTATTAATACAGTAACTTGCAAAACATTCTTAATTGTGTAAAAAGCTTAACAAATTACAATAGATACCATCTTATAGAAAAACTTTCCTCTTTTAATGGCTTTCACTTCTTATCTAAAATATTGAGTCTGTCAATATTATTTAAGTATTTTTCTCAATCTAAAAAATTTCAAAATTTATGCAAAAAATATTGAGAATCAATTACGGTCTCATTAGCTTAGATAAATATACAGAAAAAATGCACTATAGCGGCTAAAATAATCTCTCGATAGAAAAATTATATACAAATCATTTTATTTTTGCAAAATGCATTTAACGGCCAAATATCTTAACCGGCTATCATGATAAGTAAACATAAAAATATTACAGGATTATTATTGCTAAAACTTTTTTATGTTTCAGTTGGAGTCTCGCAGGGTAATTTTCTCGGCCCGTTTCTATCAATTCTATAGATTCATGATATTTTTTTTAAATACTGACTTAACGAGCCGTCATAATTTGTTCTAACTGTATTAAACCAACTACAACTAAACAGAAAAAATACGTATGTACAAAACTTACTAAATAATTTTATAAAATAAAAGAGTAAAATAAACCAATATTTTTTACAACACGCAAACAATCCTTTAAACAGCATTGAATGGAAGGAAAGTAGCAAATACTTAAATATATATCTCGACTAAAGCTTAAATTTTCTAAAAAATGGTAGAAATGAGCTATATAAGACTTGCCTTTATTGCGGCACTTAAACCAATATTTAACAGAAAAAGCGCATTATTGAGAAAAATAATTTTACTACATATTTTACATATAATTAATCATGCGTACTTTAAAAGCAACCATTAAATTATCAGTGAATCTATATCTCAAGGTAAGTAAATATAATTGGTAATAATAAATTATGTATTTTTGATATTATTATTTTGTGAAATAAATATTAAAAGAGTTTATTGCCGAGAATTATATAGGAAAATATTATTATTATATTTATGGAATGGCATTATAATATACTGTATGCATATTTAAGCTTATTTTATGAAACAATAGTAAAACTGTTTATACAGTTATTAACATAGTTATATGTATCGAAAAATATTTATTATTATTATCTGTCTGTCACTCACTGCGCCGCGCCACCGAGCGTTTTATAACGCACGTTTATGGTTAGTTACGCGTGACAAAATAAGATATTTTTATTGTGTGCGAAAAAAAATGTAGTGCACGTAGTCTATAAACTGGCTTTTAAAAGTTCATATTCGGTCTGTCTTGACATATAATAAGCCATCCCCATTTACCGGACTCTTTCACGAGACCAAATCCCCGGGGAGTGGAAAAGATAAAAGCCTTGACTTTCGAAAGCTACTTCACGTAGATTAGGTTATTCCTTCAGGTCAAACTTTGTGTCACGTGAACGTTTATGTCACTCGACGTCTCTTTAATCTGTACGTCTTCTGTTTTCAAACATGACAAATAATACATTTAAAAAAGCTCGATTTTATATTTTCAGTTATCGAAAGACGGTTTTTTTTTATTTTTATTATTTAAAGACTTTCGGCATTACCCATTTACTACAGAATCTCTCTTACGTCTGCTGTTTGTTTTTATGTAAAACGGCTATTTAATTGCCTTAAGGTCATTTGGCAAATCAAGAAACTCTGCAAATATTTACATTGAAGCAGCCTTGAAACTCTGAACACGTACACGGAAAATATTTTTATCAATTTTCGAGCGCGGTGCGTGCGAACTTTCTCGCGCTCTTTCGCCGAATTATACTTTCAAATTGCATTTATACGTCTAATCTGCATAATATTCAGTTTCAGCGGGGTATGGTCAACGCGTCGACAGATGTTAGCAAAGTTGGCACGCGGGCGCAATGTCGATCATTTAGGCACCCGAGTCAAATGTATGCAAATCGACAGGCGTGTTTGCTTCGGTAAATAATTGTTTAGAAAATCGACTGTCAATATTTATTTGTAAATATATTAACAAATAATTTTTAAATTACCTGTAACTGATAAATTTGCAAAGCTGAAAAAATACAACTGCCTAGAAAGGGAACAAAAGACAAATTAGATACCAGTTTTCTATTCATTTTTATTTATTCTTGCTCGTTCAGTATAAATAAGTGTCCATATTCGTCTTAACTTAATACGAAATTTTACTTTGAAACATAAAAGTGAGTCGTTTAAAGCATACGTTTTGGCTAAGCAAGATTCAAAATACTTAAGATAAACTGCTACAGAATGGCGGCGCCTCTTTATGAGTATACTGTTAGCTTCATAAGATTCTCATGTCGACTGGACGAAGTACCGTTACACGAAATAGCATGCTTTATCTTTTTCTTCGTTGCGTGTGACACCCCTCATACTTTTATTTCTAGGGGATCGGCATCAGTTCTGAATTGATAAATGAATCAATTTGATTACCTAACAATACCACTAACTTCATTCCATAATTTTGCTACTTATGTTTCTGATTTTTTTAATTTTGCGCAGAATTTCAAAGATCTTCTAAATAAATATAATCATTATAGTCATTATTAAATGTGTTCCTACTATTGTTGTTTCCAAAAGTAATAAAATATTGTATTTATTATGAGAAAAGAGCATTATTATATTATATAATAAAAATAAAATAGTGAATATTTCTTTAGAAGCGCAGGGTAACACCCCCACGGTGTATGGCTGAGAGGCAAATAGCAGTGGATTCTAATTAGAATGTAACGGTAAACCGTCGAGATTGATAGGGAGTCTTATGATGCGTACCGTTATCGAGCAGCACTTATTTATTTGTCTTGATTTGCCAAGACAAATAAAGAAGACTTGACTTGACGTGTCAAGTTTTTTTATTTTTTGTTTTAAAACAACGTTGTTTATTATTATTTGATTTTTGTGCAACAAATGATATCGTCACGTTTAATTTGCATATGTTAATTATAGGTAAAGTTCGTCATTATCCTCTTAAATTCGAGTTTGTACAACTTAGCTATAGAACTCGGTTGAAGTTATATTTGAGCGTTGTGTACCAATATTTTATATAAATGGCCCATACAGAGAAACATTTAGGGCTCGCACTCGTAAACTACCACGAGCAATTACTAATTTGGGTTTGACTGTGCGTTTGTGAATCACCATTTGTGTTGTTTAGCAGTAGTTCAAATTGAAAAATTGCGATGCAAATCCTCTTAAAACTTATGACCGAATCATGCTCATGCCGCAGGATAAAGATCATGACTTATCATGCACTTGTTACTTTTATTATAAGCTCTATCGGTCGGTATGACAGAAGATACAATTAAACTGCTGATGTTTATGACTTAATAGCGTAATATTTAAATCTCACGTTGGTGCTTAAATTTTACGATTATTTAAATTTAAATTTGATATAAAAGACCTGTTTATTTCTCATTCTCAAAAATTAAATGCTTTGAAACTTGCTCTAACAATTGTATTGTTTTGATTTGATAAATTAACTATCGCTGATACTTGCTAATTATTTGCATTGTAGTCTAAGTCATGAAATTGACAAGACACCAATGCGCCACGGTGAGCAAAATTAATACACTGTAAATAAGAAGAAGAAAAGAAAAAATCATAAAAGCTAGATAGCGATTGTCATAGAAATACATTTCAGTATTTTTTGTACATATTCTTAGCAACCTATAACTTTCAGTGAGAACTCAGAGAGTCGTAATCCAATGCTCTTATATTAGTATTTGGTTATTTTAGAATTCTCAATTATTTATACAAATTCAATAATACGCTTATACTTATATATAAAAGGCAATGAAAACTTTTTCTGTAAATATACGCAGTGGAATCAAGTGATATTGAACTGGCAGCGAAATAGGTGTTGAGTGGACACAATGTTTTAATGGCGAACTTCACTAGTTCAATGATAAATATTTTTTTAAATAAAACCACTGCATATATAATCAAACTATCTTATTCCATATTCGCAGCAAAATATATTTATATAATTTCTCGTTTTTTTGACGTTCTCTTTGTATTCAATAAAAATAAATATAAATGAGTGGCGTAATTCATAAGTCACGGAGTTTAGATTTTATTTACTGTTTTATTACAATAATATTTTTGTGAAATTGACGCAGCATATGCATACGGTCATCATAATAAATCGTGTATTAGATACATAATATATCTTTGGGACACGGAAGCTTTTAGTGTGCCGCTTGAAATAAAGATCAGGTGATCAGCGTCACGTGACGTGCGACACTAAATCCCCTGAGAGTCAGATATCCGATAGCATTATTGCATTGTTGCTCGAGTCCAGTGCATAGTGTGCATCTGTTTGCTGAGTGGCAAATTTATAAATATTGCGATAGGGAATGAACAGGGGGCTATACGGAATCGGACGCGAATTGGGAGTCATGGCCTCGTTTGTTCGTGTTATTGGCTGATATGAATTTAGCACTCACCTGCTGGCTGAATAATGCACATGGTTTTAGCGAGTGCTGTACGTAGTGTATGTATCGCGGACATGGTACAAGACTGCCTATGCGATTATATGTATAGGCACTAGTATTTGCGGCCGGATTATGACCGTTGAAAGCTCACTCAATAAATCATTTTAGTATATTTATACTAATATAGTTTAGGATGGAGCATCTTAACCAGAAATACTTCCGCCAAGTGATTTTCACAAAAAGATAAATATTTAGTACTTAAATAAGTAAAGCGTGGATGAAGTTTGGTTTCGTTATACACATGCACCGTGTATCACTGTATCGGCGATACACGTTTTGTGTCTATCACTAGTTTGTAGCTTCCTAGAATCCAGCTACGTCATTTGAAATTTCAGCGAGGCAAGAAATTCTTGGTTCCTCAAGAGAAAAGCATCCTAGCGTCATTTATTTAGGAGCATTGAGTTGCAATAGTCGTCTTCTCGACTTTCTCGATCAGTTTCTGCTCTATGAAATAATTCCTAATTGCTAAAGCGTCGAGTGCCCTAGAAATTCCGTTTGTCTAGGACGCTAGTACTTGAGTCATCTAGCTTTCTAATGAGAAAGAAAACGAAATATTCTAATGCAAAAAATAATTACTTATTTTGTACAAATATTTAAGTTTGATTCGAAGTTTTTCACCAACAATTTTATTGTACAAAAATGATAATGTGTAATGTAAGGAATTTATTGTGCTTTTAATGTGTAAAATAAGGCAGCCGGTCAAAAGAGCGTGCGTCAAAAGAGCGCTGCATTATTAGTACAGTCAAATAAGGGTTTAACCTCGGAATGAAAGATAACAAGCTGAAATTTTTCAAAGACCTTTCTTTTGGCGTTCTAAAGATAGTGTGAAAAGTCTCATAAGATATCGTGTCTGCTAATCAAGATATTAAAGGTCAAAGGTCATAAAAATCGTTTTTTTGCAAATATCTCGCCTCCTTTGCGTTGCATGTCATTAGATGTTATACAAAACTTATAGAAAATAAAATTTTCTACAAGTTTGTCATAAATTATTTCTTCGTATGGTTAATGGTTTTCGAGATATAGCGCGGGGAGTGGGAAGCGCGCATCCGTTTATAGGATAACGCTATGTGAAATACGGAGCCAGAGCTACCTGCACATTTTTCCACAGTTTCATAGGAAACATCGCAAATTGTTATCTGCTGAATGAACCCATCTAAAGCATTATAACTTTCAATCTCCATATCTTCAAAAATCATCATCGATAATGCAAAAATTAATAGCGTATGGCCTCTGATACTTCTTGCAAAAGCGTGACCATCCAACATTTTGTCGACAGAATTCGAAGCATAAATTGTACTGAGAGCTTCCTTGATTCAGCTTCCATTCATTATATACCCTATGCATCCAATAAAAGACATAAGCATATGAAAGCCTCCTAGTTTCACAACTACTCTGGACAAGTCTGAGTTAGCATCTGAAGCTGCTACGATTTCACGTGCTATTATGTACAACGGCTGATCAAAAGTTATTAAGCATGTTCTTTGTTCATGTTTCTTGGCAATGTTTGTAGTACACTGTAATGTGTTGTAAATTGTGTCCATATTACTCGCAGGATGATGAATAAAAGTAAGAAACAGAATCCGAGAAGATACAAAGTTCTCATTGTTTTTGTAAGTTGTTCAATAAATCCATTCCACCCTGGCAACGGTGAGATATTTTTCCACTTTCCGTACATCCACAAAAAATCAACTACATTAAATATTTGTTCGGTTAGTTCTTCTACATCATTAAAATTTCGAGCTTGAATCTCTTGCTCAATCCGGGTACGACATGATTTTCATACACTAGAAGGGGTATATGTGATAGTGCTGCTAACTCCTTTGCACTTGGTTTTGTTGTAAATTTCTTTATGCGGTCATCGGATATAACTTCAGATTTTGAAGTTATTATTTTTATCATTCCCATTATATGAACAGTATTATAGCCATCAAGAGTATAAATATTTTTCTGCATTATCCGCTGCATACTGTACTAAGGCACTTGACTCTGATGGTTGATTACGAGGCTGTGGGTAATAAACAGCTGAAATTTAACATTTTACAGTATCACTATATGAAGCGAAAAAACCTAAACTTGACAAAACATCCAAAAGTCTTTATGGATGTTTGGCCTATCTGTATTTCTTCTATGAAGAAATACAGATAGGCCTATTAATAACTGCGAAGAAAAGGACCGTTTTCGTATGGAAGTCTTATAGCTGTGTACTTCGTTTTAAAACGCCCCGTCTTTCCTTTTCTGTTCTTTATAATAACTTCTTGCAGAAAATGTAATAAAGTTTTCGGAATTTCTTCATTAATATTTTACTCGGGGGCGGATAGGACTTGGTCTCAAGAACAGAAGATCGAATATCTTCTCTAATAATCGACGCAGCAGCTTCCACTACGCGCAAGTGTTCTTCTTCCGAAGTGCCTTTTTTATTTTCATGCCAAGCTATGGATAAAATTTAAGCTTGAGCATCGCGAAAAGAAAAAATAGGGAATGATCCAATCTTCGTTGTTATTATAATGTCAGTTAAATATTTTTCTCTTAATTTGGAAATGATCTTCTTATCATCTGGTACATACTCCGTAAGGACATCTCTCAACTCTTTCAATTTTTTCGCACAAATTTCTAGTCGATTAATATTTCATTGATTTTCTCTAAGTATTTTTGCGCTCTTATGACGTGCTCTATTTTGTCAAACGCTCATATGGCTGTCTGCGCATTTGACGCACGCTATTTTGTTACAGCGCTACTTTGGTAAACGCTCTTATGACGCAGCGCTTATAATGCAGCGCTCTTTTGACGCACGCTCATTTGTCCGCGCTCATTTGTGCGTTGCCGTAAAAGAAACATCAAATGTTTGGGTGGACTCTTACCAAAATTACTTATAATTAATCGTACTACAATACTCATTTAATAACAAGTAATGAAAAGCATATTCATAGTTGCTCATCTTCTAATTATAATATGAAATAATCTATATTGTATGAAATACAAGTAGAAGAAGCACAATTATTTTACCATTTTAATTTGTTGTATCATCTTTTTTCTTGATAATCCTATATTCAACCAGTTTTTTTTTCTCGCCTAATTTCACAGATTATTTTGAATGTGTAATATGTATTTAAGTAAGATTTATGTGGCTCTAGTAAATTATCAACTAAACTATTATTAATACAAAAATTGTAAAAGCGTCCCAAACCACTAATTTCATCGGCGTCCGTGACGTTTCAGGCAAAATTTTGAAATATGCAACGTGTGGCCGTCGCCGTCGGTTATGGCCATTAAGGCCGGTCGTTATGGCCAACAGTTGTTGTCCACCTGCTAGCAAATCACACCTTGAATAATAAAGCGTTCATCTAGAACTGGACCTAATTACGCACTTACAATAAAATAGCCCGCGGCAAAATGTTTTAATCAAAACACAAATTGGGTCAATTAAACATTTACACAGAAGTTATCGTGGTGTAAAAAGAACATTCGCAAACGATTGGTAACTTAGTATCAACGAAGAATGGTTTCCTGTTGCTTTTTTACTCATTACTATTTTATAAACTACATTAAAAATAAGTAATTTTACACTTCATAATTTGAATAAACTATAAATTTTGTATGGGTGACATTACTAATTAAATAATTTATAGCTGCTGCTTTGTCCATGGTCTTGATCATAAGGTAAGACATTCTCTTTTAAATTAGTAAATCGATTGTATCTGCTTTTACTTTTTAAATTGGTAGGGGGTAAATTATTTAAGCTACTAATTCTGAGAATCATAACATAGAATTTAGCTCTACTCCAATTTATTATCCCATCAATAATTATGCACATTCGCACCGGCGTTAATGCACACAGTAGATCGTATCTCCTACTTAACAGTGTCGTGTCCCAAAATTATTCGTCGTACTTTATGGGCAGCAGTATACAATACAATGGTACACTACCAGCATTTGATATGTGGGCTTTTAATTATGATCGTTGCGCGCGTTTGTCGATCCACATCCGCAAACATTAATTTCGCTAATGCGCATTTCACTAAACGCATTACTACCACTATTTCGCGCGAGCTTCCGCCGCTGGGGCATTTCCAAAATGGATTGTTAGCCTTCAATATGGAAAATGGGGTTGCACTGGGGCTAAATAACCGACACATTCGCGTCATTCCTAATTTTAATTAAACTATCCGTCTGTTTAAAGAATGTGCTGCATTACACAAAATAACCATTCGATTGAGAATAAATTGCTGCAAATATGAGTATAATCGAAATTTTATTATCAATCAAAATAGATTGCTTTACATTTGAGGAGAACAAAATTTTTATTAGATAGTTGATGTGGTATTTTTTTTATTAAAATATTAAAATATAAAAATTAAATTATTATTTGATGTATATTTTAAATCTGTAAGCTTTTCAATTTTTATAAGATATCTCAATCGCACTAATTTGACCACATTAAACCGTCTGGCCTGGCAAAGGGTTAATTATTTCCAAGTATTTTCTCACCCCAAACAAATTGCTCGGGAAACTCAGTTACATCATCTCCCGACGTGCCAGTTCATGTTTAATGTGTACCGTTTAACGCCCATAAACCAGTGGGGTCCGTCTGCACCCATGGGCCGTAAATATTTAAACATTTCATCAGGAGCAGAAATCTATCGGCCGCTCCCGGGCATTCGGTACATTTTTAATGCCCTGATGAATTGGTTCTTGGGCCAAGATGGAATGAGGCTCCGGTGTCGGGCCTAATATAATTAAGTGCTCTGCTAGTTGCTCGAAAGGTCAAACAACTAGGGAGGCAGACGATCGAGCTTTTTTCTAAAGAAAAAGCTGACCTGCTTGTTTTTACTTTTCAGAGGGTCAAGTGACCTTTGTAAATGCATTACCGGCCCGAATACAGTTCGTTATGTACAATATAATATAGAGGTTACCCTGATTTGAACTCAAGTCGAAAAGTGAACGAGGTCAAACAGAAGCTTATCGAAGATTAATCGCAAGTTTGCTCAAGAAAGTTTTCAATTGTTATGTGTTTAAACTAATGTCTTATCTCCTCCAATTAAAAGAAAAATTTTGTCTGTTAGTCTTTGATGAAGTTTTCTGTATCGTATCGAAAATTATATATTCATATGGTAATAGTTAAAAAATAGATGTCAGTCAAGAAAATCATAAAATGTAGTTCAACAAACTATAACTATTTATATTATACAAAGAGATTGAAGAGGATATTCTAATGTACCACTTGAAAGTACAATAATCATCTCTTGATTAATGTAAAAAGTTGATCTTATTTTTATTTAATTTAACATGTGGTTTTTAGGCCTATAGCACATAAAAGGCACAAGAATCAGTAATTAAAAATATAGAAAATTAATTATTTTACTTATAAGTTAAACGTTGATTTTTAGCATTTAAAGTATCATAAGACTTTCATAGCTTATTTAAATGTTTTTTCGTAGTCCTAAAATACTAATAAGATACCTAAAAACCATACTTGTATCAACATATATTTATCTTTTAGCTTATTTTATAAAACACAATTAAACGGTAAAAAATGAGATGTTCAGGTAAGTAGATAAGTAGTATTTAAAATATTATAAAACAGCTAAACAATCATAACTAAAGTAAATATTTTAGATTAAAATCTGGGGTTCGTATTTGGTTTGTGTTAAACTAAATTTAAAAAATACATTTTTATATATTGTAGTAAATAAATAGAATAAATAACTTTTACTTTGGCAGAAAAATAATATTTGTTATTATAGTAAATTTATTTATAGGCAGTATTCAAAATTATAAATATTATCTTAAGTTATATAGAACAGTAAAACACAATTAAAATAAGTGGATACTAATTTTTATCTATTTTATTATTAAATTTATTAAAATCTCTGGTTCATATTTGGTTTGTGTTGTTTTATATTAAACATATATTTAATTTCATATATATATATATTTAACTGTATATGTTTTATATTTAACTAATTATTTATAAAAAATATATTAGTAGTTTCAGTAAAAAATCGATTATCTATTTAAAAAAAAAAAAAATACTTGCTTATTTAAAACAACATTGTAAGTAATAATTTATGAAAAAAAACTAACAATATAAAGTGATCAATATTTTAAAGAGTAAAATAAAGAATATACTGTAGATTATAAGATTAAGGGGAAAATATGGTATAGTACTGTCAAGTTATAAATCTCGTTTAGTAGTTCATTTAATTTTTTTGATTATTTTGATTTTTAGTTTTTTTTTAAATTTAATTTTGGGCTCAAAATACTCTTAGATTAAGAAAATATTATTTTGTAGTCTCCTTTTCCAAAAAGCAATTAGTTTTTGACTCAAATTTTTAAGCGTGTTTCGTGGGATATTGTAAATATAGGATATTAAAAACCTGTACTTCAAAAGAAAAATATTATTTTTTCTTTTGAAGTACAGGTTTTTAATATCCTATAATTACATCCTTTTCTTTCTATGAGATTTTAAGCTCAAATCCCTTGTAAAAGACTAAAAATTGGTAGAATTCAAAATATTTTTAATTTTTAATAAATGTAGATTATTCTAAGGAAAAAATCAAGAAAGTAAGAAAATAAAGATCTTTATAAATTTTTAACATTTCTTATGAGATTTTACTCTTTAATCACATGTAAAAGACTATAAATTTGTTTATTTAGACTTTTACAAATGTATAGCCTGTTTAGAAGTAAAATGAGATAAATCATAAATTTTAGGATTTTAAACTCAAATTACTTTTAAAAGGCTAAAAAAATTAGACTAAAAAATTAAAACCCAGATAAAAATAAAAATAAAATAAATGCTAAAAATTTGCATATTTGGAAAGATTACTGATTTTTCACATATGAATAACCTTTTATGATGAAAAACTTGAATAGTATTTTTATATGATTTTAAGCTTAATTTACTTATAAAAGGTTCAAAATTTAAATACTGAAAGATTTCTGATTTTTAACAAATGTTTAACCTATTTTTAAGAAATAATAAAAAATTGCAAAAAATATAATATTTCTGCCTTTTTATGATATTTCAAGCTAAAATTACATGTAAAGGCTGAAATTTCCTTATTTTTCATAAATTCACAACTTGTTTTGTATGAAAAATCTAATTTATTATTATTTTTCTATTTTTTTGACAGTTTTTTAAATAAGTTTTTTAGACTAAGAACTTGGAAAAAGACCATAATTAACGTGGGCTTTTTAATTAAAATTTTGCTTAGACACTTGTTAAGTGCTTCCAAAAAAATTTTTTTTCGATAAGAGACAAAGCTTTAAGTAGTTTTACGCCCTGCCCTGCTTTACAGTTAAATTTGCGTTTTTAATCAGAGTACAGAGGACGCTACACTTTTATTTTGTTTGTTCTAAGCCAAACATTTTTTGGTTCAAATCTTTGCTTTGTAGGACTGTCATTGAAGTCTTCAAAGCAGGCATACAATAGTCCTATTCGCCAAGCTTTCGTTCTTGGCTGGCCTCCTTTTGATTTGATGTCTTATTTTAAAGAGCACTTCTTAACAAAGCCTCACTAAGATTTTAGCCCCAACGCTGCACCCACAGAGCGAGATTTTTCTATAGATTCCTCCCGAGAGGGACTCCAAAACAGGTGGACTAAAAATAGGTGTAACTACTAAAGTTTCTACGCGTCAGTTTAAACACTTTTAGCACTTATTTGTATACCTTTTTATAACAATTGATTTTTATTTGAAGTTCACAATATACATTTTTTTAGCCAAGGAACTCATTTTTGTTATGTAAACTATTAATAAATTACTCCGCATAACTAAAAATTAATATCATGTTTTTTAAAATCAATAGACGTTCATTAAGCACATTGTTTAAACGCATTTTATCATTTCTTTTATTATCAGCGACAACTTAATCACAAAGACCTCGACAGGTTGACACGAATCAAATTAAATTTTTTAATTGTTTCATTTTCGAGCGGCTTAATAATCGGATTCGGGATGCAGCGCGTGTCTCGCTGTAATTTTTTTTAAATTGTGCAAATTTAATATTGCAGGCAGCAGATGTTTTAACGTGTACATTATTGCACACGGTAATAAAGCAAGGTTCTTTTAAGTGGCCGGAAAGAATTATGGCATATTCATAAAGACTGAAGACTGTGTCTAAGAGCGAAATTGGCTAATATATTACGAAAGTCTCGTTTATTGAGGTTTTTGTGGTTAAACGAGCAACGCTCCAAGATTTATTCGTACTTAGAGGCTAAAAAAATAGGCACTTTGATAAACGAATCGAGTATTAAAATGACAATATAATTGCTTTGAACGACGTTAGTTAAACGTAGAATAATAATATCAACGCAGAAATTTGCTGACGACATTTATCTATTCTTTGTATAGGAGAAGTAATAAATGCATAGGGGATCATATCAAATGATACGTACATTCTTACAGTATGTAATATTACAAAATATAAATATGTAGATAACAATGTAAATAAGTATGATTTATAAACTCTTCTTTTAAGATAAGAAATTTTATTAAATCTGTGAATTTTAAATAATTTTCTAACTATTTAATTAAATTCGTCGTTTTGCAATTTTCGTGAAAATCTAAAAAAATATGATCTATAGTAATATTTCGGTTAAATCTTCATTATCAAATAACTTTATTTTATGATGAAAGTTATTTATGAACTTTTGTAACTTTACATGCCTATATAAAAATTATAATACCCTCAAATAAACCGGCGCCGACATTGTTAAAAATTGTGCCAGCTACAACAATAAATAATATTTTTATAAAAATACTTACATAACTTTACATATAATATTCGTACACTTGCCGAATTTCGTTTTTAACAAATACGTTTTATAAATGTCATAGACATAATCTGATGTAGCGTTCAAAATGAAAGGCAGATTCTCAGTTTGATGTTTATTTAAACTTCACACAAATGGTTCATTGAGTGAAATATTCATTTTAAGTGAGGCATGTTTGTTTTGAATACTATTTTCAGAAGTATTTGCGTTAACTACTCACTACTAAAAATCTCAATATATTTAAATATTACAATGCTCACGTCATTTGGTATAGTATTGTAATAAAAATATATTGAGATTTATTTTAATTATTTATTGCATGTATTGCTTATTATGAATAAAATTATAAATGTTTCAATATTATAACGGTGTTGTCAATGCTTTTAATAAAAATAAACGATAAGAGTAAAATATCGTAAAAAAATTAGAGAAAAGTTTGCCTATATAAATTAACTTATGTATAATGCATTGAAATATAGCATGATAACCGTGCGTTCTTTGTTCCAATTTGTGACAATTCGAATCGTAATTTGTATTCGATTTCTTTACATTTTAATAATTAGGTATATGCATATATAAAAATAAATTAACCACTAACTAAATAAAATAAAGTGTTACAATTTTTCATTTCGCCTATGTCGTTTTTTCGAAGTGAAACCAAATTACATAAAAATAATTGTGTAACAGGAGTTATTAAGGTCGTGAAGTTTTCCAGACTCCCGGAAATATTCCACCCTTGGTGTTCTCCTAATATAATTAAAAACGGAACAATTTGGACGAAAGCAAACCTGAGCTGCAATTACTCGATTGTTTTTATTTTCCTTTTGTCTACGTTCTTCGAAACTGTTTCGTATTAATCTGGAATAATCTTGAGTTATTGGTTACAATCCGCATGTGCTACGTAATCCCAGTTTGAGAAACGTAAGTACATGATATTCTGAATCAAAGCTGCAGTTATTGTAAATCACTATTAAGCTCCGTGTTTAATTGAAATGGTGAATTATACAATATGTTGTATGTAAAATTTCGCAAACGTAAGGCTTTTAGATTTATAGGTATAATGGAAATTATTGTAATATGAAATTTTACTATTTATATAATAGGAACTGACGTATAAATGAGTATTAATATGATTTCTCAGATTTTATGATGATGGAATATATATACTAACCATATTATATTTTACACAAAGTCTTGCAAACTATGCTGGTATACTTGAGATGGCACTTATTTAAGATGATTGTAGGGATTTAACGTTGAAAAACGTTTTTGGTTGCGAAGTCAATAATTGAAATCAATGCGAATAGTTGTTCTATAGATATATATATATATAATATTTTTTCTGTTTTAAAAAAAATAAGAAAATACTTAACAGGTAATTTAATATAAAATAAATCAGTAAATAACTATTGAATGTCTTAATCATGATTTGATTATGCCCTATAATATTATAAAGTTGAAGCTATAAAATAATATATTATTAAAATTTTTAGTGCCTTATCACGCGTGTCGTGTTATTAAAGAATAAGAAAATTCCTCTAGATGACCCCTGTGGGAAAAGGGGTCCAAAAATCTAAAGAAAAATTACACAGGCCTACCACTATAAAGAACAAGGGCTCTTCGTCCTCCACCGATGTTAATTACAGGCTCAAAAAAATTACCCTCGTCTTTTCCCCGTTCTTTCCGCGGCTAATCTCATTATTAGAATGTTTTTCAAATTACATTACAGGACCGAAGAGAAGGTGGGAGGAAGGGGGGAGGGGTTAAGGGTGAGTTTAATGTCGAGACCTTAGGGCTGATTTCGGTGGTGGTTCCGTCTCGAAAAACGTTGTCTTGTCATGGTTAACGTCAAGGCATTTTGTTATTTTGCGAAAAAAGTGTTTAAATAAAATTGAGAAAAACAATATTGTTTCGAGGTAAGAAAAACTGTTACTTTTTTTAAGCTCAAAAGCAATTAACTTAATTTAATATAACGTCTTATGAAGTTTATGTATGTTTGAAATTAAATAATGATGAGATTAAATAATCTGTACAAATATTCAATCATTATTTATTTTATATAAATATAGCATAATACATATAAAATCATTATATATAATATTATTATTCAATAAACGTATTGTTTTTAAACAAAGACTATTCTTTGTTATTTTAAATATATTGATTTTAAAAATTTTATTCAACTTTAAATAAATTTACAAAATATAACACAACATATAAAATAATGATTTTCAATAAGGTGACAGACTCAGTTGCCTTTTAACTAAATTAACCCAGAAGCGACTGCTGGATGCATTGTAATGTCGTTAGTATGGAGAAGCTTTGAGGGAGACAAAATTACATGGTGTTCCATGATACAATTTATTTTTAATTAGCTTGCTAAACTTGTATGTTGAATCTTATAAATCGAATAACCGTTTGCAATTGTCATATGTCTGAACAATAAGTTTTTGTATTTGGAATGTTAGATCAAGAGGTGTTTATAAATTATTTAAAATATGATATTTTTAAGCAATTAGTCTGTGCAATTATTTTAATTTTATGCCGATCGTACATAGATAAAATAGTCAAAAACTTACTCTGTATATGTAAAAATTTTAATTTGACATTAAAATAATTTACTTAAATTAAATTTGCACGTTGTATCCAGATTGAAGAAAAAAGCTTAACTACGTAAGTCAAGGAACTTGTCCGGAATTGTTTACAATAATAAGATCAAAAAAAAAATATATACCAAGCGACTCTTGCGCAGATTTAAACAAAATGTAAAAGACTCACAGTTATCACATAAGTAATTACATTAAATTTCTTTAGAAAAAGAGCAAAAATAAAATCTCCTTTAATTATTATGTTCTTACATGAGTTCAAGGTCTATTTATAGCAAAACTTCTTTATGATTTACAAACCACCCCTTCTTTACGTGGATGTGGTCAAAATTATTAATGTTCCAAGGGCGAGAATGTATATTATTTCTCTAGCACGTTTATGAATTACGGCTATTTTGCTAAAGTAACTTCTTAATATGTTTAATCATAGAGAAGCTTTATATGTCAGTAGTAGTTGAATTAGATATAATAAATATAACAAACGGTCATTTCGAATGTTAGAGAATTTTTTTGGCTACTATTAGTATTTTCTGATTTAAATGAAAATCTCAATTAAGAACGAGATATTTAATTAATGATTTTGTTAAGTGGATTACTTCATCGTTAAGTTTAATAAATGTAATATAGATTTGTTATATATTTTAGAAATTCTGAATTTTAATTTTGTCTGAAATAGTGATATGACCTGTTTATCTATTGGCTCAAGTAATTGAGTGGTGTTGAGAGAAAAAAACTTGATTTAAATTAAATCGAATTTCTATATTCAGTCGTCTTTTAGGTCAAGAGAATATGCAGAAACATTATCTATAAGTAACAAGACTCCAACAGGTGTATTTTCATTGCAAGAAAAATTATTAACAGTCAAAAAAATCATCGACTTATCTGAGAAGAAAGTGATGCTATTCGTCATTATTGTATTGCAAGACATTTCTTGTTTAGTCGCATAAAAAACTTAAAAATTTTTGGAATTTGACGAAAGAAATATATTTTATATAAATAAAAATTACTAGAATGTTCCTGAATTATACAACAAACAATGGCTTTTAGATTTATGTTTCTATACAGACAGCACAATGAAATTAAACAAACTTAAGGAGCAGCTACAAGGTGAAAACAAATTGATCACAGGTTGTTATCAAAATATAAAAGCATTGATAGCAAAACTTAAACCTTATGAAACTTTGTTGAAATAAAAAATACAGTTAAAAGCATTAAAAAACAAATATGCAGATGAAGTTATTAGACCTTCAGTCAGCTTCTGAATTAAATAATAATTTATGGCCAATGACAAAGTGCAATTTTAATACTTCAAGAAATATGTCTGTAATTAAAATAATAATAAAAAAACTGGCGATGAGAACAATTTTTATTAATGCATATTTTTTCGCAAAATTAAATGTAATTAAATCTTAGAGACAGATGATAATTTAGGAAATCAATTACGGTATACAATGTCGAAAATACATGCGAATTTAAAACAATTAAATAAAAAAAATAAAAAACAAATTTTACAGTTAAAAAAATTTTCGATTATAAATCTTATATTTTGCTCCAAACTTGACCCTCAAACTTTTATTATAAAAAACATTTTTTACACAAATTTTATTGTGTTTCATACAGTATCCTTAAAAATGGACAAAAAACGATCTGTCAACCTTATAAGAGGTTTTTTTTGATGCTGTAGTAATATGGCAATAAAAATAAAATAAAATAAAAATATATCATCTTGCTTACATTTAATATAACGAATTTTCAGTATACCGAAATTTATTCATTGGTTTATTGGTTGAACTTTACTATACTGTGATTTCACTGTACAATGCTTAATTTATTATTATCTAGCTAAGTTTTAAACCTATTCATAAATGATATACAATATTTAGATTTATCATTAAATAGCTAAGTTTAAAATCTAACGTTAAATAATATAAAATGTTTTCTTCTGAAAGTATTTAGTTAAGTTGTAAACCAATTTGCAAATGAATTGAAAAGGTTAAGTAGTTTTTTATAGATTAAACCATTTTGACTATCATTGAAAATCCTAAATAATATTGTCTAATTTGAACCATTAAATTTTAAAATATATTTAAAAAAAATCAGAAAGAAGCAAAAATAATATTTAAAACCCAAAAAGTTGAGGGTCCGGTATTCGCATACTCGCTAGCTTCGGTACCTCACTATCGTGAGGTACCGACAGCTAGTACATTAATAAATATTAGAAGGTCACCGAAAACAATAACCACATTTAACCAGCTTTCACTAGAGCGAATGATTGATTTTAAAATTGTATTTAGACTCTAATGCGATTGACATTAAATTACCTGTCTCCTTTTCGTTCAAGCAAATGTGCGATACTCGATCATATCACCAATTGGGCAGACAATGACGACTACGGTACCTACTCTCCGACACTTGACGGACGACAATCACTCGATTCACTTACCAATAGAATGACTATTAATTAAAGGACCCGAATTCTTCATCACGATTCAAATCATCGACGACTATATATACAGTTACACATACATACATACTCCAGATTAGAATTAACCTCTAAATCACCTCTTTGGCATCAACGATAAAAAAATACATACACAGGGAATAAATATTGACCATTACTTCAAAAACACGATTTATTCATCACGAATCAAATCATTGACGACCATGACGAAGACTGGAACCGGCGACAACTCAACTACAAAATATTTTTTTAATATGGGATTTGGAGTTTCCTGCATTAAAATCCTTAGTTAAAGACATTGATTCTGTTTCATACTATATTAAATCTTATCATCCTATACAGCAAAAAATTATGAATGAATAAGCACTCACCAAATGCTTTCTTATCTTGGCTAGTCGCAAACATCAACGGCCTATTATATGTTCCCAATTAGGCGGCACTCGGGTCCCAATTTTAGCGACTTAATTATTTCAGGAGAGCGTCCTAGGCATGCGGCCGTAATCCTCACGCGATAGGTGCGGAAACATTTGCGTGCTCGAAATGCTTCGACACACATACACACACATATACATGTACAGAAGGCCTACCTCCAGATTATCCACCTCTCTGCTCGTCGGCGATAAGAAAACTTACACCCAGAGAATAAATATTCATCAAGTCGACGTCTTCCGTGCAGCATGCGACCCAGCAAATCGTCGGCTCAGCCAGAATCCGAATTAAGGGTCGTTCCGAAACGGGTCTGTGTATGTATGTATGTGTGCGCGCCCCACACTAGTGACCCCGCACTTGAAATTTGGCATTAATCCGTTATTAGATCAAGTCGAGTCGGTGTGCGATTAGCGCGGGCCGATTTGGCAAGAGCTCTTCTTTTCTAGGGTATTATGTCGGAGTGGGTTATTTAGATGTATGGAATCGGAGCACGTGATGTGTGGATTATTAGGTTTGTGCTTGTTTTGCTTACCTAATTATTTTTAATTACAATGCTAGTATATTTTAGGTAGTTTTTAAAACCATTTTGGTAAGTCTATACTGTATGATTATCCAATGAGGTTGTTCGTAGAATGCTAATTATAAAGAATCGTCACTTAAACATACAATAAACTCTTTAACTTAAAATAAAACTATCCTATTTTTTTATATAAATTTCAATAACACACATTTCATATTAGAAATAGAGTTTTCGAAGTAATTAGATTTAATAAGTATCAATAGATATTTAACTCAATTTGATTATTATTAAATTAAAATGGTTTGGTCTGTTGATAATTTTGTCTGCTCTTGTGGTGGTTCTCTGTACTTCTTTAATAACCCTAGATGTTTTAACTACTTATTTTTATTGTAAGCTTGCTAGGGGTAATTCAATTATATAGTTACATTATATTTATAATACATAGTTTTAGTGTCAAAAACCAACATCGCCCTGTAGTGCACTAATCGAATGCCAGTATGACCGCCGAACGACCCGACCCGCATCCGAGATGAAAGTGTGGTCATATGCATTGATTAGAGGTCCAAGCGTGGCGTGGGCCTTTTATTGAAACCGAGCGTGCTCATTGTTTTTAGGCAGACGTGAAATTTAACACTTTTTGTCGAGAAAGACATTCATCAAGAAGAAAATTTAAAACTCTTTGTTAGACCAATTAACACGCCTCGTTTTAGTTCCGATGGGAATTCGAACTTCAATTCAATTATCAGGTTCTTGAATGGAACAAAATTTAACATTCATAACAAAAAAAAGACAGACAGTATTGCACTTTTCTACCACAAATATTAAACGACGTGTCTTTTAATATGTTGAATTATAAGTATCTGTTTTTAGTTTAATTGATTTTATTTCCTAATTAATAAAAAAAAAAACTTAAAAATCAGTATCAGTTTATTGCTGTCATTTATTTATTTATTATTTATTTATTAATTTATTTAGCTTAATAGCTAATCTTTACATCAAACAACTCTAAGTATATAAACATATATAAAAAATATACAATAGAAAATAAAAATATACACTAATAAGACTTAATATTATAATTTATTTCTATATGTACGAAGGTGTTTTTTAATTCCATTTATGAAACCCGTTATATTTTTGCTTTTTCGGATTATTCTTGGAACACTATTATATAAATCAAAACCTCCGTACATAGCTCCCCTAGCCGTACTCGTTTTCTTATACTTATCTATCTTTAAATTTTCTTTATTTCTAGTATTATATTTATGTACATCTCTATTTCTTATTAAATACTTATTAAAATATTCTGGTAACATATTATTTTCTAACTTATATATACATATTAAAACATTCATACTCAATATTTCTTGAACATTCAACCAATCTAATCTATCAATCATACTTTTACAACTAGTTAAACTATTTTTATTCAAGATTACTCTCATTGCCCTATTTTGTAATTTTTGCAACATTTGTTTGTCTAATTTATTTAACATATTTAATATTGTTGCACAATAATTAAAATGGGGCAATATTATACTATTGTAATTTTTTTTTTGTATTTATATATTTTTTGTATATATTTCTTAATCTAGATAATCAACCTATTTTTTACTATTTTTTTTAATATGTAATTACAATGTTCTTTAAAATTTAATTTTGTATCAACAATTACTCCTAAATATTTTATATTATCCACTATTTCTATACTAGAGTTATTTATTACTATTTTGGTACTATTATCTAACACATTTTTATAATTAATAAACATACATTTAGTTTTATTCTCATTTAATTTAAGTACATTATTCTTTAACCATATTTCTAATATACTTAATTTATTATTTAAATTATTTACAATTTCTTTAATGTTATCACCTATGCAATACATTAATGTGTCATCCGCAAATAGATGAATTTTACATTTTTTCACGTTATTAACTATATCATTAATATATAAAACAAATAACAATGGTCCTAATTTAGACCCTTGTGGTACTCCATAAGACACTAATTTTTCTTCAGAATATACATTATTTATCTTAACTTTTTGTTTTCTTTTATGTAAGTAATTATTAAACCATCTTAAAACTATCACTTATACCTATACTCTCCAATTATTTAGTAAAATATTAAAAAAATATTACTTATACGTTTAAAATAATCTCTAGGGACTAAAATTATTAACAGTTTGGTTTCTGCAAAAATCATTCAACACATTAAATTAATAGTATAGCTGAGCATTCACAGTGACATATACTAATTATAAGCTGTAATAATAGTATAAATAAAATCTAATCAGTAAGATGTCTTATTATTTATTTAGTTATATTTTATTATAATCATTTATTTAAGAAAACAATGGTTTTGGAAATTTCTTATAAAGTTCATTGTAGTTAAACGTTTGTCACTTTTATAAGGAATTTAAAATTATTTATCGATTATTAGCAACACTTGCTATCGAGTAGCTTCTCTCTTTACTCAAAATAAAGGGATTAATAAAGAAACGATACATTTCAAGAACTTTTACGGTAAATTAAATCACACTGCTACCATTGTTATAACTGAGTAAAAATAATTTCATACCTTACCACATATAATTTTTTATATATGTTGCATCACGTGTATTTTTTTATGTCTATTTATATATTAATCAGTAAAAATTTCAATAATAAATTCATAGTCATTATTAAAGAGAAAACTATCTGCATAAGAAATTATAATTTAAGTCTTGAAGCACATGTTTCTAAGCAAAAACTCGCGGGTGGTCTAGACTTACCTAATTAGTAAAGGGTGCCATCTTCGCTAGCCCCAAGGGACACTGTACCTAATTTGTACACATACGCTTTTTCAATACAAACCAAAAATGGACAACGAAATATCTACTTCGTAGGACTAAATGAATAACCGCAACTAATTGTCATTAATTTTAATAAGCCCGTTGTCAGGGTGCATGACACATGGGGTCTTGATTCGACTAATTGCGTGATGGAGTATGGGAATGTTTATGGTGGCAGATACATCCTTTTTGGGAATCGTAAAATTCGCATTAAAATTTGTGTCCGTTTTCTATCAGTCTATCACACGCGTTTGTAAATTGTTAATTTGCCGAAATTCCATACGCAGCCGAAACAACTGCACACTACATGGTAATTATTCAAATTGGACAACGACGGTACATAGTTTGACACGACTTCGTTTCGTTTACACGTTCTCAAAATTTATTAAAAAGTATCCGTCTGGTTATTTTTAAGTTTGATTTTAATGAATCACACGTGAAATTAAGCAGAGTCATTAAAAACTAACTTGTTTTACGACCATCCGGCTAATCTATTTTAGAACTCCTGAATTTCAGATGATCTAATGCAGAGATCTTTAGCATTTGTTTGGTAAAAAAATATTGTATTAAAAAAATACAACGAAAAATTTATTTAACATAGTACATAATATGTTTTTATGTAGCATTTAATTTACTATTAAAAAAGTTAACAAAAACAGATTATTTCGTGATGTGTTGGACTATTCATTTGAATAGGGTAGTACGTAATATGTTGGACTATTTATTTGAAGCGTGTAAGTTCCAGTCTCACAGCATACTCAAATTTATTTCTATAAAAATGTGTGAAAAGATATATATTGGCTGTAAATAATTACTAAAATATATGTCATTGCTTCCCAAGCTTTGATTTCTGTTTTATGTCTTATATACTTATTTGTTGGTTTTAATTGTATACCTATTGATTTACCCCGTTGTAACGCATTATGCTTATGATTTTTATTTTAAAATAAAAGAATAAGAAAAATAGCATAACATTTTAAATAAAAATTATGAGTATTTTTTTGTATTCAGTATAGAAATTATTTAAAAAATATGTATTTGTATAAAAAAATCATTGAAGCAGAAGATAAAGAAAATTTTTTTTTTTTGTGGACTTACATTTTTTATATTATATTTAGGAGAAAAAACATCATTACAAAGACTAATATAGAAGTTTTATAAAAAAATCAAAGTATACAATCTTTATATACGACATCTGGCAGCCAACGAATAATTAGTTAAAGAATAAATCGCATTCTTATATATATGCAAATTATGGAACGATAATAAAAAACTAAGCTAAATATATTACAGGTTAATGAATCGATAATAAGGATGCATATATGAATTGTGATCATAAACTTATTTATCGTATACATATAAAAGAGAATATTTATTTTTTACTCTTTTCCGGTAAATAGCATATATATTTGTTAAAAAACTGGCTTTTAACACAGCCATCCGACGCAATATAACTGAAAAACTATACAAAAACATATTTTTATATGCCAAAAAAATAATTTGGCATCTTAAGAGGAACTAGTGCCAAGCATATTCGAAAATTAGGTCAGAAACCTCTCTTAAGCGTTGCTGTTTGTCAAGCAAATTTATATAGTCAACTATTAAAATTACAAATTAATCCTACAATGGAATAACAAGGATTATGGCCCAAAGCATATGCAATTGGTCCTTTAAAATGAGGAAGAGAAATATCAGTGCCACTCTAACCCAAATACTGCATCATCGATAATATAATAAAAATATTAAGCAGCCTCCTAGAATTGATCCCCATTATTTTTAAAAAATAGCAATCATTTTTCAGATGGCTTGAATTGTGTGTGATTAATTTTTATAATATATATATAACCCTCGAAACATATAATACATATGTATTATGACTGTTTTTTTTATTAGTATTTAAAAAAAATAGAAGCGTATAAGTAAAAGATACACTTATACATATTTAAATATGTTTCGCAATTCTTACAATAATACTCTGGAAATTATTCTTGCAGGTTTTTTTGTTAGTTTGTCAATGTGTTGTTATCGATATATAATAAAATACAGTTAAGATGCTGCAGAAAATTGATGTGTTGGTAAAAATATATGGTTAAGATCGGAGGGTAACGTTTTGCCGTCACGTTGCCAAGAAAGTTTCGCTGCTGCGTGTTTTCGAAATCAAAATCGGACCCTTACTGTAAATTTTATACAGTAGAACTTCGACTTTAGGGTGACTGGACTTGAAATATAAGCAAATTTTTTTAAAATCTACTCGACATACGAGCAAAAAAAGCGTATTTTGTAACTTTATAATTAATTTAGGTAATATGTATTTACCATTTTAATTTTAATCATTAAAATGGATTAATGACATTTAAATTTATTTCAAGAAGAAAATTGATTTGACATACGAGTAATTTGAGTTACGAGCTCCGTCATGGAACGAATTAAACTCGTAAGTCAAAGCATCACTGTGTAATAATATTATCCATGTAAAGGATTTAGTTGGTTGGAATATTAATGACTAATATAAGCATATGAAGAAAAGAATGGGCTAAAATAATAGTTTTTTTTTCACGTAATACGGTTTCAAGAGCAACAAATTAAATTAACGCACTGCAAAAGTCTGTTTTATTTATATTTAATATATAAAAAGAAGAAATACATGGATTGAAAATATATTTATTTAATTGATTAGTATCATTATAATTTTCAAAATAAACATATATTCTTAGCATATTAATTTTGGAGGTCGTGAAGAAGTAGAAGTATGTGCGTTTGGCTACCGTTGAATTTAAATAATTACACACTAAAATAGAAGCTGTAGAATGTAATACGATGTGACGCGGTCCATGCGTCAATTAGGAATTCGTTCCTGAGGACTCGAGAAAAGCAAAGATTTTCCTCGGAGAACAAAGGTTACCATGGTGTTCCATTTGCTATTTGCATGCGCAATGTGAGCGACATTCCACGCAACGTTGATCGACAACAACTACAAAAAATAACGTTCTGTTAAACTCTTTTGTAAAAGTTTGTCACAAAACATAACAAGACAAATAAATGAGTTCGAGGTTTATGCATATTCATGAAATCGGCGGAGACAATCGGATCTGTTGGAAATATTGTGTTTTGTTTCGAGTGATTGATGATTTTTTTACACATGTCGTTTAGTATATGCATATGTACGTTACTGTACATGGAAGTTAATTGCAGTAAGAATCTTGTTAAATATTACAACAAAAAAATAATTTACAAAGGTAAAATAATATACATAAATAATACATTGTATTTAAAACCAATTTATAAACATTTATTTTTGTAATATTTTAATAAAAAAAATATACGAAAGTTCAAAGAGATATGGCCAGCTTGATACATGTCTGACCTTATGTAAATAACATCAAATATATCGCTGATTTTGCGATATTGAGAATGTGAAATTTATTATCTCAAATAAAAGATTGGGAAATATAAATAAATGTAAAAATAACAGTATTGTATTTTATACTATGAGTTACCTTTAAAAATAAATGGTAAAAATCATTTTGTATTTCTTTGAACGATTAAAGAATCACTAGTACCCATATTAGAATTAATAATACACAGATAATTAAGCTTTAAAAAATAACCTAAGTCTATCAAATATAATTAACAATCATCGCTTCGATTAGTATTTCATTCATTTTGGATTACCACAGGGATTCAAACTGTGTCCTCTGTTCTTTTTGTTTTCTGTTAATGACATACATGTGACAATGAATATCTTTTATATACTGATAACCTAAAGAGTATTCGCAAAAATTCGGATGTTCTTTCTTTACTGAAAGACCTGGAGTCGCTCAAGACACAATTTTTATATTTGAAAAAACATTGTAATAAAATTAAAAAATTGATTTACCACAGGTGCAGTTTTGATTTTTATATATATTGTATTTACAATTTTATTAATATTAATATAATATTAAAAACTAGATTTATTATTAAATTTTTCATTTACATTTACAATTACAGTTTTAAATACGAAAGAATTCATTCAAAAGTAAGGAAAAAGCTCACATTAAATCTATAACTGTTTTTCAAAGATAAAGATACATATGTTTATTTACACATAATATTGCGGAGGCAGATTGTTTGAAACGCTGTTTAACATCGCAGGTAAATGATAAATTTTACAGGAACTCACAGAGAGTATTTCTAAGATATTAATATACTTCTTAGTCAAATTTCCGTTTTTAGTAATTACCTCAAAATTCTTTGAAATGCCATCACAAAACTTATAACCACCCAACATAGTAAATATCATACCTATTTTCATAAAACGTCCACGATATATTCGTCGACATCCGTTTTAATAATAGACGCAGAGGGTCACACAGCGAGTAGCGGTAGTAGGAGAAAAGAGGCGTCTTCTCGACGAATTCTCGATCGCCAGCAGTGTTACTTAGTTCTTAGCGCGCGCGCGCGACGTGCCCGCGCGTGCTCGATGCGCGTCGCGCGAATTTACAATTTAGCACGCGGCTCGATCTAAAATGTAAATAAGACATGTGCCGATCGTTATAAATCAACAAGTATAACGTTAACCGGATCTGATCAGTGTTTGTTGTGCTTCTTTCGAATTGGAGTTTTGTGTGTTGTGCTGAAATCTGAAAATTTGTGACTTTTTTTGTATTATTTGTATGAAAACTATTATTTATTTTAGGAAAGGATTACTTTTAATAAGGTACGTTTTAAGTTATTTTACAATATTATATTATACAAACATATTTTATACATATAATGTAGAAGAATAGTAATTATATAAACGGTTTTGCTAAAATATATTTGATCTAAATTCAACTATTATTTTTTTACTGTTATTGCAATACAATATTTAGACTAAGATATTAGTTATTTAGCAAGTATTATTAGTATTTAAATTGTACTAAATAAAACAACATAACAGTTTTCAGTTGATATGCTGCTTGCTACCGTTTTTATTTATAGTATATTAAACTTATACATAAATTACAATGTTGTTGAGTGGATAGTGCCAAGGACTTTCAACTATCAGTTCAGAACCTTAAATACACGTCATTTTTTTATTTTTATTATAAAAAATATACATTTAAAATGATGCGAATATAGCAAATCGTAATTTGTTGATAAATTGTTTAATGTATTCTACTGCGTAGCAAAAAAAGCTCAAAACAAATATTATAAATTTACCTAAAGGGTATATTAAGGCACAAAACATTTTTTTGACAGTCTTGGACTTTTCATTTATAAAATCTTGACGTAAATTCAAAGCTTATAATTGGTAATTTAAGCTTCCTTATTTGATCGCCTTTTCCGCGTATTATTTGAGCGGGCTTTGATGATATACAAATTAATTAATAAATGTCAAATTACGATTCTTATTAAATTGTGTATTAACTTAAAATACAAATATATAATATTGTTTAAATTTAAAATTTAATTTATTACTTATTTTTATATTAAATATTTTATAACGCAAATCAAAATTCTTTAAGTCACACCCTAAAACCTTGAAAAATTAAATTAAACCTCTCCCCGCCACCACTGAAGAAATATGTATTACTCTCAAAATTTCCATGCATCAAGATAAAAAATAATTTAGAGGAAATATTTATTAGATTAAAAAAAATTATTCTACAATTTATGTTTTAATTTGTAGAATACACTGTTAAATGAGATTGAGATTTATTTATTCTTTCTGGAAAAGTTTTGATCAAATTTTTTATTTACAACAAAAATTGCTGGCTGTAATTAATCAAAAGTTTTTTGGTTCTAATTTTAGACCATTATAATCAAATTTTGATTAAGATATAACTTATTATTTATTTGTTATGTTTTGTTAGTAATATCTTGTATTTTAATATTTTTAAAGGCAATTTAAATACATTTTATAAATATAAAAACAGGCAAAGCACAACTCAATTAAACATCATAGATCTTTATATCTTCTGATCTTAGTGTTAAGTGCTATAATATTTTTACTGCCGTTTCAGTGAAGTCATAGCCAAATACTTTTTTTATCAATAGATATATATTTTCTCTTGAAAAAAAAATAGTGTAATTAATTGCCACAAGTAGAAATATATGCTGCTTTTAAGTATCTATAAAACTTAATTCGACAGTTGCGAAACGTCTATTTGCTATTCGAACGCTAAACTAACCTAAACGAATAAACCAAAACACAAATTGATAAAATTTTAAGAAGCTCATTTTGACAGTTGCAAAACGTCCATTTGCTGTTCGAACGCAAACATAATCTAAACGAATTATCTTGAGATAACTTTCACTGAAAAATTTATTTACACTGTAACACATATTACGTACATATAGTCCTCGTAACCTTATCTGCGTCTTGATAATCCAGTCTTTTCTGAAGATCGTGGTAAATTCTAGATTCTGGACATCGTAGCTAGAACAAAGTTACCGTGAAGAGGGAAGCAGCTGTCGATAGTCGGCGTACTTTGGTGCGAGCTTAGATATTTCTTGTTGACATTGAAAACGTTGCAAAATAATTAAGCTGTAGTTTTATTTAAGTTATCAAGCAAATATACATGTGTAAATTAAAAAAATCATCAATATATTTATATTTCATTATCGATATATTGAAATTCAAATTATTTCTTAAACTAATATTAATATTTTAAGGATTATTCATCATTATCCGGCCAACGTTCGATTAGCTACGAACATGACGGCAACACGCCCACCGAAGCGTCCGTTCGTTCGCTCATCAAGGATGCTGTGACCGCGTTAAATTGCACGAGTGTCACTTCAGTGTCCAGAAGTGTGCGAGTTGTAAATTTAGTTCGACCACAAGTGCCGTCGGTAATTGTCGGTTTCCCGTGCACATAAACACACACAAAAACATCGAACGGAAGTTGGTCGAGTCTTCCTTTTTTCCCTTCCGTTCAGGTTTTGGCGAAATACAGTTTTAAATTAACGTGCCTCAGGGAATGTAATGAGAGATGTTCCTGATTGACCTTTTCTGTAAGAAACTTTTCATTATATTTTGAAGAATAAATTTAAAGATAATATATAGTACATAGCGCAATTTAAAAAGCTTCATATTATATATTTTTTTTTGGTTCAAGCTACCTCAAACATACATACTTTTTGTATTGATAAAGATTTGTTGTAAATTATTCTGACGATATATATAAATTATTAAAAAAATATTATTAAAGAGAGACTATAAATCCCAGAGCAACAATGATCCTAAGATCCTAAGATCCTCATCCCTTTTCCTTAAAAATACAATACATGATACAAGTGAAAATGTCAGTAAGGTAACCTAATATCGCACCCCTAAGTAATATCTTGCATCCCTTGTAGGATACCTTTGTTCTAGGAGAAAACGAAAGAATTTGTTGGGACGGTGAAATTCCTAGAATAGACGCTGTATAACGATTGAGGCAACTATGTATCTAGTGGTTGGATAAAGTCGAGCCAGTAAAGTTGAACAAGTGGAGGGGTAGAGTGAAAGGGAATGTGACGGAAGTTGTTAAACAAATCTTTTTTTGATTTTTGAAAAAGCATCGATCGTTTTTTTTTTTTAAAAGACCTAGGATACTGGAGATGCTGTATGATGTTTGTGTATCTGACACCTATGTATAAACACCGTAAACACTCGCAGCTACGTTTTAATTTGAAATTCAATACGTGAGCTTTCGGATGGTTCATTACGAATTTCGCAAATGTACGTTTTTCCTTAACTCTAAGCCGCTACGAGTGCGAGAAGTTAAATTATTTCGGCAACACTTCTTTACGGTTAATATGCAAAGTTTGCTCCGAAAAATGTTTGCAGCCTTTTTTAGCTCTCTCTGCCGTGAAAAAATACGCCATATCTTGAATATTGTTTCTTTTTTGTTAGTTAATTTATGACATTGTAAAATAATTTGCTACACAAAAACGTACGCATAACTAAAACAAAGTCCCGCGAGTCCGTTTCTATTTTTTTCTTACCGTTATTCGCATTGTACCGTATTATACGAAACGCGTATTTATTTTTCATAATCTGAAATGTTTTTTCTTACCTCTTATAATTTATAATATAATTATTTGATTAATTTAATAAATTTAAAATTACATTTTAAATATAAATAATGTCCTAATTATAAACTATTTTTTATATACAGCAGTTTATATTTGGTTATTTAAAAAATCATTAAAAAATGTGAAAATATATTAAATCACTAATCGTAAAATTGACATCATAATTTATTCTCGGACAAGTAACGTAACAATCAAAAGTGTTTATTTATACGTCTTATCCACAATGCTAAGCAATATATAGTAAACACTATTAAATTTGCATCCGGATTTAAACACGTCTGCCAGATGCCGACTCGGATCTGTTGAATTCCTGTGTTCCAGAGCATAGGAAACTTTGGTCCACACATTGATCCTCCAGCGAAAACCAAAATAGCTATGGGCGACGACGAAAAAAGAATACATTAAAAGCACAGAATGTTTCACGAAAACTCGCCTGATTCGACAAATAATGGCAACACGACGCTGCCGTCAGGAAAAAAAACGTACGTACATATACTAGTCTGGTGAAAGATATACGAGCCTTCGGTGGTCGGATTCCTAAATAAATTTGTCGATAGAATGGGAGATTTAATTGACAAATAATGAGACGCGTTTGACATTGAGTCGGTTAAAATTGTTGTCGGTTAATAAACGAGTAGTCGAGGTATAAGTTATGTGTTAATTATATAAGGGTGATTGTTTTTATTCTCGTTTCTATCATAAATATTAGTTAAGCGCTTGATGGAGGCGGCTAATTGAATAATGATGAGTACTTTGGTTAAAGTTTATGCTGCGCTAGGGAATTATGTTAAAAATGTATTTTAAAAATAACCATAATTTTAATAAGATTAAATTTAATTTTATGCATGAGATATATTCAAAAAGAAAAGTTATTTATTTGAGAAAATATTTATGAGTTAACTTACAATACGCAATTGATCTCAATGCATTTGGAAGTTCTTAAGTATAGCATCATTCTAATTTCGCGACTGCTTTGTTTTTTGAATTCTTTCAGTAATCATTCCATAAAATATATATTAACATTGATTAATAGTAGACGTCTATAATTCATGCTTTTTGTGTCACCTATTCTTGCTTAAAATTTACGAGTGTTTAACCGAGTGTAAAATCACTTTCATATTTACTAGCCTTGTAGATATATTTACATAGATATATGAGTAGTAACTATTTATATCGATTAATTTACAGCAATAATTATAAATAAAATACTTTAATAGACAAACAAATATGCTAACGTTAAAATATGTATTTTATTCCATACTACTCCACCTTATTATATTAACAAAACATTGTGGCTCACATAAAAGTAGCCCAATGATATTACTCGAATGTAGGTCAGCAGTGCTTTTATCCAAAAATTTTACATCTGGAACGAATGTAAATATATACTACATGTTTGTATATATTGTTCATATGGTAAAAAATACATTGTTCATCATTCAGTCCGTTTAAAGCCAAATTTTCGGTAATGCTCGTTGTGAATTATGTCGACTTGTGGTCTTTACTAACGTTTTTTCCATTAACTTTGGCAGCTCTTCTATAATCTATGGCCAGATCTTGTCTCGGCGTCTCCTGCGACTTTTTTCACAAGAGTCTGAATTTGCACTAGCGAAAACCACATAAATTTTCCGCGAACGCTGTCTATAGAATTTTTTTGCGTGTTTACGTACAGATTGTTTTATAAAAAATATAAACAATATCGCAGAGGCTTATTAAGTAGTTTGAATATATTGGCGAGATAATGAGTAATATATAAAAATCGCCTCTATATTAAATTATTTAATTTATAGATTACAGTAAAAGTCTCATGCATTTTTATAATTAGATTACTATTAGGTAAATACATGTATTATCTAATTTTAGTATGATACGATACCCTTTATTATTATAAACCATACACAGAAAATTCCTTTATGCTTGTATCTCAAGTAACATGAATATGTCTGAATGTCCATGTATTTCAAAAGCATTTGGATATAATTCACTGAATTCCCATATAAACGTACTATTAAACTCGCCTTTAGCGAGAGTAATCTGACTCTTTAACAACATATCTTTAGATATATGTATGTATGTATAATACATACATATAATATTTATTTTTTCCTATAGATTGCTAGAGAACTTAAATTAATTGCTTTGTTGAATTATTATTATTTTAATATTCCATAAATTAATAATTATATTATGAAATTAACGTAAAGTTATTAACAATTGTTTTATATTTATGTACAGGTACACATATACAGATAGGTGCAAAAATATTTATATTAAAAAAAAATTATACTTACTAAAATTTTTTAATATTGTATTAAAAGTTCGGTTTGTTATAGTCTTATAGTAAAATTATTTAATATAACCATTGTTATTAAATTGTTTATCTTATAAATCTAAAAACAACTGTGTTAGAAACGTTCTTTAGCATAAAAAAGGCGAATACTACTTCATATTTCTAAGAATCTTGTGACTTATTTACAATCAAATGCATTTTTAATATTTAATTTTAGCACACTACTAAATTAATAAAAAATGTAAGCATATTTTTAATAGATTGTGCAAGCAGCATTAATCGATTTTTTTAACATAGAATATTAAAATGTTGGTTTTAATGTACGTAAAAGTCAGCATTTTAATTAAATTTTATTGATAGTGAAGTCCAATTTCCCACAATTTTTTTTTATATTTAAAGAACTTAAGTTTTTGATAAATCGAATAATTCTAATATTTCTTCAATTTTCAAATATCTAGTAACGAAATAATTTTAATAATAAAAGCGATTGTATATGTAATCACAATATTAATTAAAATATTTTATAGCTAGTATTATACCTGTAGAAAATTACCGGAGAAATTATTAAAAAATAATATATTTTTTTAAGTAAGTTAAGTTGGAAGTTGAGATTGGAATAGTGTAGTCCGAACAGTTTTGTCTAATAATCTGAAGGCCGCGGGTTCTTGCCACAGCAGCGGACTAAAAGCGTTCTTAATATTAACAATTTTGCTGCAAAGTTAGATTAATTAATTATATTAAATTGTGTATAAAAATTATATGTAATGATATATAGTCACCATATACCATACTTTCAGCATGGTGTTTTAAATATATACTTAGTAGTAGGCAGAGCTTTTTTTAAACAAAAAAGGTGCTGAAACTCATTTCTTGTCAAGCGTTTTACTAAAAAAAATATATTAAATTTAAAGCAGCTTTTAAAGCAGTAATGGACATAAGACGGTGAAGGTACAGTAAATATTACCAGATTAGTATTTCAACGATAAAAATCGATTTAGTAAGACTTAGACTTTTGAAAAAAATATATATTATACAAGAAGCTATAAAGCTAATTTTATATTTTTACAAGAAGCTATGAAGCTAATTTTATAATTAAAAAAACAATTCAGTATAATTATATACTGCACATTAGTTGCACTAATATAATAATTTAACTTTCTTAATTTAATGCGTTTTATGCGAATTAAAATACTTGTAATCTTTATTTGCCATACGTGAAAAGAGTTTACCAAAATACTGATAACATTTAGGTAGCCGACTGATACTGAGAATATTTTTTTTTTTATGTAATTACTGGTAAACTTTTGAAACTACCGGTATATATGTATATATGAAGAATTGACATATACATACATTGTATATGCATATATGTATGTATGTGCCGAAATGGAAATTCTGGCAAAATTGCTTAAAACGTAGTAAGAAGAAGCCAAAAATGAGTAAAAAAAACAAAACGAGACGCGAAGACGTCTGCTTATTGATGTCTCCGCATAAGAAATAGGCATTTTTTCGCGATGAACGTAAATATTTGCTTGAAAAGTTGGCAAAAAGAAATTGCACATGGCCGTTGAGTTGTATTCGCGTTTATTGGGCGTTAGGATTTTCCCTTTTTGTGTTTTCGAAAAATCTGCTCATACTTCTTTGAGTCTGTATTTGAGATCATAACACCTGTTACATATAAAACATCATAATATTTTAAAAAATGCGTCAAAATTTGCGTATTTATAAATAGATAAAAGTCTGTTATTGTTATCAATGTAGTTTTTAAACAATGTTACTAAAAATAGCAATTATAGAAATAAAATAATATATGAACTAATGCAGGAATCATAATTCAAATGACTCATCATAGCGCCGTTTTAAGTGCTTTAGATATTATATTACCAATCTTGAAATATAAATAAATTAAATATAAATCACCATACGACTGAATCTAAAAAAATAAGCCTACTTCTTACAATCTATTATTTTAGATGCATTAAAAATTTTATTTGTACAATTAATGTGAAAACCATTTTTAACTGATTTTGTTAATCAATAGTGCATAATGGTTAAAAAAAAACATTTAAATCTTATATTTGTATCTAGCTAAAAAAAATATTTTTTTTTACCTTAGCTCATGGTTTTAATTTTTTTTGCTCATATATGTTTAATTAGTACATCTGCTACGACATCTTTCAGATTAGCTCAGTATTTGTAGATTTTAATAGTAGATATTAGCACAGAAATTTTACATTATATTTTCTGTCATCAAAAAATTAAATACTTTTATATCAGATATAAATTGGTAAAATAAACACGTGACAAAAAATCACGTTTTCGTATCTATCAAGATCACGTTGAATCACTAAACGCCTACATTTTCAGGATATGATCCTGGCCTTCCACAATTATCGTGTTCAATTGCTTAAACGGTTGTGCAGTACCACGCTCAATAAAAAGAGAGATAAGCCAATTCGTTTCGTAACGCATTCTTTTCTACAAAAAAATCACTATTTAAAACGATGCAATTCAATCGGTTTTCTATGTAAATATTTGTAAAGAAAGTTCTAAAGCGAACCATCCAAAATAATCGTTGCTCGATTCCGATTGTTAAGGTTAACCGAAACCGTAAATATTATTACTGGAGCCGCTATTTATATTCACGTTCGTACGTGTGGATATAAATATGAAATATTCAGAGAAAATATGCTCGATTTAGACGAAAAGTTAAATTTAAATAATTTAACATGCAATATTTCAGCTAGTTTAAGATAAGGAAAATCTCGATATTTAGTTTGCCTCCATTCAGCGGTACGGCTGATAGAAACGCTCGTATGGTTGGTTTAAATTTTAGATTTTCTCTTTGTATTCCTTCCAGAGCGGCGTATGTGAAATTAAATCAGATCCCAAAAGTAAAATCTAAGAATTGTGCAGTGCTGTTATATATAATACTTATATATTATTGTATAGTATGTTCTGTGAATCATAGGAGATTTAAATTTATTGATCATCATATAGAAAAAAAGGCAATTAAATACCGCATGAATTTGTGTCTTATATTCTATTTTTTTTAAGAATCTAAATGTATTATTTTTAATAAATATTAGTCATGATTTGCAAAATATTTTTAAATATGCAATATAAAATACAATACTTTCTTTAAAGTTAATTTTACATTCAAGCAGTGACTATTTTATTTCTAGTATTTACACAACAATGCTGATATTATTTTTTTATAATAAAATACGTCATTCTTAAGCCTCGAATTTACTTTGCGATTAAGATTATAAACACACTACTGTTTATCTACTTGAACGACGGAGTATTTCAAGCTTTTAATCTTTATTTTTGGATTCTTGTCGCCGATGCCAAATCCAGTTAAGTCTCAGTGAATGTTAGGAACGGAGAAATCTCAATGTTTGATCTGAAGCAGCATTCAAAGAGCATCCTTAAAATAAATCAGTTTTTTCAAGATATAAATTAAGATTATATTTTTAATGATCAATTTCTATTAAACGCATTTTTTATTAATTATTTTCATAATATGGTAATAAAAATATTTATTAATAATAATTTGTGTAAAACATATACATTTAGGCAAAATTTTATTTTTTTAGGATATTTCAATGTAATATATCTTCACAGAAATGAGTATATGCATATTTTATGATATGTACACGTGATACTTCATTCACGCATCCATCCTGTTTACTTGAGAGGCTCATTTTACTATGTAAATGTTTTCATGCCATTGACCTTAATATTAATACACATTGATATACATGTATATGTATTTATATTTAGTAATTCGTCTTAGCATTTATTTCATCAAAACATAAAATTGATTAATAAATATTTTTTATTATTGTCAGTACCAATGATGGACTTAATCTCACACAAATCTTTTAATAGTAAATAAATTGTTGAGGAAAACAAACATGGTATTGAAATGATGCCGACACATCCACGTGTTGTAAACATGTGTGAAACACGCATTTTGATGTTTCATATGTTTTCGGTACTGTCTTTGTGGACGATGGTGTATTTCATTTTTTTTATTTTGAGTGCGCAATGTCTTTGTGAGGCAATCGCCCGTTACTATATTTTATTTTTAGATAAGACATTAGGGTAAGTTTAGAAGTGAAGAATAATAAATTGTCAAGGATCATTAATGAAAATGTATATTTAAGAATATTTTGTATGGTGTAGAAAGTTAAACACATTGTAAAAAAATAAATGTTTGCTCGATACTATTTTTATGGTGTTTGTTTTATAATGATTTTTATTTAAGGATGGTACATTGTTATTATGAAAATAAAAAATAATATTAATGAAAACGTTTTGAGGCCAAATGGTATGACTTATTGAGCCAATTAGGCAACGGAAGAGCTGTTTGATATATGGTGTTATAGTTGCAATATAAATTATACCAAAATACAGTTAAAATTCGTGTATTAGTATCTGGAGGCGGTGTCAAATAAGAAAGATATAAGTTCTCGCAGTGGGATGTGGTGGAAGTATCTGATTTTTTTCTGGTGTGTCCATTCGTTCTCTTCAAATGTCGAATGTCGAATATTTTATACATGTCCATGGACAAGGCTTAAATAAATTAAATAGAATACTTATTTGTACTAATCACTGAATATTAGGCAATTAAGGACCAATTGCATTAGCAACTCACAACATCCCCTGGTATAAAAAAAATAAATTAAACCGTAAGTGACCGCTAATAATTACCAAAAGGGTCCGTGTACTAATCTTGTATTGTATTGAGATATGTGTCTCAAAACTTATGTATAGGGGGTGAGTTTTATATGCTGCGGTAATTGATAATTGATGTGTAGTTTTATTGGCTATTGTGCAATAATAGGTGATCTGCACGTTTTTTAATATTCATTAGTAAAAACCACACCATTGTTATTTTTGAATTTTCTAATGTTTTGTTAAAATTTTTACGGTTCTATTTAGTATTTGTCGGCCATTATGTATTATTTTTACTACAAAATATTAAATTCATCACGTCTAAAAATACAACATATATGTAGATGTTAGCACAAAACTTTCGAAACATAAAGTCAGAATATCCATATATTTTCGCATAACATTTTTAATGGACGTAATTAATCATCCCTATCGCGACACGGCGACTAAATTTTTTTCGCAATTCATACGCCTCAGAGACACCTAGGTACCATTTTTCCTCCACAGATACACATTCTATAAATTATGCGATACACACGATACCCACTATCACTTTTCGCCATAAAATTAACTCATACCTATTTTGATTCCAGGAGCTACACGCATTATGATTCACCACCCTATCGTCGCGGACATGTTTCATTCGCATCGGGAGTGTCCTTGTGGTACAATGTGCTTGTGAACGTGGTTTGTGTAAGTGAGTGTTGTTATGGAAGTGCCTACGACCAATCCCGGTGACCTGGTGCCGACTAATGGCCTGAGAGGTATCTAAAGAGCACTCGTCAAACATGAGACTGGTATTCCTTGTTGGGATGCTTGTCGGCGTCCTGCGGGCGTCCGGGATGGACGATTCAAGAGAAATCGATAAAAATCGTAAGATTATAGTTATATATTTTATTTATCTTACCTATTACTGTATAAAGATGTTATTTAATGAAGCTTCAATAGAGGCAACTACTGTATAAATGGCAACAACTAGCTAGACATTGGAAAAAATCTATATACTAATTTAATTTGTTAAGTGATATCATTGCTACCAATTTAAATTTGACATTTTCTTCAATAAAAATAAGAGTTTCTAGGTAAATCATTCTGATTTAACATGCTAAACTTAATTTTAATTAAAGAAAATAATAGCTTATTATTACAACATTAAATTACTATATAATACATAAACAATTTTTACTTCAGATTTTGAGTTTATTTTATAATTAAGTATGCCTTTAAATTATTTACACGTTTGTTCACTAGGGGTGTATTAAACATTTTAAAATACTTGTCACGATAACTATTCGTCTTGCATATGTAAAACAAAAACCGACCATTTATAGCAGTGCAACGTTTAGTGTGGAGCAATAACGAGAAAAGTCACAAGCATGGAATGTGTATCATCTTATTAGATATACTTCTACAATTTCATCAGTTTTGTTGGGTTAAATTTTCATTATCTTGTCTTTACATTGTTTAAATATATTATAATTCTTACAATTCTGATTTAAGGCGTAGAATATATTAATATAAGTTTCTTTCGTTAAATGGGATACCACTGTGAGAAACCTTTTAGCAACCTTAAGTCACAAGATACGCATTATAAATAAAAAAGTATTAAAATATCAGTCGCTTTGAGAAAAGATAATAAATGCATTGGTGTTTTCCCTCAAAACGGCCGTTTGTAATCGGTTAATCGGCCAAAAAAACTTCTGTAATTGGTCTTTCTATCGAAAAAGGGGCGGATAACAAAATTTACTATGGAGGAGGAAAGAGCCATGAATACGAGAAGATGAGCAATAAATAATTACGCCCTCTTAGTTGTCGAAGGGCTTTTTACCAAAACTTGCTCTCAGACACTTAATCTGAAAACTTGAGATTCTGAGACTTTCTCAAAGATATTTTTACTAGCTTTTACACTTGAAAAATCCACGTTAAAGTCCTGATCTTCAAGGCATTAAATCTTTGGCAAAAGCTGCCGTTAATCTATTCGACGTCCGGAATTCATTCCTAGAGAAATTAAATTCATGGAGACTCTATACGTACTATAATATTTATATTTAAAAACCATGACAATGAACATTTAAATGCCATTTAGATTACGAGTAATTATCTGCATTAAATTAAAGTAGATTTAAGGTATGAATTTTGGATTAGTTGTTAATTTTTATTTAATTAAAATACAAAAAATCAGTAATATTTATAATTAATTAGCGAATAAAGGTTAAAAGCAATTATAAAAGTTATTTTTTTTAAAAAGTGTGGTATAAAAAGCTACTTGAGTTTTACAAAATATAAACGATTTATTTGCGTGAATATTATTTAAAATCTTCTTAGTTAATATTGAATAGAAAAATAAGCATCACTTTTAAAATAATATTCGGTTCAGGATATTTTTATAAACATCCACTATTATCTCTTGACATTGCTCCCTTTTCCGTATACTAGCTTAGTCTAATAAAAATATTTATAAATAACAAAAAATAAATAAAATCGCTTTTCTCATTATTGCATAATATTTTATACTGGAAGGAATAAAACAATATTTAAATATAGTATTCAATAAAACTATTAATATATTTTTCTAAAAAAATCTTAGCATTTGCATTAGGTAGCTTTTATAGATATAAGCATAATATTTTTTTTATTATAATAGTTACCGCTAATAACATTACTTTACAAATGCATTATTACTGACACATTTGCTTTTTTATTCTAAAATTATATAATTTTATAATAATAATTGAACTTGAGTTATTTATTTAGCTCTCATTATAGTTCAGCATAACAGTCAAGTCATATAGTTGTCTGTCCTTATAGTTTTTTTATACACTTTTATATGAACGCTCATGGTGATAAGAATAATCTTTCAGAGAAAAACATTTTTCTAGACATATCGCAATATATATTTTTCCAAATTTCTAAGAAGTTATAGATGACCTGTTGCGGCTTGTAGTTTACTCTTTATCATATTCTTGGAACTATTCCAAAAAAATTGAAAGGCGATGAAAAAATAACTTCTCCTCGCATTAGATATTTTTTGGACGCTCACACTCATAAGTCACTCACTATCGTGTCAAATTATCGATTTTTAACCCTAACTGTTCTCTTAAATTAAAATAAATTGTTAACGATGATACTTAAGACCTGTAAAATAAACCAACAGTGAAATGAAATAACAAGGATACAGTAGTTTACTGAGAATTTTCATTTAACCATGTCGTTAATGGCGGATCTTTTGCAAACGTTTGATTCGAATACCCCGTCGGTAATTTGTCTCTCCTCTTCATGGTATTCCTTTTTATTCTCTCCGTGGCTTTTATACGTATTTCAAAAGAGCCAGGACCACCGACGTTGACTTTGGTATATTTTTGTATTGCTCTAGTGTTTTTAGCTTATTTTTTGATACTTGATCAACAACTGATTAAATCTTGCGGACAGCTTTTTTGAAAATTACGTATTGAAAGTTATATATGGAGACGAAATCTCATTAAATGATGAAGATCTTTAAACTTAAGTTAAATATAAAAGAACATATTCTTAATAAGACATAACTTATTGAGTTTAATTGCGCTATGTATTATTTGGATATTTAAAATATTTAAGTATATCTCGATAACTATTTTCTTATATTAATTAATTATTGAATATATATGTTTATAACGAATCATATTTGTGTATGGTAGATAGTACGATCATTTCTTTATTTGAAGTTCACATAGCTCCGTGTTCACAAGCACTTTGTCGACACGTGTAGACTAAAAAAGCAGGAAAATCATAAGCAATAGTGAGAAGGGAATGGGCCAGCGCGTGATTGATATACGTACGAGAAAAAAATCCTTTGCTCTCCTTTCCTTCTTCTGATCTCGTTCCGTTCCCATAGGGAGATTGGTTGTGATGTTTTCGGAACCATGTGAGCGTGATGCATCATGTGTGACTAATAAAATTGTGGATATGATGATGAGAAAAAATAACACAACAACCGAAAAGACAACCTATAAATATTTAGATTCACGCTTATGAAATGCTTCTGGTATTACGCATATGAGAAGATTTTTTTATTCGGTTTGACGCATACGGAATTTAATCTTATGAATAAAGGATTATTATATAAAACTCTGTACAGTAATGTTTTTGTAATAAATATAAAATAATATAATAATACACAGTAATTCAATTTTCGAAAAATAATAATATTCTATTTGATTTTAGTTACCCAAATTTTCTGCGAATATTCAAGAAGGAGTTCACCATAAGGGAGATTTAATACATGTAAGGACATTGCTCGTCCGCCATAGGGCATTAAAGCATGTGATGATTGACACAAAAGGGCCGGTCGTTGCAATTTTCCGAGAAAAATGGGCGTTTATGAGTAATAACGCGGTCATAAACGAGCTCGTTGGGTGTGTTATAGAAAAGTCTGCGTTAATTGAGACCATGTGTTGGATATTCGAGAATGAATCACGGCACGTGTTATCGGTTTTAGTAGATTTTAAAAGTGCCAATAACATCACTGAGCTGAAAATAAAAACGTGTCGTTAAAGAATCAGTTAAAATTAAGGGCGTTCGCATGGTGTGATGAAAGAGAAAATAATAACAGTCATGTAAGTGTATACAAGTCTTAAAGTAAATGCAAAAAAATAAAAAAAAATCTTTTCACAGGTACGCAGGAGAGGATAAATTTATTTATTTCAAAACATATTTATTGTAGAAATTTGTTAAAATTAATTTTGAAACATTTGCTTTGTCATTAAAATATTTCTAATTAAATTTGTCTCGTTGTTTAAATATAAAATGATACAAAACGCACATAGAATTTATTCTAAACTATGTGTTTCACTTGAGGTAATAATTATGAAATTTAGTTATCAGTGAAATTTAAATTATAGCCTAGTTCAATATTCAAAAGTAAGATCAGAATGTGTCACAAGTACTCGCTAAAAGTGTTAAAAAAAATATTTGAGACTTTCAGAATAAGTTAATTCGTTACGGCGACGCACATGACGATCGGAGATCGAACTGATTTCTTGAACAAAGGACGATTGATGTATATATAAATACACAGCGACCAACACAATTGCAAATATAGTTATAGAAGTGTGCTTTAGCTTAGTTCTATACGAATATTAAATAATGAACAATAAAATATTAAAATATATTCAAAGTTATTAAAAAATACAATATATAATAGACTGTAATAAATATATGAGGTGTTGATCGCGCCGATCAATATCTAGTTACAATATTTCGAAAAACAATTGAATAAACAAAAAAGATTTTCATTTATTTTAATGCGCATTGTTTTATTCGTTTAGTGTCTATCAAAATTGGAATCGTAACAATAAAATCATATTAAAAGATATTATTTTCGATAAGGCTAAAAAAAGAATTCAGTGGAATCTATCGATTCTAAGGACATTTCATCATTGTCTACATCTTGCCGTGCCCGTGCTGTCGATCCACCAGAAAGGCTTTCGGATAAGCTGAAAAACCATCAGTCAATAAAAATAAAAAGTGGTGAGAAATATGTGGGAAGAAAATGTCGTATTTGTTCTGTACTTGGAATAATTAAAGATGCAGTATACATGTGTAGAAGTTGTGAAATTCAACCTCATATTGATGAATGTTTTTATACGTATCAAAAAATGTAAAAAGTGCAAATAAAAAAAGTGCTAACAATAAAAATAAATATAAATAGGGATATAGTGTGGTTTATAAGTGTAATGATAAAAATAAATGTGTCCGTGATAGTTGTAAGCAGAAAAATGACGCCGAAAAATTTGGTGAGTGCAAATTATATTATATTATAAACGGATATTTTTTATAAAGCGTTTATACAAAATTTTTTAGAAGCATTACATTAAACATACATATTATTAAATTATAAATAACTGGTTTGTAACAATTCTAACCATTTTCAATTTCATTAGGAATGAAATATGTATTTATTCATTCATGATTTTATTCCTCAGAGATTCCTTTAAGTGCAGTATTATTTTTAAAAATTATTTTACAATAAACTACTACGGCTATAATTTATCTTAATTGTAGCTCTTTTTTTCTGATTTATTAATCTGTAAATTATTGCGGTTTTCAAAATGGTGAGGAAAATTTAAAAGAACAAAACATTTAAAGTAAAGACGACTCTTTTTAAAAAAATTTGCGACAGTGTGGTTGCTTACTCGAAGTCGTAGTTCTCGGCCGACTTCAGTTGTAACTTAGGTTCGGACAACATCCAGAGAGTGTAGTGCAGGCATAAGGATTAACTCAAAAACTATTATTTTATTCAAAATGTATAATACGTTTGCATTGCTGAAAATCTGAAATGGAGTTATTATTTAATATATTCATATGAATTTGCTATCCATAATCCACCTGGTTGTTCATTATTTATTTGAACTTTTTTTTACTATACATAAATAGTACAGAAATATCAATTTGTCACCATTTTATATTGTTACATAGCGTGTTAATACAGATTTTACCAATCATTGTAATCAATATTTTCACTACATGCAATTAGCACACAATGATTGAGTCTTCGATCGGATCGGATTGTGGTTAATTACCAATGCGCCGCGTCATACATCACGTTTGTGCGATGATAATTCAAATTTATGACTGTTTTGTTTGATTAATGCACACACATACGTGTCATGTCAACTGATTAATCAAACACTAACGACTACCATTCAAAGTTGACCTCGTTCCCTTGCATGCACTGGTGTAGTCAACTTCTCCTTGCAAAATATTTACACGTCCAAGATTTTGGTCAAAGTCGATTTTATATTTTTTAAGTTGATGAAAAGCTGTCTTTGGTGACAAAATATGCATTTCCTATACCACTCGTCGGCGATAAACTAAATTAGAACACGTCCTTTGATGTGTATTCTTAGAAGAGTCGCAATTAAACACGAATTTTAAGGAGCCGTAATTTTTGGCTCGTTAAAACGCCTCGAATGCGTTAGACGATGGGAATGCCAAAAAAGCCGCTAAAAATTAAATGATATCGTAAATTTTGTAATTAGCTAGACAGTTTATGCAGTTTATGAATAAAGATGTGTTAAAGTGTGTCTAATAAAATTAAGTAAAATGGAGTAAGATAAGGCTTCGTTTTATTATCTCTATATATAAGTATAAACTCTTCTTCAATGAGTCTTAATTTTGTCAAGAATCAACCTACTTTTAATTACCTTTATATTATATAAAAAATATGTGTAAAGAATTTTTTTAAGGGTGAAAAAATCGATTATATTGATCTGAAAAACTGTTCTTTTATTATAATAACTTTTTATTAATTTCTGTCTTTTTTTTTAAATTTCACTGGAAAGTGAATTTAAAACATATTATGAATTATTTTTTATAATTACGGAAAATAAACAAACTGAGCCAAATGCTTTTTGTGTAAGGGATTTATTGCTTTATTTTAATACATCTGAAATATCGTATTACCAAACAAAAACATATGTAAAAGTTTTTTGCAGACTGTCTTGACTTTGTATTTATTGTTGGTTTTTAAAATGCATTTTTGGTTTTTAATTGATGTGCAATAATTGTGATCGTCACGTGCAGTTTGTATATGTTAGTTATACGTTTTACGTAAAGTTTTTCGTTGGTGCGTTTGTAGGCTTCAGACGTCACCGAACTCCAGATTCTGGAAGTCGAACGTCGGTGGATTTTATGATCTTTGATGATCTGAAATTTTGTCGGTCTCCTTTTGAATACAGTTTGTATGAACTTAGTTAGTCGTAGTTGGAGAGCTCTCGAAGTTCTGATGCCTTGAACTCTAAAATGGATGTTCAAGTGTGAATGTCAGTATAAGCGTCAGAAAAAGTCTCTAAGGGAGGGTCTGAAAAAGTGAATTTATTTATTTTTACTTATTGACCCTTTTATAAGAGAGCTAATTTTTCATCCCTTTTTGTAGAACAACTAGTTACAAAAATGTGGCGAGTTTTGGAACAAATTCTCGTGGGACACTAGAGTAAATTACAAACGACAATACTAAATACATGCGTTATTTTTTTCAAGACGACAAATATTTTTAATCCTTACTGTGTTATGGCAAGTACTTTGCAACTCAATCTAGTGAAAGGCTTCTCACTTTAATGTTTCATTTTAATGTAGATATTCATAGATATTTTTATGAGACACGGGAAATTGGCATTTTTTATTATTAAATTGCTGAAATCACCAATTGTAAATAAAAGAGTAGTTGAAAGTTTAAATTATGAAGGGTCTAACCAGATGCAATGTTAACTTTGAGGGCATGAAAACGTATTATATTTTAACTATTTTAAATAGCATAAAAGTTATACCAGACAAAATAACAATTGAAGAAATATTAGAACTTTCATAGACCACCTACCTGCATATTTACCACTCGTAAGCACAAAAAACTATCTTTTCGTGCGTAAACTATGCGTTATAGACAGTGCGTCTACCTGCGTAAAAACCACTATTGTCATATATCCCTTGCGTTAACAATATTCGAAAGTTTCACTTTAGAATATAGTTATTTATTCAACATAAGTACTTTTTGTAATACTTTTTTGCTGATTTTACACAATATTTTGATTAAAATTAAAATTTTAGTATCAAAAATTCTGAAACATATCAGTCTATATTTATATATATTATTATAATAATAAAAATGAATTTCTAAGTAGTACATATAAAATATATAGGCCAGTTTTTATTTAAAATAAAATATAAAATATATTTAAACAATAATACAAATGCTATTAAAAGAAAAATTCATGTAACCTAACATATAGTATCAATCTCGCTTAATATTTTGGATACTATATTATATACATGTCCATGTTTCTATATTTTTCAATGTCTATTTTTAATAATATTTCAAGAGAATCATTGATATATTATATTATATATTAACAACTGTTTTTGATTGCGAATATTATAGAACATTTTATTAATATCTCTACTTATTTTTTCATAGTATAAAGTCGTATTTAAAAAAACATAATTACTTACTTTGAATACACATATTTGCTCCTTTGTATCGCCGCTAAAAGCAAAAATAAAAAATAAATACAAGCCATTAGTATTAAATTAAGTGAAGCCATTACATACATCAGACTTTTCTTTCAACGAACATGCTGTTGTACGTAAAACTTTAAATACTTAACATATTTTATAAATATCGTTGAAATGACTCTTCACATATGTGCACAATTGGTAAAATGTTACACTCCAAATATATTTATAATATGAATTATTATTAATACAAGCATAAGATATCGCTTCGCAGTGTTATTAAATCATAAATAAGGCTTCCGAAATATTCTATTTTAAATTATAATACGCATAAATTTCAATTTAATTCCACATCAGGTACATCAAAAGCATATTTAGCGGATAATCCGTCACGCGAGAATTTCTAGGATTTTTTATGTACCCGTCTCGTATGGTTTATGGTTCAAATTTTCTATTCGAAAAGCGGATGAGTGATTCCCACATTCTAAAAATTGAGTTTAAAAATAAATGCGTGTAGCTGAATTGGCTTACCATGTCAATAGCGTAGGAATTTTTGACTCATGCGGATGATTAGCAAGTCGTCGACTCGCGAATTAATTACGAGTAATAAAAATTAATTTGCCCTTATGTAAAAATATTGTGTGTGTACATATGCATGGCGCCGATGAATGCTACGAAATTTCATAATGTCACATCAAAAGAACAGATCCGATTGAATGATATTAAAGATTCTAATCTGATAAACAGAAAACATTTCGCTGGAAGTCTTTATTTAAATTAGGTTAATATCTATGTTGGATTAGTCAACTATTTGTAATGTTTAAAAAATATAAAACTAATTTATTAAAAGAAGTCTTGTTACTGATTTTAATAAAAATAAATGATGGTTTTAACCACATTAAGATTAATTGGGAAAATTGAAGCGGCATTTAATTTAATATTCATTACAAAAATTGTTTTAATAACAGTCGGTGAATTCGCATCATTTAGATTAGATAATTAAAAAATATAATCTAATTATTTAGGAGCTTACTAATAAAGTAATAAAATGCTTATAATTCTACTATACTTAAAAACAATTTAAGTTGCTATTATATGTAGGTGTAACTCTTATTAAATCGATATCAGCATATAGACGCGAAACATAAATAAAAGCGTTTATTTAGTAACAAAAATATTCTAAAAGAGCAACATTAACTTATCAATAATATTTTAAAATATACGATAAGCAACGATTAACTTTGTTTTAGGATCGCATGCCACGCAAAGAGTGATCTGATCCTGCTTGCCAGGTGAAAGCGGTAAACGTTTTCTTTATCTTTTAAACTTTTTATGTGAATGGCTTTACCAAACTTGTACTGCTGATCGAACTTAGAAAAGTGTATATGTTGCTGCAGTTCCGCAGCCCTTTGAATGAGTTTCCACTGATTACACCTACACTAAATTCATGATTCACAATTAGCTCATACATCACAATAGTATGCCTCGAGTTTTAGCACGGCTTGAACGTATTAAACCCCAAACGAGCTCTCGTGGGGGAGTGCTTAGCTTTAAAATCGCAAATGCACGAAGCATTTTATAAGCGACTGCAGCTGGTAATTGCGCCTCGTGTGCCACATACAACAACGATCCGTCTTCGTAAATGGTGGCGGTCCCTCGTGTACATTATGCTAATTAATATCAAACCTGGCTGTATATCAAGTTGAACACGTTTCGCTACTCGGATATCAATCTCTAAAGGGATATTTCAAACACTTATTGCGCGATAAAGCTGATTTGTCGATTTGAAGCACACCATCGAGTGTATGTAACTTTTAATATATGTATATGCTTAAAATTATTACTTCTTGCTGTACAAGGTATTCATAAACATTAAGCAAAGATTTTACATGTTTCAGTTTTACTTTAAAACATCTAGAATTGCAATATTTTATATATAGTTTTTACCTATATTTTTGTGGAAAATAATAACGCGGTATTAATTCAAAACCACGTAGATTTTCTTGGTTGTTTTAGATAGTGTCATAAATTGCTAAGATATAGTTGGTTAAAAATTGAAGATAAAATAGTCGTCTCAAGGGGCTAGGGTGGACTTGAGGTAAGCTCTGAGCTGGCTTGTCTCTAGATGAATGCTGGCACAGTATCAAGTTTTGACTGTATTCTGAGCAATTAAAACTCGGTAGAGATCTCTCAAAGATTATTGACTAAAACATTTTTTTTATTTACCAATTTATTTACTTTTCTGTGAATTTATCATTGGCGCAATTGTAAATTGATTGTGTGTTTTTTCTCAAATCTTTAATAACTGTGTTCTGCCCTTTGAGACAGGAATTTATTTTTGTTAAGTCATAAGATGCAACAATTGAGCAAAGTTTTCACTGGGTGCGTTAGTAGGCTGCGAGGGTTTTCAAAATAGGTTAGCTCTGGATTAGTAGATGTGAAGAGAGAAGCGGCGGATCTTCACTGATCTGAATTTGAGCTTCTCTTGGTTGCTGTCCAAGTTAGAGGGCATTTGAATTTTGGGTGTTTTGAACTTCGAAGTGGATGTTCAAGTGTGAGTGTCAATAAAATAAGTGTCTGAGAAAGTCTCAGAGGAATTCTAAGATGAAGTGTCTGAGGGATAGTAATAGATCTCTGGCCCCTCTATTAGATATTTTGTTGTCCGCCATTTTGGATGAGAATACCAATTACTTAAGGATAACAAGATTTTTTGAAGTAAATTACACGCGTTATTTTTTCTTAACGCGACGAATACTTTAATCCATTCTGATTTATAGTATGTACTTTGTAAATTAAGCTGTTAATAGGTCTCCTACGGTAGTGTCTTATTTTAACGAATAAATCTGTTTTTTTGGAACGTCGCGTCTTGTTGAATTAGATTCTTTATGATATAATCCCTCCAATTGTAAATATAAAAGTAGTGAAATTAATGAATCCAACAACTGCTATAAATTTATAGAGCTTTGGCGGTAATTGTAGCTTTCTATATGTAATTTCTTTCTTTTACAAGACAGAAGCATTATCACATATTCACGCGATTAAAGCGTTTATTTAGCTTTATGCGTATCTACTATTTTATTTAAAAAAATCATTTTAACGTATTGTACGTAATTATAATATTATGTTGCTACCGAAATTTTAAAAATATCAAATAAAATTAAAAAGACTGTCTCGGAAATTTCTGTTAGTAAAGAATAAAGAAGTTGCTATGGGACCTAAAAAAATGTCATCACGAAAAATTTTGTTCAAAATCTGAGATTGCCGCGGGAACTAAAAAAATAAAAAAGGACAAATTGAAAATTTTCGTTCAAAGGGCATCACCGTAATTTTTTTAAAGAGTAGAAATTCTTACGAGAGTTAAAAAAATCGTTTTAATGGATTTTTTCTTCTAGAAAATAAAAACAAAAGATGGACAAGGATAGACGTAATTTTTGAGGAGAACGTTTGGTCACCTTACAATGGTTAATTATTTGAAAAAATCTTGAATGCGTAGCCCTAGGGGTAGTTGACCTCGCGGCCATTGAAACTCTTTGGTGAATCGTATAAGATTGTTTATTAGTTATAATTACAATGTTGACTATGGACGATTACGGCGTGACGTGTCTTGCGATGAAGGTGTGCAGGTGATGATGTCTCAGGGCTCTGTGGCTGCGTGCGGCGAGTGTCAGGAGTGATCTGCAGGTCTGTCGATGAGGGCGCGTGGCTGGTTTCTCTGGATGGCGGCTGGTAGATCTTGGCTCTCTGGTAGTGACGTCTCTTGTCTCGTGCCTCAGTCGTCTCGTATCTCGGATCGTCTGCCTTGAGCCGTCTCTTGACCGTCTGCCTTGGGTCAACTCCTGACCGTCTTGTCACAAAAGGGATTCTCTTAACGACCCGTGTTGTGTGGTCAAAAGAAATCCCTCTTGTGCCATGATGTTTGTCTCATTGTTAATGAATAAACGTTTTTGGTCACGGTCATTAACAATGAGACAATCGCCCTTCAATTGTGCCTAAATAGGTGGTCGCCACAAATGCAATATTTTGAGCAACCAATAAGTTTTATACAATTTATTTGGTTTAGTTAATCTATTAAAAGGTTTATATAATATTAACTATTTATTAGTTGGCTTTTTAAAAGACAAGTTGTCCACCAGGATGGGTCAAAAAAAGCAATTTTTATAGTATAGAATTTCTATAAGGCTCAAAAGTTGCGTATTTGCATGATAATCTGGGGAAAAATATAAAAAATCTTAAATTAAAAAGGACAGTTTGGAAATAATGGTAAAAATACCAAAATGTAACCTTTACGTTCATAATATATAAGTAACGTTTTTTGTATTTTAAAGCATCTAAAAACCTTTTTTTAGTTGCTTGATAACAAAAAAATATATTTAAAAACCATGCGCTACATTTTGAGTTTGCGAAAAAACTTTAAATTTTTAGAATTTAGGTGAAAAATTAGGGTTTTTACGGTTTTTAAACAGTCGCACTGTGATATTTTAAAGTATAAAAGACAATCTGTCTAAATAATTCGTTAATGTGAGTGTTTTCATACCTTTTTTTCGATACGAGTACATTATTCTTTAGCTTTTTGCCTATTGCAAATTTTAGAAAATCATCACGAGGAGTTGGCTGCAATTTAAGTTTCACCAACCATCCAACCAATTAGGGTGTATTAATTCATGTTGATTAAGTCAAAAACGTTGTTTTAAATTCAGATTGCTAATCAAATTTTGTCATTGTGGATCTCAAAAGTTTTGTGTGTCATAAGCTGCTCTAATGTAGCATCTCTGTTTTTTATCTGAAACTTTTTCTGTAGACTCTGAAAAGTCTGAGGCTTGGATAAGGCATACAAAAATATTAATCAAACTCAGGCAGTGTCTTAACTTGCAAAAATAAAGAAATAGTCTTTGTTGTCAAGCTTATCATCATTAGTGGTGGCGAGCTTAGATTATGCCCAATCTCATTGTAGTCCATGGCGCTAAAATTTATTAAAGGAGTCATAAAATTGTAACAAGCTTTCCTTTCGGATTTTAAGTTTTTGCCTTTAGTAAACTCCTGTAACACAATTTTTGTATGTGTTGTCTCTCATCCACTATCATAGCCAACAACATGATGTGATGAAAGACAACATAAAGACTATTTCAACAGCTATATTTATCTTGAAAAGCAGTCTTCATTTGGTTTTAATTAACGCTGTTGTCTTACTTGTTATAGTATCGCTTGCCATTAAAATAAGGTATATTTCTTTTACTCTTAAAAATATTTTGGAAAATCAGAATTAGATTGCGTTTGTGATCAACTGTTAATGATTCTGGCATCCACTTTATCAATGACTTTTCTAGTCAAAAGATTCTTGTTGGAAATGCCTACAGCTTTTTAAATTTCATATACTTTAAATCAGTGTTTTCCGAAACAATTTGATGAAATTGTCAAGTTAGGATATTTTTGGGGCAAAAACGATGGTGCTATTTTCTGTGATCATTTAATTATGTTTACATGCCACAACTTATTTTTAATAAGTCGTATATTAAGATACAATAAAACCTATGTATGTAATATCAAAAAATCAGAGCAGATGCTAAATTAATCTTTTTTTAAACTTAATCAAGATAGCTATTTTTTGAACAACCTTTTACAAAATAAACTACTTGTTTAATTGACTTAACATTTTATGCGACAGAAAATTTCAATTTATTTTTACATGTTCTTTTTTGCTTTTGTAGTAAAGGCTAGTTTTCAGCGTTATGTAGAATATAAATACAATATTTTATTAAACGTTATTTTTCAGTGAATTTATACATATGTTTAAACTCTCTTTAAAATTCTAAGCGTTTAATAGTTAATACGCTTAAAAACATAATTCAATGAAACGTATTTTTAAATTAAAAATATATGTAGTCATAATACATATTTATGAGTCACAAAAACCTGCATTTAAGGGTTAACACGTTCAAAAAACACACACGGCCAGTACGTCAACCCCTTTGTCGCCGTTTATCTGATAACATTCGAACGTGCGCGCTCATCTCGTACATCTAAACGACAACAAAAATTCTGATCTCGTTTAGGTAAATCGGATACGCGACGTACTCTCCCCTTATCCACTTTCAGCACAATTCAATTTTTGCGCCAGACAAAATTGCAGACTGTCTTTATTTTTGTACGGAGAATCAGACAAAGGATCTGTGCCGGCTCCTGTCTGCTGCCGCCGTCAAAGAGCAAAACACAATGGAGTTTTGTTTTTATCCGTCGATGCTGATGAAAAAATAATAATGATCTTTAGGAATTATTAATAATACACAGAAAGGGCCACAAAGAAAAAACAACATTTTAATTAACATGTCTCTTTATCAGATAATAATAAATATATAAAATAAAAGCATTTTATAAAAACCCATTTTAGCAATAGTTTTTGATCATTGATTTATTTTAACATTTTAAGATAACTGTTTTGAATTAAATTTTTTTGGCTGATAAAGTAACGTAAAAATAAAATAGATACGCATATAATTAATTATTGGTTTACAAATAAATTATCAATTATAATGCCATATAATAAACATCTAAAAACATAAGCAGAAGCTGTGTTTTTATTATTGATTGACTTTAATAAGCAGTATTTATTATGAATAAATAATACAAAGTAAATTTACATATTTATGTTATATGTATATAAAATAAAAAAATCAACATGAAATATTTACATATTGTGGCAAAATGTGGAGTGAAATTGATTTGGTAGTCCCCCGAGTATTTTTTATGTAAAAATTGAAATGTTTTTTCCTAATGAAATTTGACAGATTAGTACTTACGAGCGTATATTAAAAACCTTGTAATCGAGCACAGTTGGAATTTAAAAACATCTTACATTATTTTTCAACATCGATGATGTAATATAATATAGATCTGATAAAATAATTTGTCATGGTCTGAAAAATGCTTCGTTTCGGCGGCTATAACTTCTTTGGTATACAAAAATCTTTGCGTCTTTTCGTATTTTTGAGGTTCGACTGGTACTTTAATTCAGACTGATAGTGTTGAACATATGCCCCATAAGTAGTAACAATTATTTTCATAAAATATTGAAATTAGTTTCATAAAAGAGTAAGTCGGACGACGCCTAAAAACGAACACGTTTCAGATCAACTGTCAGTAGTAAGCTTCGATTATTACTTTCATTTAGACTGATAGTAATGAATCTATTTCTTATTTTCAATAACATTTTGATAAAAGTAGCAAAATTAGTTTCATAACAGAGCAGCATGTTGTATAACGTCAGATAATGTATACGTTACTGATCAACTGTCAGTAGATATATTTGCCAGACCTGACTCATTGTTCACAAGGTTTTGATCCTGATCAATCATGAAATATTTCTACAGCTACTTCTCTAACCTTGATTCGCTGATCTGTTATGACTATATTATTAATTAAACCGAAATTTTCTACAGTCGCAGCATTTTTAACTCTTCCATTGCGATGATCATTTTCGATACTTAGTTTACCATTTTTTGTTTATTGTGTACGATGAACAAAATGTTTCCAAAGTATTTTCCATATCTTTATGAAATTATTTCGATGTTTCACTTTTTTTTGTGCAATGTTTATTCATTGACATTTTTATACAAGTTGATAAAGTTTTTATCTAAGAAAATGAACTTATTTAATTAACTTAAACTTTGCAGAGACACTAATGATAATTAACATAACCTTATAAAAAAAAAATTGTGCATAGAATATTACCCTTTCTATGTTCGTCCGCATATTTTTAATCTACTTTCGTAGGTTATAATTGAAATAAGTTGCTACTGTAGTTCTAAGTATAAAGAAAGTCTATTGGACATATAAAATAAGAGTCACTGCTTCATTTTATTATATTATGTAGATGATTAGGATTATTCGACGGGTGTATAGTTAAAAATTAAATATGGAAGCTGTCATCTGAATTTAAGTCACCTCCGTTTTTTGAATCCTATATAATTGTACCAGTTTTTAAAAAATAGTTTATTTTGTAATTAGACAATAGTGATTTAGAAAAGTATAAAACTCAAAAAATTGTATATATATATACTATATATTATTGTATTTCGAGTTTTTTGATTTACTGAATAAATTAATTAGTCAAAAGTAATTTACAAAAAAGCAATTAGAACTATATTATATATTGTTTCAAAACTTTAATAAAAAACATATTGCTGAAGCTCAATAGTCACTCATTACTATTTAATGAAAAAAAAATACATATATATTTTTAGTAGTACTTCTAAACCCAAATAAACCTAGACATATTTTATTATTGTGATACGCTATTTTTTTGATTATTTTACTTTTTTAGACCAATAAGTAATTGAAAAAGCTCCAAAGTTTTTTTAATATCCACTTTTTATATATTTTTTTAAAAAGTTTGTTATGTTTTTCTTACAATAAATTATTATATACAGTATAAATAATGCAAGCATTTATTTTTAATAATTTAAGGTATATATATTGTGACTTTATCTCCAATTATTAATACATAGTACAAAGTTTTTAATATTGTCAATAGATGGCATAAATTTATCATATCACACAAAGTTTAATATTATACATATTGGTCCTCAGTTCATAACTATTTTTTTTAACAAATTATTAGGTTTTTTTATATTTAAATTATAATGATTTTTTTTATAAATAATTTTCACGTTAAGATTATTTATTTAAAATTTATTGTAAAATAATTTAATTTTGGAAGTAAAAGTTAAAAAAACCAACTACTTAAACCAATTTAATATTATTTGTCTAGTATATTTGTAAAATTAGTAAACTAGAAACATAATACATGTATTTGTTTATAGGCTGGGATTTCGGATTTATGGATAAGCCTTTCGGATAATCGGCTTTTCAGATAATATTATACACATTATTTTAAAACATATTTTGCGACTATGTGATTAACCTTTTGACTTAACTTTTACAATTTTATATTATTTTGATTATTTATTAACATTATTAACTGCTAAATTTTACTTATAAAAGTCTGTTCTGTAGTAAAGAAAAACAGTAAAGCAAATCGCTTTGATTCTGAACATTTTTCATTGCAAAATTCAATTTACTTACTAACAACTAAATTAACAATCGTACCTTCTAATGCAAATTTGGACTGCCTGATATATTAGTTAATAAACTAATATTTATTACATTTAATTAATGTAAAAATCGAGGTCAAAGTAGCAACTTTTATTAATAATAAAAATAACTACAATTTATATGGTGTGTTTCAAATCCAGTGATGGCTTTGCTATTTAAAATAATGTTAAAATAAAAAAGCTAGAATTGATTTTTGTATGTTTTTTTAATTATTCATATATCAGACAAATATTTTAATAATAACCAGTTTTCTTAGGATCACACTTAATGTAAATTCGTACACACGAAAATGTTTGTCCTTTTTTTATTAATAAAACATCAGTTCTAAAATATCCATACATTACAGGAACATTGAACTGCTTATCAAAAATATACTTTTCAATTATATATTTACCCTTAAAATGAACAAAATTATTAAAGACCAATTGTCAATAACAACTCAATAAATCAATACTTACAGCTTTTATTGGACATACGTTAGGATGTCCTGCCATTTTAAAGATGTTAGCTGAGTCCTTAAAATACTTTTTAAAAGCTTCACAAGTATCGTTTTCAGAAACATCAGCTGCGTTTGGTTTCCAGCCACCGTCACCCCATTTTGCAAATGTAATATTCACCTAAAAACATAGACAATTGTACATACTATATATGATTTTTGAATTAATTTTATGAAATCATACAGAAACTGTTTCATCTATATTAAAAGGTAATTCTCCATAAATATTAATGCAGTTGTGCGATCTGTTTAATTTTTCCATGTTGACATCTATTTTAACACCCATAAGGTCATCTCCGCATTTTTCTATCCTTTCAATAGTTATATCTGCTGGACCCTAAGTAATAAAAATAAGTTGTTTTATATTGTAACATAACACTGCTAAACAATATATTTGCAACAAATATAAGGTAATTCAATTTTAATCTAAAAATTAAATATATCTTCACGTTTTTTTTTAATAAGTAATTATGTATTTTTATCTAATTTTAATATTTTAATATAAAAATATGTAGGTATATTAATTAATACAAAAGTTTTAGCAATGTATTTTTTTAGTACCTACCCTAATTTTAAACAATAATTTATTATAAACATTACTCTTTAAAAGGTAAAACAATGTATGAGTAAGTAAATTTTATATAAATATACTTACAAGAAAATCACAATTCACAAAATTTACAATAAAAATTAATACAATGGTATATAGAATCATTTTGAACGTTTTGTGTAAGCTTTGGTGCTATAACTGATACGCCGTTGGATTGTTTGAGTTTATTTATAAAAATTATATGTGTACAAAATAAAACAATAGGTTCTCTGCTATTACATATTTGTTTAGATTAACAATGAATAATGCCGGTATATTGTGTTATTTAGTATAATTATTGCTCATGTTCATTTTCAATGCATTTTTAGTGACAGTAATTATATGTAATAGCTTTTATTAGTTAAATATTAATACATGCCATTTATAACTAAAATTTCATTGTTCTCTTGCATGATTATTTTTGCTATTGCTACTTTTTTGTAACAATTTCAATAGTAAAATGTTAAATTCATTAAAAGGTTTTTTTATCTGATAATATCTGATTGATTTAACAGTATTTTTATTTATAAAATCTCATTTCAAATTCCCTGTTTAAACAGCCCTGCTTTTTAACGAGTCCTTGATCGAGATTTTTGATTTCTTGAGTTATTAAAATAAATCTATGCTAATATATTTAAGGACTATAATTATAGTTTTAAAGTTTTAGGGAGCGTAACCTTAGGGGTGGTTGACCTCGCGGCCAATGAGACTCCTGGTCGAATCCTATTAGACTGTTTATTATTTTATATTTACAAGTTTGTTAATGGACGAATATGGCGTGACGTTTCTCGTGATGTCGGAGTTCGTGCAGTTGATGATGCTCAGGATGACTCAAGCTGCATGCGACAGGTGTCAGGAGTGTCAGGTGGGGGCGCGTAGCTGGTTCCTCAGGAAGGCTGCTGGTCGTCGTTTGCCGCTGATTCCGCTCTCTGGCGTCTCGTGCCTCTCGTCTCTCGTGGATTGTCCTTGGGCTTTCTGTCAAGGTCTTGTGTCCACTGCGGATCAACTCGGATCAACTGCCGTCTCCTCGTCGGAGTCCGGGCTTATATTCTTTTAGGGGATGCACCCTTGCTGGCCAATCACGCTTGTGCGTCGATCTCCTAGCCAATCGCTGGAGTCGCTTCGTAGAATTCGAGAAATCGGATGTTGCATATTTGGAAGCGAGTTTTTGCTTGCTCCGACTTTCGAATTCTACGGAAAGGGTTTGCTGTTGTGATGATTAATTGCATCCGCACCGTTTAGTCACAAAAGGGATACTCTTAACGACCCGTGTGGTGTGGTCAAAAGAAATCCCTCTTGTGCCATGATGTTTGTCTCATTATTAACAGTGAACATTCTTGGTTACGGGCATTAACAATGAGACAATTGCCCTTTTTTTGTCCGTTACTATTCATGGTGGTCGACAGTCGCCACAAAGTCAAGAAATTGCCTATTAATATAATTTTTTTTTCGATTTATTTTCTAATAATTTTGCCGCAGTTTGTCCTTCAATAAATTTATTGAAACTGACAAAAGCATCTCCTCTTAAATAGAATCCCTAAACAAACCTCGCACTAGACTAGATTAATGTCTGATATGGTCATTTTAAACACGCATTTCAAGCCTAACGTTGCAGCAACTATTTAATCCTGAACATATCTGTCACGTTACGTGGATCCTAGTGGAAACAGTAATGTATAAAAATATTACTTATCTCTTTAATAGTATCTTTACTTTATGAATATTGACAATTAAATTAATAATACATTCACAAAAACAGAATAAGTTAACTTTCCAGTCATATGATCTTCAAAGATTGTTTAACTTTTAAAAAGCCATATTTCTACTTGTATTGTTTTATTATTTTACAAACTGACTTTTAACAGTAAGGTAATGCTTGCTTATTTTAATGAAACTTTGCCAAAAATCCAGAGGTGTATTAGATCGCTATTTTTATTTTTATATTATACTTAAAATTTGTATTAAAAAAAAATGTAATATTCAATTGATTATGTTATACAAATATTTGTGAATTTCACTTATAAAATATAATTAAATGCTAGAAATAAAATGGTTATTTCCACTTACCAAAATAACCATGTGGTTGTTGAAGCTTATATAATAGCAATATTTTCAGATGCTAAGATGTATGTTTAAATTATTTACACATATTTTGGAAATATTCATTCATTATAGTGAAATCGTTAATCAGTGATATATATTTTATTATTATAACTTATTTTCAGTCAATGTCATAATGAACTACTCTACTCGATTGTATTTCAATTATTCAACACAATATCTGTAATGACCGATCAGAATTATAATTATATAATAATAATTCATTCCGATCGTCCAAACACAAAAAAAATAAAAAAAATACTTACCTGCTTATCTATTTTCAGTGAAAGTTTGTATCGACAAAAATTAACTCTTTTATAATGTTTAATTTTTTTATAGATTTTTTATTATAAAATATATAATCTGTTTATATTTTTATTTTTTGTATTAGAAAAACAATTATTATTTTTCATAGTTGTATTTTTTTTATTGTTGCGTTTTTATCAGATTTAATTCGCTTGCAGTGTTTAGTTAGGTTACCTATTTATGAAGTATAGTGTATCATTGAGTTAGGAATAAATTTGACGCGATTCTTAACTAACGGGATATTTTGTTGTGACCAAGGTCTTATTAGTTATTTACTAGAATTAATTATGTATCTTCAAACCGGGAAAGCGGACGAAATTGCAAGTATTATTATAGATTAAAAACAATTTTATTAATTTTTTATATTTAATTTTATTTTGTGACAAAGGAGATGGTATAAATTTGTTCTGATTATTTAAGTTCTTAAACCTAGTTTATCTATATAGGATTTACGCAAAAGTTTAGAATCAAAGGGGAAACCTAGGTACTTTGAGAATTTTGCCAGTCTAAAAAATAGTTTACTTTTTAAATTTTATTAATTTATCGACAGTAAAGGTTTTTAATTTTTACGATAAATCATTACTGCGATGCTTTTTATTGAATTTGCGCGAACTATTTCAAAATATATTTTCTGTTTTAAAGTCTATACTGCTCGATGGAGATTTTTGTACGAACCTAAAATACCCGTGTTGTCAGCAAATAGTGAATAATATGGTTCCTAAAATTAAAATTCGGGTGGCTCTAGCAGATAAGGGTCTGAAAGTTGACAAATAATTTTCAATTTTAATTCAAAAGCTTCTACCACTTAAAAACGAGTTTATTAATTTAACTAAAGTTATTATTAATTTAAATGTAATTAATTTATATATAATGCCTGCGTGTCAAATGCGATCGAAAGCTTTAGTAATGTACAAAAGCACTGCTTCTGTAGTCATTTTTCTGTCAAAGCTTTTTGTATATATTACATTACTCGATGTAGTTGATCCGTGGTGGAATGATAGCATCCGAAGCCAAATTTCTTATCAGGCAAAATAATATGTTCTAAAACTATATTTTTCGTGAATTTTACTCACGACGGCTGGTAATTTAAAAAAAAATAGTTTGAAGGAACTTGGTTTAGTACTTAGAACTTAGATTCGTACTTGGTTTTTTAATATCGTCAACCTGCTTCCACAAGAATTGAAAGTTTAGACAAGTAAGTGACGAATCTGTAAAATTTGTAAAGTAATCGATAGAAATCAGTAGAAGTATTTAAAAGGCTCGGTTTGGTTTGGATTTGCGATTAGGAAGTCCTTAAATATTTTTTAAATATTTTTTTCTTATGATATTAATATTCAAACATTTAAATTTTTCTAGAATCAACTATGCAATGGTTTTGTAGACCATCTACAATAGTGTGAGTTTTTTCTTCAAATAGTGAATATTATGGTTCATTAAATTTATGCAGGTTTGCGACGTAACATTTTTGAGATCTTCCACAAATAATTGTAGTCTGGATAAAGGTCGTTAAGTTTATTTTCCAAGGTTGATTTTTATGCTTGGCAATGGCTATTTTAATATCGTTCTGTAATTTTTTAAGCAGTTTTTTATTTATAATATTGTTTGATCGAATCGATCAGTGACTTATATAAGTTGTTTATAGTTTTAATATTTAATTTATACGTCATCCTTATTATTTAAATATTTGCTAAAATATATTTTTTATTGCTTGATATTTTAGAGACAATGACATATAAGAGAAAGATTAAAAATTGATACTTTTTATGTTAATTAGTTTTCTCCCACTATTCTGATATATTTATTATTATTTAACACATCAATAAATCACGTTTTTAAAATCTGCTTCAAGAAAATTTAGTGAAAGCAACAGAAAAGTATTGTAAATGACATACATTTTTTTCGGACCTATCACAAAATCATTTATGTATAAATAATAAAATAAATTTTTATTTGGAAATCATATTTTGTTCCCATGTTCTCAGTCCTTGCTTTTATCTAAATATTTTTTCACTTTTATTTGAGGAATTAGTAAAATAAATAAATTTGAACAAAATCATTACAACCAATCTTTTAACCCATATTTATTCTCTTAGGATCAGACTTAGCGTAAACTCGTATACACGTTAATATCACACCATCTTTAATTAAAATCAAATCACCTCTAAAATATCCATACATTACAGGGTAATCTAGATGCTTGTCAAATATATACTTTTTAATGACATATTCGCCCTAAAATAAAACATATAAATAAAAAAAATAATCAATAATATATAAACTAATAAATACCTACAGCTTTAATAGGGCATGACTTAATATGGTCCATATGAGTAAAAATTGTTTCCGAGTCCTTAAAATACATAATAAATGCCTTACAAAAATCTTTTTCCGAGAAATCAGCTGCATTTGGTTTCCAACCACCATCGCCCCATTTTGCAAATGTGACATTTGCCTAATAATTTATTATATGTTATATAATACTTTTTATATCATATATATATATTTTTTTTTTATAACTTACCGAAACTTTTTCATCCAAGTCGAAAGGTGACGATATATGTAAATTAATGCAGTTATGAGTTCTATTTATAATCTCGATATTTGCATCTACTTTAACACCCATTTGATCATCTCCACATTTCTCAAACCTTTCAATAGTGATGTCTGCTGGACCCTTAAAATAAAATATATAATATATGTTTAATTATATTTAAATCATTCATATTACTAGCCTTTAATACAAAGTTATATTATTACTGTTATAGACAGAATAATAATATTAAGCCTAAAACTTAATTCTTATATAATTTAATATACAATATGTATGATACTTTAGTGTCATAAATAATTAAATTATATGAAAATCAATAGTTAACTAATTACAAATTAAAATTACAAATTTGTGTACTATGGATTATACTAGATTTATATTTGTGAAAATTTAAATTTTAGAAATTAATATAATTTAAAAGTTTATGACAAAGATTATAATACATAATTATTATACTTACAAGAAAGTCACAATTCACAATATTTATAATAAAAAATATTACAACGCTGTGTAAAATCATTGCAACGATATATGTATAACAATTTTATTTTTATCACTGGTTAAAAAATTGAATGTTCGTGTTTATTTATAATACTACAATAGTATGTGAACAGGAAAAACTATAGATTACCTCATAAAAACACATAGATTTACAATGAAAATTATGTTTTGTATTGAGTTAATTATTTAATTAAATAAGCGATTAAATATTTTTGTTATACATAAAATGTAAAATAAATATGTCTAATAGACACATACAATAGAACGATGGTATAGTCGATGACTTTAAAGAGCTGGGTTTATATCCCATATTAACCCATTGTTTTTAAATATCTATAGTGTTTGATTTTTATTTTTATTTATGATTTTGATAGATCATCTCTTTCTCATTTTAGAAAACTAAGAAAATCTGAAGCTAGGTAGTGCATAGTTATACTTATTGATCAAAAGCCATAGTAATAGTTTATAAAAAATAAAATATATGTTTAAGAAAGTGACATAAAATCGACTGATTTTGGACTAATTCCAGATAAAAGTCTCACTGCTTATTTAGAGTCATTGATTGTGTTTATCCAGTTGTAACTTTTGGGTTAACGCATGTCATGTTACAATGAAATATCTATAATTAATGAATGAATAAATTAGGATGGAACACTTTTATAATAATTATTTTTCTGTTTCCTGAAAGACCGCCCCCTTAAGACAATGCGAAAGAGTCGCAATATTTGTAATAAAGTAAATAAAATAGGCGCGCACAAATGTCGCAATGCTAACTAACTATAAAAAACAAAGTAATATTAATTGTTAACCCGTTGCGATTTTGACGCAGCGTTTGGACTTGGAAGTTCAGTGATGTTAACTAAAAATCCCAATGTTAGAAAAATGCATTGGGTATTTTTGGCTCAAATAAATCCACGATAATGCTTTTTAACTATTTACATGAAACATAAATGATTTTAAACTATTTTATAAATTGCGTTCGCTACGTATGATGCTCAGATTTCACACATGCAATGAATCCAAGGTCTGTCCTTAGATCAACTTTCTGTATTTTTATACTGGAGGTGTAAGTTATCTTTAAGATTGTCTTTGCCTGTAACAATCCTGGTTGGATGGATTTCAAGAATACTGTCAATAATTATTTTAAGAATATCAATCCCGCCTAGTTCAGTAATAGAATTGTACACTATCTGGAATTAAAATAATTTACTATAATATTATTTTTTTAACAAACTATAATATTTCAGTCATGCGTAAGAATATACATTTTATATTTTACTTCGATATCCATTGATTAAAAAATAAAATAAAATTAAAAATCCACCACTAAAACACTAATAATAATCGCGATATAACAGGGATAATTAGAAATAAAACGTATTTGTGTAAACTAAAAACTAAAACCAACAGATAATTTATTGTGAAAAATAACTAAATCACTAAAAAACTGCTTACATAGATATCTTTACTATATCGTATGAACTCACTAAAATTACAATATAAAACTGGAATCAAAGTAAATAGATTGATAAAAAAAAACAGAAACACCCATGGTATTTAATAATTCGATTTGCAAGTTAATTTGGGTGTGATTCAGTGTGAATAATTTTTTTTTTAATAAAAAAAAGTTTTAGAATTGCCTATTGCCTGAAATTTGCATTCATTATTTAATAACATCTTTAATGGTTGCCTTGATTTAGGATATTTCCCTACCATTTGGAAATATTCATCAAATAAAAAGCACGATAAGAATCCTAAAACTCTTCCCCAATTAATCAATACGATATATAAAAAAAAATTTTAAGTAAATATTATTAAATATTTTTATAAATATCGATGAAATATTATTTTTACAAGCCCACATCTTCACAACGCTGTAGTTCATGAAACAATGACGCAACTAATGCCCATGTGAAATAATAATGGATTTTTAAAACTATAGTTATTTTAAATAATTATTATCATTAGTAAAGTATTATTAAATTTTGTATACATATATTATAAAGAATTATAATACACTATTTTAAAACGTTCTTTTATTGTTGTTTGTTAGTAAGCATTAAAAATATTAAATTTATTTTAAGTGCATTTTCATATAATATGAATTAAAAATTTTGCACGTTATTAAAGCAATATATGTTCTTGATAACAATATTTTCTTTAGAGAAAATACATTTACACGACACGTTTGCAAAAGATCTTGCAATAGCAATATACTTTAGACAGATTATGTCTCTTTATTTAGGGTTTCTGAAGATTGAGTAATAAAAATTGTGTATAATTAACATACAAAAAAATGGCACTCGCTTTACAAAATTATCGTTGTTGATTTAAACAATGTTAGTACAATAATAGTTTGAGGGATATATTTTCACTCCTAGATTTCTCATTAATCAATTATCGAAACATCTATTTTAAACATTTATTATAGCGATATATATTGAGTAAATAAAAATTAGCCAGAACAGATTTTCTGTTTTGGATTACTTGAAAAAATACAGCCATTAAACAGTGCCGCATGCGACGATCAAAAATTCGTTAATGAAAGCACATGCTTCACCTGTCAGCTGCACAAAAAAGCGTCTTGCTTGACAGAGAACTTGAGACACAGAGAGGGTGGAGAGTCATTCATACTGATCTGATCTGATGCATATCTATTTTTGCTTCGTACGAGTCGCATCCGAATATCACACATTCATTCGAACAAGTGACAACGGTGACGCCGAGAGCAGGAATAGATCAAGCTTTGAGTTGTAAGTTGTTGTTTTTTTGTCTTTTTATGCAGCATCCGGACGATCTGCATCTCGGAAACGAATTAGTGACTTCCTGACATTGTACCGGCGCGGAAGACGTATGCATGCAAATATAAACGTGTTTGTCTACTCGATGATATACGACCGGCTTGTATTATGATATAACCGGAAATTTACCGTCAACGTTTCGAAACATTCTTGGAAATATATGCAACACAAAGGCTTAAAACTGTCCCAAAAGAGTTTTATTTGATCATACAGAGAAACAACTTTAATAAAACAATGAATTATATTGTAAAACAATATTAAAAGTAGTATAAATTAACTCACAGATTTATTATCGATGTAAAATACAGTTCGTTTATAATATAATGGTTATTCAAAAGCAGAGTTACAAAGCAAAAAAATAAAGACCAAATGTATTTTATATGGTTGGTACACCGTGTTAGGGTTTATATGGCATGGTAGTCGCAATATTATTGTGATTGTAATATTTATAATTAGTGTCACAAATTTATAATTTATTTGCAACAAGTCAATAAAATTACTATTTGTAAATTTGAATCCGAAAGCATGCAACGTGAAGTGGGTTGAGATTTTTTAATCATCCCCTGGATAGGTCTTTGTTCTTCCGGAGTCTTCCTCTCGTTTAATTTCCGCTTCCGCAGCATTGTCAATATCTCTTGCCGGATCAACCGTTATCTAAGCTAGACGCTATTATATATATAATAAAAATAAAAATAACAGCGTACAAAATAGTATTGACTTATAAAAATAACCATACCTGATTTATTAATAAAAAATTTAATTAAAACCATACATGCATAAATTCCAAGTCGAGAATGTTTGGTTCTATGTAATATAATACAAAAAATGTCTCTGGGGAAATTAGTTAGTTTTCAGTTTCGATGCGAAAAAATATTGTTTATCAATATTCGGTTGAGCGTCTGAATAAATTCAATAATATATTTGCACCATTGTTTATTAAATTGGATTTGCTTAGTAATGCGTTTTGAAATAATTTGTGTTTTAATAGCGTAAATAGTACTAATGATCTGTATAGTTAATGTCTGTTGTTTCTTTCGTAAGTTGCTTGTAAAACGTTGAACGTTTGCCAAAACCGCCGACTTTTTTATGTTAAAATATTATCTCATCTAAATAATGTTTGTATAATAAATGAATATTGTGATTATGAAAATTATGATTCATGGAACGGAAACTATTAAACGAAATGATCAAATAAATATAACTATTCTCTGTTGAAGGTTGATAATTAAATAAAAATACATTTTAACTCAAAATTTTATTTATATTATGCAGTCGATTCAATTTAGTCTATTTTGGCAAAAACATTATTTGTGGCATACTTTAGAGCAATACTTCTTAAACTTTTTTTATTCACGACCCTTTTTTATTCACATTTATGATTGTGAGTTTCTTCGCGACCCCAGATAAATATAAAATATTTTGTGCTGATTTATTCATTATGTAATAATATACATATTACATACATATGAAAAAATATAGTTTTAGAATTTGCTCAGAAGCATACAAAAATATAAAATTAAAAACTGCACAAAGAGTTGTAAAATTATATTTATTATAGTTAAAAAAAATTATATGCCCTATTTTTCATCAAAACTGCATTTTTTTCAATAACATAAATTTAAGAGAATATTGAGCAAAATATATCGTCGCTGGTATATATTATAAGTACATAAAAATTAATGGTAAAAATCGTTTTTTAATGTGCTTGTTTTTTACTGCATAACAAATAAAATTTTGGTGCAATATTTGACACTGCTGGACGTAAAATCTCTTTAACATTTTTTATTGATGAACAATACTGGGATTTAATATGTGTTAAAGCTTAAAAAATAATTTCACATAAATATGTGGTGTTGAATCGCAGAAGAACACTTAATGCCATATCAGAGATTGTGGGAAATTCAGTTCTAGTTCCGATCCAGAATTCAGTCACAAGCTTTTTTGGAAAATCTTGTTTTAAGTTTAAGTCACTCGAAAGCTTAGCAAACTTCTCTTGAGCTTTATATGCCAGGTGATCAATCTCACTCAAGCTAATCAAAAATGTTTTTTTGAATCCAAGATAACTTTTTGAAATCAATATTTGATATAAAATATTTACGAAACTGTGTTTCTAGCGCTTTTAAGTGACCTATACTAATTTTTGCGGTGAAAATTTTACAATGATTTTTCTCAATTATAAAATTGTCGATACTGAAAAATATTTCAAACGAATCCTTTTCTACCCTATTTTTCCAAATGTTAATCTTTCTTAATAAAACTTTCAATTTTATGATTCGAAGTAAATACATTGCAATTGCTTCCTTGAAGAGACAAGTTGAGATCGTTTGATTTCTCAAAAATATCTGACAGATTACGCAGCTTGGATAGCCATAGGTCATTTTGAAAAAAAACAGCAAGATCACATTTTTGTTCGGGTAAAAATATTTAGATTTCATCCTTTAATAATAATAATCTTTAAATTTTGACCTTTTGATATCCACCTTACTTCTGCATGTAATAATAAATTTGTATAGTGGCAATCCGTATTCTTACAGAGATTTGAAAATAAGCGGCTGTTAAGGGCATAGATCTTAATACAATTTATATTCTTAACAGCATCCTGAAGTACATCGTTCAATTCTGGTATTATTTTTTTTGCTGCAAGGGCCTCCCGATAAATAAGGCAGTGAGTAAAAATTATATGATCATAATGAGCAGCTTGAAAAAAACATTTAATTTAAATTCATGTATTTAAATATTTTACATTAAAATCTCGCGACCCCCTTCGGGGTCGCGACCCATAGTTTAAGAAGCCTTGCTTTAGAGTAATACTAGAAAATACTCATGATATTATACTCAGTATATTATCATATTATTTGAAAAAAAAGTGGCGTACAAATTGTAAATAAATTTATTAAAATAAGGACTATCCAATGACACATTTAATTATACAATAAATCACTGATTTTTTCATTTTCAATTTTAAACAGTAATACGGTAACAAAATCTCTTGATGTGGGATTTCAATAAGACGTCGTATATATAGATTTTGAGAAGGCATTTGACAAGGTTTATCATGGGATATTGCTAAAAAAAATTGTCGGAATTCGGATCCTCGGATTTTTTTTTTTTATAAAAGTTTATTTCTTAAATAGACATAGGTAAAATAGCATACAGATATATTAAATGCAAATACTGGTTTATAACCATTTACATTGTTTACAAATTGTTAAGTTATACAATAACATAAAAAAAAATAATAAATTATACGAGAGTATACTAAATTAAAGGAAAAAATACATAAAACCTTTTACAAATTTAAAAAATCCAAAAAAAAAAAAAAAATTTTGGAAAAGAATGAAGCAGATGAAAAAACAAATTATACATAATATACAAAATAAAACACATACAAAGGTAAATAAACCTAGCCCTGTAGACCTGAAACTGATGACACTGCGATGAGCTTAACTGCATCAAAGCAATATGTGCTTAGGCATTTTATGTTTGTATTTAAATTTAAGTTTTGCTTTGTCGTAATCACCGATTCTTGAAATTAGTGGGTTTGCGTGGTCTCGCGAGATTTTTTTATAGTATTTTTCGGTTTGATAATAACAGTATTCTTTAATGGTAGGAATTAAATGTTTGGTGTGGAGTTTTTTAAGGTTAGTATAAAACGGTGTATTATAAATTATTTTTATGGCTTTATTTTGGATAACTTGAAGTTTATTAAAATTACTATTACTCGCGTTACTCCACACTGAACAAGCGTAAGTTAAAACAGGTCTGATTAATTGTCTATAGACTAGAATTTTATTTTTTATTGTAAGCGCACTTTTTCTATTAAATATTGATTTTAGAGCCGCAATGGCGGCGAGCCCTTTCGACCGGAGTTCAGTTATATGTTTATTGAATTTTAGTCTGGAGTCTAGGTGTATACCCAGGTATTTAACGCTCGCTCTCCATTCAATGTTAAAATACTCGGATGATTTAATTCGGTTATTCTTGAGTCGGTGACTAATTGTCGAAAGAGTATTTCAACCCTTCAGGGGTACTCCAAGGATCCAACCTGATCTCTCTTACTTTACGTTATTTACTTAAGTTACAAATTCAAGTCTATTCTGTATGTAGAAAAAAAATTAAAATTGTTAAAATGCATCTGATCTGTTTAGTGTCAGATTCCTCCAGGAGCTGGTCCGGTTTGTATAATTAAATTTTATTATTACATATTATTTTTTCTTTCTTACAATGCATTTTTTTATTCCACTTGTATTTTTTTTACCGTTATGACTCATTGGAGTAACATCTCACAATGTCACAATGGTCATAATTTGATTTTAATATATAAATAATTGGTTTAGCTCAGTATGTCAGGCCAGATCTTGTTTTTATCAATGTTTATGAAATGTTTACTAATGTGTAAACCCAAATTTTAAACTTTGCAGTGAAATGGTAATATATACTAACCATACTATTTTTTCTCAAACCAGAACAATTCTGGAAATTTGCTTAAAACAGAAATTAACGTCACCTAGATACTTTTACCGGGACTAATGACAAACTGGCTGGGTCTAGAACAGTCTCCCCCACACTGGAACGTATGATAAGTCTAGTAATGTATATACATGTTTACAATTTAAAAACCATGTTTCCACAACTTCCATTTGCTCATCCTTAATATAATACATGCTTTTGGCGAGCTGACTGCACCAGGGCGTGTTTTCAAAGTACAAATTTGTAGAAGCGCACCGATCATAGAGAGCATTGTCTTCATTGAAACGCAGTTATACTCCGGCTTTTGTTTATTGATATATCCATTATTTGATCAGATAGATACCGGTGTTTGCCTTCGGCATAACAAGTGCGCACACCAGGTACCGAAATGCTGCTGGCGAAATTGCATTTTCGTAATACAACACTAGGAAAATTTCGGATTCGGAACACTCGATTCAGGACTGTGCTACACATTATTTCCACATACTTAGGTATGCATATATTATTTGGATGAATAATAATTCAATCCGTGTATATCAAGTTCTTAACTCAACTGTAAAAAAAAGAATAAAATATATATTACAATGCATCTAAATTTAGTATTATTCAAGTGCTATCAATAAATAGTATATCAATGAAAAACTTGACTTTTTTTATGGAAATATATATACTTTATATCAAGAAAAAATAAAACTTTTATTGTAAAAGGTCTGATCGAAAATATTATAGGCTCAGCGGGCCAGACAACAAAACTTAAGTTAGCGAAACAAATCGTATTTTTCCTAAGATTTACGATTTTTAAATATATTTGCATAGTTTATCTATTTAGGTCTAATAGAATTTTGCCATCTATCAAAAACTGCTCAAAATAAGTATCTCTAGTAATAAGTTTTACTTATAAAATGATGTAATTGCCTTTTTGAGATTTCATCAATCTGAAGTTAAAAGCTCGTCACTTTCAATAAATTCCAATTTATTGAAAATAGTTATTTGTTAATTCTGATCTGAAATTGCGATCTTCTCATTTAACATAGATGCTGCCAAATACAAATATAAATCTCTAAGAATATAATTGTAATTGATCATATTAGTTACCTAAAAGATACATTTAGAAAATTTTGATAGTCTATCACTTTGTATAAAACTTACTTCTAATTAAAGTTATAGTAAAAATTTCACAATTATACAGTCAAATAGATTTTTAAAAATCGAAATTTATTCTGCACTTACATCAAAATTCGAATATTTCTGTTGGAACTGTAGTTTGAGTTCAGACAATGTATCTGCCACAATTTTGTGTTAAGTAGAGATTTAATTTATTTTAAAATTCTTAGTACGATTGAAAATATGTAAAGCAAATTTGCATTATTATCAAGCAACGACTGTTGTCGTAGAAATTACTTTATCACAGTGTAAGTTTTATATATGAGAACTATTTTTCCTTGTATTTCCAAATTCCGCATAATATTTGCAGCAAAAAGCATTTAGTATTTCACGGTTTTTTTAGTAGAGAAACATTTCAATCGCTCCTCTCAACAAAACATTACTACGACTGAGCCTTTAAACTACTGTACGGTAAAGTCAGGATATTTGGCTTTCATTTCTGATTTCCTAAAAAAAGTTAAAGAACTTACAACGTTTACGTTGACACACGATGGGTTAAGATTATTTTTCAACTAAATCTTTACCTGTTCAGCATATACTTTAACCATCTTCATATGTGGCATATTTTTGTCGATTTCAATTTTATTTTGTCAAAAAAGTACGTCCCTCACAGAGGCGCTGCAATAACAAATTTTTATTTTACATAAGTTGATAATGTTTATTTTAAATTAAATATAATGCAAACCAGTAACTAACTTCATAAATATATAAAAATGGTGATTTACTATTACTTTTACTTAGCCATTTTATTATACAAAATATTTGCTATTTTGCACAGTGTACTTGTTATACTTTGACATAGCGCACCTTGAAAAACCTAGCATCAACAAAGGCATAGTTAAAAAAGTTTAAAAAAAAGCCGGAATTTTTTACAAAATAAATTGGCTATTGATGTCACTCACAATGTGCTCAAAACTTCTAGCAACTGTTTTCACCAAAATCCTGATACAACAATCATACACGTTTTTAATAATTTACTATCAGTAAATGACTTAATTTTATTAGTTTATAAACTGACTTTAGATACGGACTCATTTTTTTATTATATTTTATCGCAAAACACGCGTTTTGATAAAAAACATCGTTTTTCTGCAAGTTGTGAATATCGTGTCGAGTTCTAAATCTAGTAATGACGAAGTATATTGTATTCTTTCAGTACATATCTAATTTGATAACAAAATAATTAACACTCTACTCTCGTTTAAAAGCACGACATTTGAAATCCACTAGTTTATTTTTTTCTGAATTTGAATGTACAAATATCTAAAAGTAATAGAATTAGTTCAAATATCGCAATAAGCATTACACGAGGCATTGAAGACTGCGTTACACAGCAGAGTGCGAAGCAATAGGAGCACCACATACGGTCATATCTCGTAACTTTTTATAGCGTTACTTTGAAATCTTAAAAAGTTTGAAAATCTAAAATATATTTTTAGCTCGTGGGCCAGATTTAACTTGCGGTTTGTAGTTTAGCGATAGTGTTTTGCGTATATCTGCTATTCACTTATCATACTATGCTAGTTTCTAGAAGTTTTTTTGTAAAGCTTCTCAGGCTATAAAAACTATAGAAAAAAGGTCAAATGAAGGATAATCTCACTAAAACGAATAAAGTGAAAGTCACGAAGGTGATATTGATGTTTGACTGTTATCAGTTAAAAGTGGGTGCTCAACATCTAGATTATAAATTACAATTGTGATGGCAATAGTTTATTTTTAAAATGGTTTTCATCCTCAATTTTACATTTATTTTTACAAATCTGAATCTTTGTAATGCGGAACCGTGCAAGATTGGCATGCCACACTCGTTTGCGTGCCAGTACAATTTTGTGTCGAACTTTTAAATGCTGATAGAGCGTGCAAAAACAAAAAAACAAAAGGAATACTCATTGTTCTCTAATTCAAGGTCGTCACAAGACTTGTATTGTTATATCATTGTCACAGTGTTCACGATTGTGTCGTTTGTATAGAGATAGAGGTAATATATTAAATACATGTGTACATACATATTTTTAATAGTCATTCGACTTATATATCTAAATATTGCGTTCTTCTGTTGTATTTAGATCAAGCACAATATGTACATACATACATATCTAACAACCATGTTTTTAAATCATATTATACAATAATATTGAAACAAGCAGAATAGACCGTGAATAAGAAGCGTTGTCAACTATAAATACTTGTTTAAGAAGCAAAATTCTAAGAAAAAGGACGAGATGAAAGTTTACTGCATAATGTTTCGGACTTCCCGTACAAAATAATCGAATCTAAGGCGCGTGAGAACTGTGAGATTTACTTAATTTTTAATTCATGGACTACAAACTATACAAAGATCTACAGCTCGGTCGGTCGACGAGAAAATAAACTTTTCGTCGACCCACCTTAAGAATCAGCTGATCCAGTTCTGTTATATACCACAACACAGCTGATATTATTAGACAAAATATCTTCATTTAACTTTATAAAGTCCTTTAAAGTATTGCTGCTGTATAATTGTAGAAATTGGGCAATGGTTTGATTTTTTATTTGTAATATATTACTTTTATTATAGTTCGCCACTTGTACTATATGAAGGATAAGAGCCAAATTATTGCAGTGTCATCTCTGAATCATATGTTTATTATCAATCACATATTTTTATACATCCGTTGATTCCCTCATTATAAAGTACATATCTATATATGTACGTAGAATTGATATAGAGATAACATAAAACCCACTCTGCAACCTTTATCAACTTGGAAGGATTCGATATCACGCATACAATAAAAGATACATTATATCATCATATTTCAACCTATGGATGAAAATATTGATATTTCAAATTGTTGCTTTTTAACGGAAGTAAATGGAAACTTACGTCCACATCAGTGGGTGGTTTAACATTAGGGTGGGATTTCTGATACTGGATACTATTACGGGAGGAACGAGACCGCTAAAGACATTTTGATGACATGGTAATATTTTTACCTAATCAAATGGCAACGGTTTTAAATGAAAATATATTTTGAGAATCAATACAAAATGTCGTATTATATGAATATGTAGCATACATGTTGAAATATTAGAATTACGTCAATATAACACGAGTTGCTATATTGAGAGCATAGTCACAATTCCTAGAACAATCTAAGAATTTTCTTATATTAAACATATTACGTTGACATAATAAAAATATATTTATACATAATACTAGTTTAAATACAATGTAATATCGAATGTATATATTTATTCAGAGACGCTTTATGGTTTAAGCTTGTTTTGTATGAAATTATTATATATTCAATTATGTTTAACATTTTGACAGGGGCTTACAGATTTTTGCATAATGTAACCTATCTGTATAATCTGTTACATTAATAAAACAAGGTTACACTAATTTAGTTTATATGTTAATAGAATAAAATAAAATAGAAGCTTTAATATTTTTTATAAATATATCTAATATATACAATTATAAAAACGTATATTTTATACTCAAGTATTGAGGATAATTTATTTTAAATAATAAGATACTTATTGTTACATCGTGTGAAGAAAAACTTTTGGATATATTTTGATTAATTTTAGAAAAATGTTGATGTGTATTTCATATTTTTTTCATGAACTTAAAATTCAATAATTTGTTTTGATTCAGGAGTATGCAATTTTTTTGTTGGCCGCTTGTTGTCAACCAACGTCTTATCTCATCGCTCTGAGCTAAAATATATTACTCATTTGCTCACAAATAAATTAAAAACACGAGAAAATTATACAATTACATTCTTCTTGCTAATCCGTCAGCGTGTGTGTGGACAATGTAACTTTCCTAACGTGTGGGGGTGTCTTTGGCGAAGAGCCAATTACTAGGGGCGGTTCACGCGTAAAATACGTTTATCATGCCCCCCTAATCATCTTAATTAGAATTGTTGTCACATTTAGGGCAGAGTGTAGAACGTGGGAGCCGCCCAGGGGAGTAAGTGAAATTCAAAGCTCTTTGTGACTAAATGTGATTAAAGTGGAATATTCCTCTTGTGTACGTATGGTGCGCTGCTCGTGTGACGACGACACACGCGTGTGTCTGCACATTGCTCTTTGCATTCATTCACACACGTACGAGTGAGCGGCTTGTGTCGTATTATAATCTCATCTGGAAATAAAACTTGCAGGGAAAATGTATGCCGGCGCTTAATATCGACGTCAGAGCTCCAGTGGGATTTAGTAGAAATAAGTATCAAAAATAAGAATGATATTTATTTTACACTACTTACTAGGGGGGCGGATTCCTCGACGTATCTCTGCGGCATATCTATAAATCATCGAAGTAGAGCACTGTTACGTATTTAGCTCGTAGTTGATTGTAAAGTCCTATTACTTAAGCGTGTTAAACGATTTTACTAATAAAGAATCGTGTTCGCTTCCTTTATTCCTGACTGTCAAGACTAGGACGTCACCGCTTAAGAACGCTCCTCTTGCACGAGCCGTCAAGCAGTAATAGTTATAAGGAGCTGTAAAAACATGTGTGATATTTCTCATATATTTTGAGTGTGCATCATATTTTTATTTTTATTAAATATTTCGATGTTCAATTATTATTTGTATAATGATCATTATGACGCATTGGAAAAGCCTGTTACAATGGTCAGATTTGTAATATAAAATATATAATAATATGTTATAATATACCAGAGCTCTTACGTATAAATGATTTATATAGCAAACGTATTTTTGCTACTTAGATCATTTCTGGAGCTATAGTTAAAACTACTCCGTTTTTTTTGGTTAGATGGATTCCATTGTATTATTTTTTAATTCTCAAAAAAATGAGAGTAAAGTAAAGACTAAGGTATTTGAGTTCTCCTAGAAGATCGCCTCACTATGTATCTTAATACGTAATAGAGATTTGCTCTATGAGTATACATAATAATCTTTGCCTATTTTAAATTTTATATAGGAAATACGCAGATGATCACGCAAATTTTGCAGAATCGAAGCGTATTGATGACTAAAGATAAAAAATTGAGGGTTGAGGATGCTGCCTTGCGGGATAACTTTCCTCTAAATAAAGTTTAAGTCAGATTACGACCATACGCGTTCTTCTTTCGCATCGCTCCTTCACTGCTGTAGATCATGACTGTAAAATAATTGGCAATTATGCAAAGAAATATTAGTGGGGTAGCATTTAAGAGACAGTATAAAAAGCTTTCTTAATGTCTGTATCTTTACGAATGTTATTCTTTTTTAAAATAAATCATTAATTGGAATGAGAAACTGTTTTATCAAGTATGGGTTATTTATTTAATAACGATATGAATGACTTTCCTGTTGTTGTGTATATTTTTGTATATCGATTTAAGAAGTTGATTCAATTCGTATAAATAAATATATAGTCAGAATAGGGTTGACGGTATGGTCTGCAAACTGTCTTTTCAATGGTAAGATAATGTCATAGTATAAGATTACTACCCTTTTTATAATTATTAGTATAACTAACTTTTAAAAATGCGTTACGAAAAAATCCGTATATATTTTCTGAAAAACAACACACTTCTGCTGCATTATTCATATTGCAACGTGGCTCCACCTGAACGTGTTTTGTTCTAATTAAAGCACCGAGTGGCGCAATTAAAATGCAATTATTCCTGATGCAGTTGTCGAGATGCTGCCACCGGACCACTGGAAGACACTTGTGGCACCGAGAGCGACTGATGACTGTTACCTACCCCCGTCGCTAACTACTCCTAACTCCAACCCTCGACCCCCATCCGCCTCTCCTCAGCCGAGCTGTTGTTTTAATTGCGGCTCGTTGACGTTTCGGTTTTAAAACGCGATTTATACGCCATTTGGACGGGGGTTAAATGTCGCTGGGACTTCAATTAGTAATTGTGTATTTTTTTGCAGTTCAAGTGGTTTGGGCTACAGCTGGTGGTGAAGCAGCTTTACCATGCGACGTGAGCGTGCCGAAGCAAAACGATGGTGTCAGCACAGTGTTGTGGTTCAAAGACTCGACGGGAATGCCACTTTACAGGTTAGTACAAAACAATCAATTGCTATAATTAAAATATTTTATAAGTTAAAACTACACAGCTTAATAAGATACACGAGGGTTAAAAATATGAGATTTTAACAAAGGATGATTGATGAAATGATTTTTTTTAAAATTTTATTTGGGCCCATTGGGCCCTATTAAAAACATGTTTTATGTTTAAATACCACGAATATAATTATTGCATATGACATTTTGATGAAAGAAGACCGTAAATATTATAAAATAAATCTATTATTGCTTACTAATATTTTAAAATCAGTTCAAACGCAAAGCATTAATTATCCAACAATAACATAATATGGACTTGCCCCAGTTTCAAAATCATCGGCTCATATGTTTAAAAAAATAATTATGTATATAATACTACCATATATATAGTTAATTTTTTGATGAAATTTTATTCGTTTTATTAATAAATTACGCTTGCAATTTATAAGCAATTTCAGACTGTTTCTCCTTATACAATATTTTTTAGTCTTTATACAATTGTGGTTATATATTATTATTAAATCTATATACATATATGTACTTCTATTAAATCTCATGATAACAAACCACAAATTAATTTGTATTTATTTATCTACATCTTTCAGATGATCAAAGTCTAGCAAACCTTTTGATGGATAATCTAACAGCTTTTATATACGTTAAGGTGGATTTTATGCCAAGTAGCATTATGTGTGTAATGTTTTGGTCCATTACACATATTTGGTGGGGAAGATATAAATAATATTATTTCAACTTATGTGTACTTATTTAAAAAACACTTATCTTTATAAAAATAAATAATATGATACCTAAAAATATTATCTGTATTTTTTTGATAAAATAATATTCCAATACAAGGCGTAAGTTTTTTTTTGATATATACGTTTTTACATAAGCTGTATATTGAACATATTATTATAAACCAAATAAATGTAATTAGGTTTAGTATCTGTCTATATCAAAAAGGTTTTTAAGCACATTTAAACTGGAAAGATAATTCGGTAGTTTATATATAGATGACTAGCACCTCAAAAACCCGGAATCGAAACCATACTGAACCCTATTTTTTCATGTCATGGAGATCATAATTAATGCTAATTATAATTTTAATTTTTAATCACATATTAGTTTTTTACAAGCTTTTTCTTATGATAATTAAATAAAGTTAAATAATATAGGTCATGCATATATGCTATAAAAATAACGTGAACATATGTCGCATTCGTTTAATGACCGGTAGTACTGCAATCTTGACGTTTTTTGTGATTGAACAGCGAAAAGAGATGTATTATTCACATACAGACTCGTAAGAGCAGCTCGTGTTATTCAGTGTTTTAAATTATTAAGCAAAGAAATCTTCTTTAATACGTAGAAAAATTGCTTAAATTAGATTCGAGCTTATCTGGGCTTAATTAAGTAGGTCATGATAGTGTTGAAGTTTTTTTTCAAAAATATCTTTTCTCAATTAAGTCCTAATGAATCTGACTCATACTAGTTATATGATCTCACTATTATTTTAAATATGTATGTATATTAAAATCTGATTTGATTGTACTAAAAAACTATAACTACTGATTTTAATTTAGAATAAACAAGTATTAAATTTATCGTACAGTTTAGTATTTAATATGACGCATAATACTTATTATAATAATGAAAAATATATAAAATCAATTCTAATATTAAAAAATGTTTTATATTAATGGTTGTTTCTCGTTTAAAACAATATGAATACAATTTTTTTTTTAATATGGTTTTAATGAAAATAATTAAATATGTTTTATAGTATTGTTTCTTGAAATAAATATACGTGGTTCTTATTCAATTATCTTGGTTTTGACCGATGGTTTTGGAATTAATTTTGCCACATCTTTTAGATCCTAGACTAAACAAAATGTTAAATTCCTTAAACTTTTTTCTTTCTTGCCTTTAATAAATAAGAAAATTCCAGTTTCTATTTAAGACACATAGCACCCTTTGCGTGATGAAACAGAACTTCTTAGTGGAATATTTTAAAGAATTTGTGATGCAATTTCCAAAACTGTATAAAGTTCATGTCTTGGATAATGATAATCATAGCTGATTAGTTTTTAAAAAAGTGTGTACCAGTGTAAAATCACTACTTTTGTGACCGGATTTTTTTTTTGTATTTCACAAAGAACAATATTTGGCAGTATTTATCCGTACATGCATCTTATTGAAGGTTAGTGTGAGTTTCTTCATCAATTGATTAAAAACATTTTTGACATAGCGCTAATTCTAGAATGCATTACGTCATTTGACAGATGTATTTTAGCAATGTATTTTCTATGTTAGTACCTGAGAATAACTTAAACAATTTTTAAGGCATTGTTTAACCAAATATGTGTGAATTTTTGTTCTTTATGACTATATAATATTACAATTAGTGGTCTGACAGATTTTTTACTAATTACATGTTGTCATGTTGTAAATATTATTTAAAATATTGACAATTAAATAAAATATACTCAAATCTTAACCTTACATATACACATTATTTTTTAATCTATTTATGTTTATTAAATGTATCTTAGAACAAATCCCTAAAGCAGAACAGCAATGTTGCAAAGTATTCAGATTATTTTAATATTTATTTTGAGACCTCTAAACATAAAATAAATTCAGTTTATAGAGAGCTTTTTATAAACAAAAATATTAGTTTTTATATTTATGTAATGCTTATGTTTATTTTGCGTTTAATACATATCACATTATTTATTTTTTAGGATCAATGTCAATAAAGTACCTAATACACGTCAGTGTTTGATCTCCCTTCATATGCATGCTCTCCATTTTGTACTTTCCATACACCATATGCATTTGCGCATTGCCGTCGAACGGATAGTTTTTCACCTCATAAACACCCTGAAAACCACAAAAAAGTTAAACTATAGCCATAGCACTTCCGAGATTATACGACACACATTTTCTATTTTTACACCGATGGAACCGAGCCAATGACCGATGTGACAAACAACTCTTAGGCAAACGGTCGTTAGAAACTGTGATTAATTACGCGATATAATGCTATTTTGAGAAAACCTTTTTCACTGGACAGGTGCCAGGTTGTCCTAAATCTTTGAGAACCTTCCTGAATCCATCCCCTAAGTTTCTCATGAAGAACATACAGGCGTAAGGATCGCGAATTTCAAAGACTCTAGGCTTCCATTCATCGTCTATCCATTTTGAAACAGTGACAAATAACTAAAAATATATACAATTAATTTAAAATAAATAGTAATCATTAACAAATTTATATAAATAAAACCTGAATTTTTTCATCGTAGTCTTCAGCCAAATCTAGCATAACATCAAATCCCATGTGAGTTTCATTGATTTCTTTATAGTTGACTTCCACTTTATAACCAGGTGCTTCTTCAGCGCATTTTTCAATACTTGTTATTGATATTTTAGCTGGGCCCTTTCAATATTAAATATTTATTGTATTATTTATTAAGATCTTAACTTATTTAAATAAACCTTACCATAATCTGTCCCAAAACGATGGGAAGAAATAAAATCGTAAAAGTCAAACCGTTTCCACTCATGATTCTTGATTAAATGTTACAATTGCATAAACTGGTTGTTCTTTTATTAAAAACTTTAATATACTATAATGATCATAACGCTTGTATATTGTTTTATATTGCGTGTTTATGTCTTTGTTATAATAAAGCATAACATTGATAATACAATGAGTTAATAATTATCATATCGCACGGTATGTTAATTAAAATAATTATTGTCATAGTAATGTTATCTTTATAATAATATAATTTAATAATGGTAGAATTATTTTAATAGCATATTGTTATTAAATTTGATTTGTATTAAAATTTATAATAATATTTGGCATTTATTTTTTATTAATTCCTGTTAAATATTATACATATATTAAAATCACAGATTATATTATTAAGTATTTTTTTTTGGTTATTTAATGTGATTCTTTATATAAGTGTATTTCTCTATAAAATATACTTAATGGTAATGTCATAGTCACTCTAATATTAACGAGTCGAAGCACAGTGTGACATCATTAATGCTTAAAATGAGGCCACTAAGCGTGCGGACGTAAACCTAAGCAATGTTTATCAATCTTTCATGCCTAAATTTGTAACATAAAAATGTAATTTGAAGCCTATCAATTTATCTGTTATACAGTTTATAACTGATTTATTGTTTAGATAAAGTTAAGTAATTTATAGTTATAGTGTTTTTGTCATTTATTCAACGTAATGATAAAATTTTGTTTTATTATTTCAACCATAAGCAAGCTTACGATTTTTTATACCAGTTTTGACTCTTAGGTTGCACAATAAAATATTTTTAACGTTTAAACATTATATTTATTAACACAAAAGTTGTACATATTTTTAAGTAATTTATCCCTTTATTATACCTTTCGGTTCAACTTTAATAAATAAAAGTATACATGTAAATGCTATATCATCTTTCAATAGCTCAGCTTCCAGTTTCCAATTTCCAGGCATTATAGGAAGATTGAGCCCTCTATTGAAAAGATAGTTTGTTAATTTATAAGTACCCTAAAAAAATAAAACATATTAGAATTGTGCAAACGCCGTTTTTTCTATTGAATGGTGTAACACAATATTATTTTTTGGTTCAACAAAAAAAAAAACAATTTAATATTTTTACTATAATTAGAGATAAAAATATAAAATTAAAAGAGAATCTTGAAATAGAATGACGGGAGTGTTTTTTATATAGTTATGTACCAGCTGCAAAGTAACAAAGTCACTTGCTATATTTGGAAAATGGGCAAGGAATAAAAATATTAATTAGGTTTGGCACTATCTGATTTGGTTGTTGAGCTTATGGACATTAAGAGGTATAGTTAGTAAAAAAAAGGGTTAAAATATTTTTTATAAAAATTTCACGAGCAAGAGTAGTTTCTTTGAGAGCGAAATAATAAAAGATAATTTGTATATGAAACAAACTTTTTTAATTAAATAAGTAGCAAGTTTTCTCACATAAGAGATAAAAAGTTACTTGATCATAGCAATTATCATGTAGATGTTTTATAAATACATTCTCTTACAAATCTACAGTGTTTTTTAAATCAATAATATAGGGACATGATTAAGATTTTCAAATTTATAATAAAGGTTAATTTTTTTTAAAGACGGTTAAGATTGATATAGATCATATCACTAAAAAAACAAGGATCCTCAGGGTTATATAATCTCCTCTCATATCTGATCAAATATGTAAAGTCACAGGCCAGCAGAGAGAGGGTAAGATATAGGGATAATAATAACAATTACCTCTTTTATCGGACATGAAGCAGGTTGACCTAAAGAAGTAAGAATATTTCCAAATTTTTCTGGTGAACTTCTTTGTAATAAGTTACAAGCATTGTCGTCGGTTATTACCATTGGGTTACCTTTCGATCCACCTTCACCCCATTTTGTGGTTGTAAATTTACCCTATATATTTTTATATAATTTGTTTAAATAAAATAATGATAAACATATTATGAATAATACAAAGTAAAATAAATACCGCTACAGTGTCGTCAAGTGGAAACGGCATCTCAGCGAGCAAATCAAACGCATAATGGGTTCTATTCATCTTATGCATATTTAAATCCATAGAAAACCCCATCAGGTCAGTACTATCACATTTAGTGATTCTTTCGATTGTGATGTCTGATTGAGGCTATAGATAAATATATGATTTATTTACATTTTGATTATATTTGCCTTAATTGACTTACTATAATTTGGCAGTAAAATAGTGGTAAGCATAAAATGAGCAAAGGAACGATCATTGTGCCTAGAGTCTATATTAGTAATGTGCATTTACAATATAAAACCTGTTTTATTTGTTTTATATAATTGTTCGTTTGATGCTTTATAGATATACTTTTATATTGTCTTTGTATAATTACACTGACATTGAAAAAGTTACAATGCAATATCAAAACAAAAAAAAAGGTTTCTAATTGTTTATCTAATTATTTTATTTATTAAGTTATTTAGATAATTTGGTATTTTGTTAACATTTAGATTTTATGAATTAAGTAATCATTACGAAATGCAAAGAGAAAATATTACATTATTAAAAATACCTTGATACAAAATACACAAATAAAAATGTAGATAATTTTTTACTTACGTGCTTATTTCTTGTTAACTGATTTTTAGCCTAGGATAAAAATATTTAATTTTTCACGCATTGGTGCATATATTTTAATCTAATGTGTCATATTTTGTCCATTATGTTGTGACCTGTATAATATTATTTTTTCAAACAAATTAAATCCTTAATTTATATAGCATTTATAGGTTATTTTCAACTTCTGTTATGCCTATTACAATTAAGATTTTGCCATGAAATCCTACATTGATAAATTAAGCATAAACGTTTGATTTGTGTTTCTATTTTAGTTTTACAATTATTATTAATTTAATTAGTAGATTTATTTATTTTTAATTATTTTATTACTGCATAATTTATTTTATAATCTTTTTATGTTTAGTCATTGCTTTAATATATTAAAGAAATATTTTTAAAATAATGTAGAAACCTATTTAATAAATATTTAGCGATGAAAAAATACTTATGCGAAATATTTACTATTTACCTTTATTTTTATATACTTAAAAAAATAGTTTAATAGTTTCTAAAAAAAAACTTTGACTTTTATATAAAATTTTAAATATACGTAATTTAATAGATAGCTTTAAACAGTATCAAATATATTTTTAGCTGTCATGAAAAATTAAAATAAAATTAAGATTGTAAAATTTCATACAAATATAAAAATACAATTTTTATTTAACAGTGCTTCGAATAATCTGATTCTGTACATCTTTACGAAAATTGGGTTACTGTATTTGGTTAGGTATTGGACTACTAAAATGTTGTAGTAAAAATATGTATTTTAGGATCAAATCTAACAGATTTATTACTCATATTATAAACAATAGGACAGAAATCGTTGTCCAACTCAAAAAAAAATCAGCCACAATCTCAATCTCGTTTTTTTGAACATCTGGTACCATTGCTATTATTATAATTTAATCAAATAGTGCGATAATCATTAATGCGATAGTGATTGGGCTTATTTTTTATTTATATAATAATTGGTTTGAAAAAATAGTTTTTAATAGTTTGGACAAAAACTAGTTTAGAGCGAAGTCCAAAATAGTTTTTATTTATGCATATATAGTCAAGGTATTTTTGCAAGTAGTTTATGTACGGTAGATATACACAATAAAATGTGTTGTGTATTAACAGCAGATTTAAAAATAGCCAGGAGACTTACATCTCTTTAATGGCGAATTTTTAAATTCCGATTAGACAAAAAATAACCAGACTTGATTTTTATATTAAAAGCGAAGCAGGTTTTTGCAAAGATTGCGAAATTTATTGTACGAGAACATTAATTTTCTTGTAGCAAAAGAAAAATATCACTAGTGCTGAAACTGAAAGACAGCGTCCTTAACTAATTTCACAGTAAAACTAAGTAATGTAATTGGTGGTATGATTATAACCTCAAAGATAAATGTTATTGATAGATTCCAAAACGTCAGGGAGCATTTACAACAAAAAAATGTAATGTGCAATACCTTCAATTTTTAAAAATGTATATTGCAAACTGCTTGTTTTGTTAAATAAAATTATTAATTATTATATTATAAAAATGCTGATAATAAAAAATATACTCTTTTGTACTATTTTAATCAACAAATGGAAAAAGCGACATTACCAAATAAATAATAAATGACATGTATGTTGTTTTCATTGGTTTTATTCAAAGCACATATTTAACATATTTCAACTATTAAATTTTCAATATCTATTTTATAAAGAGTTTTTTTAGTCAATTCACACTAAATACTTGAACAAATTCAACGAATGGCTAGAAAAATTTTTTAATTACCATCACCATTTGCATAATAAGATTAAATAATAGCTAAAGTAATTGCAAACAAAACCTTATAAACTATCATCATATTTACTTATTCTTAATTTTTTTATTACGCATTATCGTTACTTTTATATTTGTTGTGATTTATAATATTGAAAATGGTTCTTACTTTACATTATATTTTTGATTACATTTTGTATTGATTACAATGTTTTTATTTTTTTATTCATAATAATAGTAAAGTACCTATAAAATATTAAGTTCAAAATACATACAAATAATATTTGATTAGCTATTAAAATCAATTTATTGTGAAAAATAGTTATTTATTAACCAACTAGATTCTTCTTTTTTTCAATCTTCATATATACACGTATACATGAAACTACGACGCCGTCTTTGATTATTGTCATATCCATTCTATAATATCCGTGAACCACTGGATATTGAAAATCTTTATCGTAAATATAGTTATTAATCACCCACCTCCCCTAAAAAATGACAGTAAAATAAAATATAAATTCATTACAATACCCTTAATAAATATAAAATACTTACTTTTTTTATTGGACAAGACGTCGGATGTCCTGCTGATTCGAGTATACCATCAATATTGTCTTTCAAATATTTCTTAAGAGCTCCACAAAAATAGGGTTCTGCAAGATTGGCTGAATTCGGTTTCCAACCACCATCGCCCCATATCGCAAACGTAATGTTGGACTTGAAATTCATATTTTAGATATTAGTAAACGTGAATACTATTATAGCTAAATTAATTGAACTAACAGAAACAGTTTCGTCCAAATCAAATGATAGATCTAATATTAAATTCATGCAGTTATGAGTTCTATTTAATTTTTGCATAGTTATATCTATTTTGGTGTCCATCAAGTTGTCTCCGCATTTTTCTATTCTTTCTAATGTAACATCGGCTGGTCCCTAAAAAAATACAAAATAAAATATGTTTATTAAAAGAATTTTCAAAAAATAACATTGCTACAAGTTTCAACTAATAATTTAATTAAAAAATATTTTTTATCACCATGTTTATGTGTTTACTTACAGAAATAATATACAATAGATTCTATCTTCGAGTCTTTTGGATATTATAATTACGTTTTTTGTCCAAGCATAGTACAGTTTATGGGTTTGGCAGTATTTTACAATAATAAATAAACATTTACATTATTATTATGTTATTTGCGATTTGGTTTTTGATTGGAAGTCACCAAAAATGTATTTAATTTGTAAATTTTAGATTACAATGCTACTGGAAAAAGCCACGATAGTTTGTTAACATTACAGAACAAAATAAATAAGTTTAATTTCATTGTTTTAATAGAAAGTTTTCCTTTAATAATGAAACTATTTGCTATATTTTATGTATACATACATATCAAATGATGTATGTTATTAGCAAGATATAAATATATACTACAAAGTATTATCAGTAACCTATTTCATTCGCAACTAATCGATTTTTTACAGCAATAGGAAATTTAAACTGATTTATTAACCAAAATCTATTGTTATAAATTCTGCTACAATAAAATATCTGATAGCAAAGCATTTAATAGTATTTACAACATGAAAAAAAGTTATTATTGACAAAAGTTATAATATTTTTTGCAAGATAGCAAAAACAAATTAGAAATTGTTATTAAGATCTTAAGCATTAAAATATACTTACAATAAAATCGCATTTACTACGAATAGCAAAAGTTAACATTAAAAATGTAAATATCAACATTATTTTTTGTATAGCAAGCACCGAAGTATAATGCCTATAAAACCTTAATCGTGTTTATTTATACTGTTATTTCTAAATAAAAAATAATTATATGCTTCTTTGATTATATTAATTGTTATAAATTTATAATAGAAATAATAGTATCACGTTTTACATTATGTATTTGTTCTAAATTATTGTATAGATATTCTGTATAAGCAAATAATGCAATTGATGCAAGTTTTAAATGAAATATAAAATACGAAATAAACTCTTACCGATAAATTAAATTAAATGTTTTTAAAAAAACCAAAATACTGAATGTAGTATTAAAACATTGTATTTTTTAAAACAAAATGTTTTAACACTACTATTTGTACTATTTTTTTAAATAATAAGAAGTTACCCAAAAAATACTCCTAGTTTTCCTTTTGCAGGAATAGCCTTCTTTAAATTGATATATTTTTTTTCTATGTCATATTTAATTAAAAGCTCTTTATTGACATGTGAAGGTATTTAAAAAATCGTTCTTCGTCTTTAAGTAATTCAGAAAAAAAAATTTTTTGCTTGTTCTTCTCGCTTCGTGTTAGGATACATCTAGTACTTTCGTTTTACACAAAAGTAAAGCTTTATCTTCTCTTAATCTTCTTATTTTGTATAATTTTTGTTTTATATTGTATTATTTTTTTATATTAAATTTTTTGTTTGTTTTATATTGTATTCTTTGTTTTTTTTTTATATTATTTCATGAATTCATTTTTAATTAAATTCGAAGACATTTTTTCATACATCTAAATTTTAGTTGTATAATAAAATCATGTATTACCAATACGTATATATTTTTAATTAAATAAATCGAGCGTATAATATTTATATATTTAATTTAGTAAACAAAAATAAAATACATATTTTATTATGAGTTACATTTTAAAGTAGTTATTACCCTACAATATTCTTTTTTTTTTCAACCTTCACAAATACACGTAAACACGAAAATATAATGCCGTCTTTGATTGATGTAAGATCCATTCTAAAATATCCGTAAGTCACTGGATATTGCATATCTTTATCAAATATATAATTTTTAATCTCCCATCTTCCCTAAGAAATGATAATAATATAAAATAAGGATCATAAATAAACATAAAAACACACTTACTTTTTGTATCGGACATTCATCTCGATGTCCCGCTGCTTCAAATATCTTAGCAGTGTTTTCTTTTAAATATTTCTTAAGAGCTCCACAAAAAGTAGGTTCTGCAAGATTAGCTGCATTCGGTTTCCAACCACCATCGCCCCATACCGCAAACGTAATATTAGCCTTAAATATGTAAATATGATAATAACGAACATAAATGATATTAACATTATAAATCAACTTACAGAAACAGTATCATCCAAATCGAAAGGTACATCGATTAAAAAATTCATGCAGTTATGAGTTCTATTTAATTTTTGCATAGTTATATCTATTTCAGTGCCCATCAAGTCCTCTCCGCATTTTTCTACTCTTTCTATTGTAACATCAGCTGGTCCCTTGAAATATCACAAAATAAATTATACTATGCTATACAATTTCTATAATAGGCTTGTACACTTGATTTAGTAAAAATCTGTATAACTATCAATGTATCTTTCTAATCGTTATTTTTTATATTACATTTAAGAAAAACAATACAGTTCTGAAAGTGAGTATACAATATAAAAAATAACAATATTTTTTTGCAGTACATTACTAAATTTTAAATTAATTAAAACACAAAAATAAAGTGTTATTTATATATATTTAATTAGAATTACAATTTATTATTCTTTAAAAAATGCACAACAATATTTTCGATAATGAACTGCTATATTTAATAATATTTATTCTATTATATTTATGTGTTTTATTTGCTATATATAAAAATAATTAAATTTTAACCTTATCATATTTGAAATTGAAAGTTTTGCCTAAATATCATGCATTTTAAACGGATGTATATATAGCAATCTATTGTTACAAGTTACAAAAAAACATTGGTTTTAAAATGAGATACAAGAAATTTACTTACAATAAAATCGCAATTACATTTTGTTGCTAAAGTTAGTATTACAGATAATAATATAAACACTATTATTTTCATCGTGAGTAGTAACTGTACAACAAGTAGCATATGAACTATTTTTCAATTAATCATTCTTATATACAGTATATATTAATTGCTCTTAATGGCTGCGATTAAAAAAGATAATAATTGATTAGTAACAAATAATAGATATCGTGTTTATACAAATAGGTTGCATAGTTTTATTCAAATTAGTTATACAAGTTGTCGGTCTCTCGCTGTTGTGAGGTACCGCAGCTAATAGCGTCCGGGTACTGGACGCTCTACTGTTTTTTATCAATTCAGTAGATATTGAAACTAGAGCGTCTTAATTGAAATATAATTTTTACAATTTATACGAGTAACATGTTTAACATTATGTAAATTTTATTTCAGAAATCCCTTTTGAATTTATTACATAAATTTCTATATATAGTATTTTTTGAATAATATATAGTCGAAATTTTAGAAAAAATCGTTAAATTTATTGTTACACAGTTTATAACGCTTTCATGATAATAATGTCAAAAAAACTTGTTCATTAGATAATAACACATATTTTATTAAGTATGTCATATTTACAACCAAATTTTATTTTATTAAAAAATCTAGGATTCATTTTAAATACTGAGCATAATTAAATTGTTATTCAAAAAACGTATGAATTATTACATAATTATGACTACACAGCAAAAAATATGTACAAAAACCTAGACGATTATAAATTAAACAATATTTTTTCCATAAGCGTTACAATTAAAACCTAAGTATTGAGATTAAAACTGAATTCAGGGAATAGCTGACATATACAAATATAAAATTTTACAAATGTACAAATGTTGCTAATTTTTCTTAAAAGCGTATTTTCATAAATAAAAAAAAAAACATTTACCTACGAAGAATCTGAGCTACGGTCCTTTATTATTTACGTTATTTTAGATTTAATTTTCATATACATATTTTCATTAATTAAGTTTTGTTAGAATGTTGTCTATAAATAGCTTACCATAATAAACTTATAACATTGATTTACAATTTACAGGATTAAAAATTGACGGTTGTTTTAAATATATCAATACATTAATCCTTTTTAGGTTCGAAATTTAAATATGCCCTGATACACAAAAATGTAACTCCATTTTTTATAATTTTCACGTCGACTCTGTAATAACCCATTATCATCGGTATTTGTGCATATTTGCCAAATACGTAGTTGGTCATGTTATAAGTTCCCTATTAACAATTACAAAAAATAAATATTAGAAATATGATTAAAACCAATCTATACATACTACAGCTCTTTAATAAATCATGTATCTTAAGGTAAATGTAAAAGTGTTTTAATAAAGATTGTTGAAATGGCCCTTTATTAATAAACAATAAAAAAATAGAATATCATGCCTTACCTCCATATACATTATATTTGTAAATTCTAATGTCTACAATAATATTTTACCATTCTTAAAGGACAGGAAGGGGGAGCTCCCAAAGATATAAGAATTGCGTGAAATCTCTTTTGAATAACTTGCTCAATGAAGGAGCAAGCTTTTTTCTTATTTAATTTAATAGCATTTGGTTTCCAGCCACCGTCTCCCCATTTTTCGGCTACTAAATTAAGCTAGAAAATATTAAATTTATTATATATTATACTTGGACTGTAAAAATAATTTTAATTTCATTAATCTAGTAGCGAAGAAATACGAATCAGTATAATTAAAGTTTTATTAAATTAGTGACTTTTCTAAAAACATATATTATTTGTAGAAATCAATTACTAAATAAAATATTAATATCAATTATAATTACTTCTAATGCATCATCAAGATCAAAAGGCAATAAAAAATACGCATCAATTGCCAGATCAGTCCTGTTTATCCTTCTCATAAATAATTCTAATTGAACACCCAACTGATCTTCGGAGCATTTTTCGATCCTTTTTAAGTCTATAGAAACTGCACCCTTAAAATAAGTTAATATTTTAAACAATAATAATACAATTTAAAATAAAAAAAATATAATAGTAACTATAAATCCATTGCTAGCCGAAGCGCTTGCAACTAACGTTATTATCAACAGTAACATTTTAAAAAATGTAAAAAAACTTCTAGAGTTGATTTATATATATAGTAATTATAGTATATGTCTATCGTATTATTATATCTAAGATTTAATCCTTTAACTAGATTTTCATTATTGTAAACTATATACAATAGTAAGATGTTATGATAAAATTAAAAATGCAATACAATTTATTAATATGATATATCTGATGTAAACGTTATATGAAATCATTGTTTTATATTTTTTTCTTATCGAACTTGATAATTTAATTTTATATAAAATAAAATTACAGTACAGTGGCAATTCAATTATGTTTTTATTGCTTCTGTTTTTCTTTCGTATATTTATTTTTATCGTTGTAGATAATATGTTAAAAAATATTTTTTGTAAATCTCAACGAATATATTTAAAATAATATACATTTGACGTTTAGAAAAAGAATACTATATATTTTTCTGCAAATATATAGGCTTAAAGTTTATTATATCTTTAAAGTTTAAATCTAGTAAATACAATTTTAAAAGATTTACAATTTTAATCCAGTAAATATAATTTCAGAATATTTCATATAAATAAATAAATAAATGTAAAATAAATTAAAAAGTCAAAATATGAATAATACTCTTTATTTGCATGATTTCTAATTAAACTAAGATAAAATGTTTGGTCCACAAATAAGAAAAAAAATCGATTACACAACGCAACGAGCAAACACAAACTTTTAAAAAACTTTTAGCAAAAAAAAGAAGCGATCTATAACGAACTCGTAGAGTCGTTGATTAATTCCATGTTTTTTTTTGTGCTTATTCGGTAGTAAAGATTAATAATTTCTATTTTACTTAATTATTATTTATTAGTAGTAATACAATATTTTTAAATAATTTTTACAACTTGGTGTTTAATACGTATAAAATAAAGACTTTTATTCTCAATAATAAACATACAATTAAAACTACTTTATTTAAAATCTGATTTTAATATGATAATAAAAAAACATATCTTTAGTTATATACGAAATATTCTTAAACATTTAAATTAATTAAGCAAACTTTTAAAAGAATTAATCCTTTATTAACGTACTTATTGAATACTGCTTTTATAAATTCTGCGTTTTTGGAAAAAGTGTATTACATACTTCATGAAAAATGAAAAAAACACAATACAAAGTCCAATAAAAGACATTAAAAAAATGTTTTAGTAAGTCAATCATCACGTTTCTACGTAAATAAGTAAAAACACTAGGTGGGTGTATGAAAATCATGTCATTTTTCATCAACCTCTGTATAGTTTCAAAAGTAAATAATATCCTAATGCTTATATTCAGTTGTACAAGTATATATGTCCCAAATAATTTTAATGATTCTGCTCTTATTTTAATTTAATATGGTTGAACTAATATATAAATAAATTATAAAACACCACTGTTTCACAAATACTTTATTAGGTTTGTGCATATTTTTTATGTATTTTTCAACCAAAAACTGATTTTTTTGGTTCAGAATGCGAGAACACTCTCATACAAGTAAATTGTTTTCCATCTTTAATCAAGGACATGTCTATCTTAAATTTTCCATACAAAACAGGCATATTTAGGTTTGTGTCCAAGACGAAATTTTTTATTTCATATTCACCCTGCAATAAACGTAAATTCGTAATGTACATTATTTTATATAATACTAAAATTAAATATTAAATTATTTTATTACCTTTTTGATAGGACATTTTTCTGGATGATTTAAAAGCCTTGCCAATTCTATTAATCTATCTCTGGTATTCTGCATTAAAAATGAGCAAACATCTTTTTGGTACATATCAAGAGCGTTGGGTTTCCAACCACCATCGCCCCATTTCATATGAGTCATGTTTACCTAAATATATAAAATATATTTAGATTTATAAAAAATAATAATTAAAATAAATAATTACCGCAACATCTTCGTCAATATCAAAGGGTAGTTTTAGATATACGTCAAAACCATAATGACTCCTATTGACTTTATGAAACTCTAGATTGATCATAAATCCCATTTCATCACTTCCGCATTTTTCAAATCGCTCCAAGGTTATATCAGCTATGCCCTAAATTATAAACATGTTTTGGAATTGTATTAAAAGGTATTGATTAATATTATACATACAATAAAATCTCCTTTGACTGTGCTTAGTGTTCCAATAAAAATAATTATTAAATACATCGTGTGTTATTATGATGAGTAACTAAAGCGTAATGTAATATTTAAATTATTTATCAAGCAATGCTATTGACCATACTTATCTTCAGCAATTAAATTATGACAATGTACGTACACGTACTAGTATATAAACAATCACGTAGTATTTTACACGCAAAGTACAATCAAAGGTCATAACAATGTCATAAAAATTGTATTTTCTATTTTTTTATTATTATACGTATTTTTAATGATTATTACGCGAAAAATATTTGTAGGATTTGTAAAATGCAAAAGACACAAAATCTTTGTCTTATTTTAACATCTTTTAACATATACAGTCAGTTTTTGAGTTACGACGGGGTTCCGTTCCACCACCTTGATCGTAACTCGAAAAGGTCGTAAGTCGAAAATCATACAAAAAATAATTAAAAAACAATGCATACATGCGAAATACAAAACCCCTTTTATTCCTGACTTCAAGTTGTTAACTAAATACTTTTTAGCAAATATCTGCATCAATAATTTATTTACAAGAATTGATCTAGAGTATTTTTATCATCCGTGCTACTGATATCCATTGTTAATTCTTGAGATTTTTCAGCGAGTGCAGTGATAGTGCTTGTTTTTCTTAAAAAACGTCCATGTTTGTTTGTACAGTTTGTTGTTTCTTTTCTCTATAAATTTCATAATAGCACGCAAGTGCTTGCTGAATAAGGCCGTGTACCCTCAAAGATCTATCGATGTCTTTGTCCATATTTTCAAATTTTTTAATAGCTTCATTGATTTGGCTAAAAGCTGCAGCCATGTCTTTTAACACAAATGTTTTTGGTGGTTCTTCGATTTTATCTAATTCTTTTAGCTCTATTACATTTTTTTCTGCAACTCCTTGTTCCTCAATCTCAATCAAATCTTGGTTTGTGAGTTCGTCAACATCATTTTACAAAAGATTAATTATATCTTCATTATCAACTTCCAGATTAAGTTGTTGAGCACATTTTACAATAATATTTGCTATCTCATCTATTTCCCCTTCTTTATTTAAATACATATTGTCATTATATATTTTTAAGAGTTTGTTCCATATGCCGTTCATACAATTCGTCGTTACTTTGGACCATCCTTTTGAGATATTGTTTATTGCATGAAAGATGTTGTAATTTTTCCAAAATTCTCTCAATGTCTGATGTTTGTCTGTTCCTGCGATTGCTTAAGCAAAAGTGATTCTTAAATAATGGGCTTTGAAGTTAGCAATACCCCCTTGATCCATCGGCTGTAGAATACTGGTGGTGTTTGGAGGTAAATAAACCACTTTTATATTTGGATGTGATTCCCCTAAGTGTGGAGGATGGCCTGGAGCATTATCAAGAATCAATAAAATGTTAAAGGCTATGTCGTTTTCATCACAGTTCTTCCTTACTTCTGGAATGAAACAGTTATCAAACCAGTCTTGAAATTATGTATATGACATAAAAAAAATTTTTTTTACAACTTTTTTTGTACAATGGGTTTTTGCGATATGCAGCACTTACACAGAATCTTTAGCATATGTGTTAGATATTATATTTTTAGTTAATATCAACCAGAGTAGTCAAATAATTCACCTTTGACATACTTCTATTTTATAATCTAAAATTACGAGTGAATTTAAATATAGGTGTTACAGTAGTCGACACATAAATTAAATACTCTAAATTTTTAAATCAGTTTTATATTATTGACTACATACAATTATAGTATGTTTTAAAATATATTAAATTTATTATTAAATAACATCAAGTCTTACTTGTTTGGAACACACCGTAAATGGAAATACTTCATCCTTGGTAGATCCTTCTATACAGATATTACTCTTTGGAAGGTATATATTTTCTAATGCTCATATTAATGAAATTCAAACAAAAAATTTGTATTTATTTTTTTACTGTACCTTTTTCTTTAAAATATATTTAATCAATTTTAAACATACATTTATATAATTAAAATATATTTATCACAAAACAGAAAAAGCGTATTTTAAAAAAAGTTTTTTATATTACACCATGTTTAATTTATCAAGTAAAACAAGTATAATTTTAAACGTAAAGTGTATATTTTATACAGTTATAATAATTTACACAATATATATAAATTTATTGTAAACAAGTCATTAAATCACCTTTTTAGGATCTTGAATCGTATACAATCTGACACACATGAATTCTACGCCATCTCTAAGTAGGTATAATTCGTATTTAAATTTTCCATATAATATTGGTATACCAAAATTTGTGTCATACGGATAATCCTTAACTTCATAAGTACCCTAAAATAAATATTTTTGGGTTTTAAATTATACACACATTAAAAACTAAGCATACCGTGGAAATTGGACAGGAATCTTTATGTTTAAATAATTTTGTGATAGTCTTGAATTTTTCCATGAATTTTTTTTCAAAAAACCCGCACACGTCCTCATTGTAGTGGTTGATAGCGTTTGGTTTCCAACCGCCATCTCCCCATTTAGAACCGGTAATGTTAATCTATTGTTTATTATTAAAAATGATTAATTTATATGAAAGCATATAGACTTATTTAATTAAAATTAATTACTTACTGCAACTTTTTCGTCTACTTCAAACGGTAACATCAGTTTTACATCGATTGCCATGTTAGTCCTGTTTATTTTTTTCAAGATGAAATCAGAAGAAAATCCCATTGCGTCTTCTCCGCATTTTTCCGCTCGTTCCAAAGTTATTTCACCTAGGCCCTGTTAATTTGAGTAATTGATTATATATTTAGATTTTCTTAAATATTTCTTCCTATAGAAACTTACGGCAACATTGCCTAAAACTTCAGGCAAATAAATATAAAATACTGGCAACAATAAAACAAAGAGCATTGGAGCCATTTTTAAGAAGAATAAGCTAGACTTGTTTATAATCGAGATTATATTAAAAATCATGATCGATTGTATTTGTACAAACAATAGCTTTGTTCGAACTTAAATTATATATTATTGCCATGATGATAATAAAAATTACTAGTAAATGATATATTGCATGTGATATTTACATGTAAAAATGTTTTATCTTCTTATGAAAAGAATAATTGCAGTAGCAAGCTGTTATTTTGAATTCAACAAACGGGTTATTTTAGTTACAATTTTAATGCAGGTTAACTGTAAAAAGAACTTACAAATTGTAAAAAAAATTTTAAGTACTTTTTTTAATTTTGGCAAGCAAAATTTGTGCCAAAATGATTGAATTGATTAGTACAGTGTTTCCGTGCTGAATGTGTAATCTTGTAATTTATATATCCACTGAAATATAAAGTATTATTTTATTAAAAATATTTTAATTTTAATTATTACAATATGCGATATAAAAATCACAAGCCATACATTTTTAATTGGGCAACTTTCGTCCACTCCAACCATTCTCCAAACTTCATAAACTTGAATTTAGCATACTTGACTGTCATAACACAAGCGTTATTATCGTAGACGTAAACTATATTTGACTATTAACCAGAATCTTTGTAAATAGTATTATATAATGTTGTACAAATTAAACATTGTGATAATCATGTATTTAAAATTTTATTCAATCATATCAGATTTAAATTTGTTAGATTTTTTAATATAATGGATAAATATTGCAATAAATAAATTAAATTAAATAGAGCTAGGGTTCGCATATAGACTTATATTTTATTATAACATGTATTTAGACAATATTTTATATTGCCGTTTCTCTTTTATACACTAATAATACAGCATAGTTTTCTATATTATGAAAAAAACATTATTATTTTGGTTAAAACGTCAATTTTTTTTAAGTAATCAAAAAGTGATTTTCATGTTTCATTTTTTTTAATAGACACGCTTAAGAATGTACAATATCGCAGTTTTCTACAGAATTTTAGTTAGTTATGAATTTTGGATTAGGAGATATTTAAAAACTCTGGATTTGAAATATTATTTTTAGAAAATATTTGTACTAAAACATTATGATTTTGATTATTACGATAATTTACTTATTATTTAAAAGTTCTCAAAAAGTATTTTCAATGTTGAATTTCTTTAATCACAAGTCATAGTAATACATAATATATACTTCAATGGTTATGTATATTAGTAAAACATCATACGAGTAGTGATGGAGTATTAGATAATTGATTAATATGATTGATTATTAACAAAATATTAAAAATAAAAGTTAAATAAAAGCAAATATAAAAACATATAGACGATATAAGAAAGTTTTGAAATGTAATAATGAATAAATATGAAATATATGTAATTTATAGACACCTAAAAATTATTTTTTAAGCAAAAAATCTGTAATAAAAGTTTTGCAGAACAAAAAAAAAATTATAATGAGAATGAAAAAATCTTATAATAAAAAAATGTGTAAATTTGGTGAACTGAATAATAATTTTCTTGTAAATAGTAACTATATTTTTACAAAGTATAAAGATACATATATGTAATACAAGAAAACCAAACTTTAACTAAACAGAATGAAATATTATCGAAACAACCATATTTTAAATATGAGCTAAAGATTTAAACAATATTTTTATATATTTTTAATCGATATTTAACTATTAAATTTACCACCACATATTCTTTCAAATCATCTGGTGTAACGTTATCTTCGACTGCAATTTGTAATTTATTCACTTTTTCTACCTTTTTGGAACATGACCTGTTTTCATCGCATTTCTCAGATCTTTCTTTCGTTGAATATGAATATTTTTTTATGTATATATAAATTAACTATACTATATATTAAGGCACAATGAACTTTTCAGTAATATACTCTATGACTATATGAATTTACATTTTAGATTTTATTTAATATATATTAGCATAATCTAAATCGTGTGTTTAATCATAAGACAATAGAGTTAATATATGTCAACTGATATTAGGAAATAAAAATCATAAGTTTAATTGTATAAGCATACTAAAAATCATTATTTGTCATTCGTACCATAGATAAGTATTGTTATTATTTTATTTTGAGTTGGATTGAAACATAAAATAGTATTTAAAGCATGAAAATAATTGTTTTATTTATTAAAAAAATTTTATAATATGAAGATTTTTGTAATGGAAGAAGAGGTATCAAATATTGCAAATGCCTTGTTAATCATCCAAGCAACGTAGATTTTGGATCTGAAGATCCATATATTGTATGACAAGTAATCGTTTCGCCATTCCTCAATAAAGTCATATCGATTTTAAATTTTCCATACAACATAGGAAACGAAAGTTCTCCGTCGTACACATAATTTTTCAGTTTGTAATTACCCTTTTGAAAAATATTTAATTTTAATAAAATAATACGTGATATAAAGTATTATATTCAGAAATAAAACACTTACCTCTTCTATGGGACATATGGGAGGTTTATTCATTTTTATTAAAATCTCCTCTACTTTTTTTTTGGCATATTTATTGAAGAACGAACACATCTCCTCATAAACGTCAAACATGTGAGGCTTCCATCCACCATCTCCCCATTTAGAAACTGTTGCATTGAGCTATATACATTTAGCATACATGTATGTAATAAAAAAATATTGATCTATTCACAACAAATTAAAAAAAACTTACTATAATTCCCTTTAAACTGAACGGTACATTAAATTCAGAATTGACAGCTTGGTGTGTCCTATTCACCTTATTAATTGTAAAGTTTAACGAGTATCCAGATATTTCACTTCCACATTTTTCTATTCTTTGTAAAGTCAAGATAGCGGGTCCCTGAACATAAAATATATATGAATAAAAATATATTTTAAAACGAAAATATTTCTAAACTCACAATAAATTTTTCTGCATTTAGAGATTTTAAATAAACGCAACTCAGTATTATGAATATTTTATACATATTTTCCTTATATTCACACTACACAATAAGATATCAATGTGCTGAAATATAAAGTGCAGATTCTATTTATACACATGTCTATTAAATAGAAAAATATTGGGTAAAACATAATTATATAATATTAAGTGTAATATATCTGTTATTAAACTATATTATATATTGTAGAACCAGCAATAAATTTTGCAATAGTGTTATTGTATTCAACTTTTCATCAATGACACTGTATTGTTTAACAATTGATAATAAATGTATAATATATCTAAGTATGTCACAAAATTATATTTTATATAAGAGAAACCTAAATCTATTCAATCTTCTGAAACTATGAATTTTTCAAATTTTGATTTTCAGTGCATTATTGCATACTAGTGATTAATAATAAAGTAGGCTTATTTTACGCCATTTTATTTGCTGTATCACATTTATATAAAATAAAAAAATTGTGATAAAACTACATTTAATAATAAAACAAGTAAAATAGATTTCAATGAATAAAAATCCGTTATCATGCTTGGAATCATTGGAAAGCATTAGCTTTAAACTATTTTTTATTAAATTATATTATATAGCCTTTCTAGTTATACTAAACATTAGTTCAGTTTTATGCGATCCTCTTGTCACGTATAGGTCGAGACGTAAAACCGGTTCCTGTTTAGCGCTAATAAAAATCCACGTTCGGACTGTTTAACTGTCAGTGGACATTAACTGTTTGCGCTGAACTTTTAGACGATATGCGTTCGTTAAACTTTATCCCCATCTCGTGACTTACAGGGGCGTACTGAGGGTAATAAAGGGTTGTTCGGACCCGAAAATAAATTTAACCTAAAAAACGCATTTTAAATGCATGCCGCGTAATTACGGCTAACCTATAACTGTCATGCAAGATAAGCCTGCAGGTACTTACTTATAAGAAATCGGAAAAATTGCAACAAGGTATCTTGGTTATAATACCGTACATAAAACAATTAAAAATCTCTGAAGAGTTTAAAAATTCGCATAAGAAACAAACTTTATTTTATATTTATGTTGTGTGGCATATAAAGGGTTAAATGACCGAAATATTTTTTTAAGTTAAAATTAAATTGTGTTGTTAAGTTAATGGCGGTGGGCTTGTGTTCCATTGGGTGTTCAGTGTGTTTTCTGTGAATTGCTGTCATATTTCTACCCTAGTCTCGTTACGCCACTGCGGGAATGCTACGAGGCTTTAGGGTGAGGTAATTGATATACTAACCGGACTTTATTGGGGTTTATTACAGTTTTGATGACAAAATGATTACAGTCGCTGGTTTTCTTAATTGCAATAACATTTTGTTTGTCGATCTTTAATGTGGTACATATACAACAAAAATAAATCTATTTCTAATTCAGAATGTATACTATAAATAATAAATTAATATTAATATTCGTAACATTTATTAATTTGGGAAACTCCACGAATAAAATATAATCACATCTAATAAAACAATAAAATGCATTATTTTATATACATTGCTAGGATAGCAAAATAAGTATTACACCAAAGAGAAAAAAAAACATAAAACTCAGTTTGCATTTAATACACTTTGTGTAAAAATATTCAAAATACAAGTTTGAGTAAAAAAATCATTATTTCAAAAAATAATATTGTGAAATTCACGAAAAATGATAAAAAAATATAACTGTCACAAAAAAATCATTCCGGAAAAGCGCAAGAATCAGGTTTATTTATGTATATTAACTATATTGCAAGTCTTATGAGCGTATGTATAGTGGGTCGATCGACTCATAGCACTAAACGTGTTTTGGAAAAAAAAACTTTTTTTTTTAATTTTTTTTTTTTTACAGTATCGTAAGTATATTTAAAAGCTCTAATTCGTATCAAAAAATTTAAGTCTATATCTTTAAAATAAACCAAATACGAGCGTTAACTATATGCCAAGTCGCATAAAAGCTCGTTCGGGGGCCCGGTCAATTTACAGTAAGACTCTTTTTTTATTAAAAAAAATAATTAAAAATTGTTTTTAAAAGAAAATATTAAGCTTCTAAACATTTTTACATACCACATTTTTCAGTAGGATTTTATTTTGCAAAGTTATGACACTTTTAATTTTTACATTGGCCGCCATTTTGTAAAAAAATTTAATATATTTTATTCATACAAAACGTATAGGGGGTGCTCGGTAGTTCTATAGGATACTAAAATTTAATTTTTAATCTTTAAAACCAAGCAGTTAAGAGCGTTAACTTTTCTGAAAGTCTCAAAATGGCTCGTATGGGGGTCCGATCGAACTGATACATCGCTTGTTTTGAAGCAAAAAACTATTTTTCTTATATTTTATTTGGATGTAGTTCAGGCTTCTAAACGTTTTATGTACAGCAATCTTTTAGTTAAAATTTTAACCTACTGAGTTACGAGTGTTTAAATTTTTATACTAGTCGCCATTTTGCAAAAAATTAACACATTGGATTTTGCTAACAAGTATACACATATTGTCACAAAAATTCAACTTTAAATATGTATAAATAAGCTCACACTGACCTTAAAATGTGTAAAATACTTTTTATTATTAATTTTTATATTATATAATTTTATTATTAATTCAACAATATTTTTGACTCTTTTTGCTGTTTTTGGTTAGGATTATCTTATTTACAATTATTCAATTTTTTAATTTACAATTTAGCTACCGCACCATTAGTTACAAATTAGAGGTCACCATAACGGCTACTTTAACAACGACAAAAAAATCCATACTACATAATTATCAAACCCGTTACGAGTTGATATAACAGAAAAGAGATCTCCATACCACAGACTAGCGTCAAGAATAGGAAATATTTCAGACACCAAAAAGCACAACAAAAACTGTATTTATTGTAACGTTACAAAAGTCGCTCGTAGTATCAGCGCTATCTAAGTGTGTATACCTAATTTTTTTAATAAGGTCTTAACATATGATTTTCAGTGGTAGTTCTAAATTTGAACGTCCAGTGAATTTTATTAGCGATTAGTATTGAACATTTTTTAAAGGAGAACAGCTTGATCGTCTAAATTATATTGAAAAATAGCAAAAAGTTGGTGTATAGATCTCTCAATGGCTCAGCTAAAAAAATAAAAATAGCACTTCGTTGCACTGCTTGATCAACATGGACAATTTTTTTTAATTTTCACCGAAATTTTTTATTGGAAATGCCTTTTTGTAAACATAAAACATCAATGATAATGATTAAGGGAATATTAGCACGAATATCCGGGTGACAAACAGAATTTTCAGCCTCGCAAGACATTGCTAAATGTTCACTGGGGAAGAAAAAATATCTATACAAAAAACTTCTTGATAAGAACCACACAACAGCAACACGCTGTCAGAAGTAATAAGACGATCAAATCATTACACATCGTTTATCTCACAAGAAGTTCAGACGTGTTTCAGCATTCACTGTATTGCTCCTTAAAATTTTAACTTTTGCGTTCGCTTCAAAACAATGTAGTAGATGATAATGATATGCAAAACTGGCCAACAATGAATTTAAAAACTATCGGAACTTTGCCAGAAAGTCATTAAAAATAAAGTAGATTATATAATTCACCATTTTATTTGTCATATAAATAAATAAAAAAATGTAAAATTCACAAAAAGTAGTATAGTTTGTGTGAATCTTATTATTACATTTTACACATGTTTATTCTCGCCTTTCCTTGCATTACATCTATGCCACTTTAAGAATATAAATTTAAACATCGAGTTCACCGTACTACTTAGGGTAGAAAATTTATGCAAAATCATGAACATGCTTTTTTAACAGTCATAAAAGCGAAATTATTCTCCAAGAAACATTACCGGCATTCACTCATTACACGTTTACATCGTCTACGTGGATAATCCGGTGTGCTTCACGTGCCCGATGCATTCAGATACGTCACGGACTGCACAAAGAATCATAGTACGTGACGGCGTTTCGCACGTCCCGCTCATCTGCGCGTCAAAAAGCTTAATCGGCGCACGAGCTTCCGTTACCTACCTGATAAAATTTGCAATTAATCACGCCGAATGCAGCAAAACTTTCGTTTAGTTCTCCCAAAGGCGGTAATCCGAAACTTTGCGACAATGCGCTGCTCTCTGCGGTCCGTTTGTGTGTGGCGAACGTTATTCGGGCACTAAGCTCGTCACTGCCTTTGGAAAATTTGCTTGCGGTCAAGTAGTACGGATTTTGTATTACGTAGGGATACAGAAATTTTGCATTTATGTGAAATACGAAATGTATGCAATAATCTAATATTTTGCATATATTATAGACATTCAGGGGTACTTAGCTAGTGATATTAAAAAAAAAAACATTTCAATTTTCAAACAGCGCTCCGTCACTATTTAATTTAACACTATAACAATGATTAAGATAACCTATTGGTATATGGGGTCTTGATAGTCTTATTCCAAATTAATAAATATATGTTTCATTAAATTTATACACATTTTGGTGGCTTAGTGTAGCAACAAAATTAATTTCCATTATACTTACATTTTATTAAAGCATAAATAGTATATGTGAATATAATCCAATTGGATATTTGAAGATGTTTCCCATCAAAACAATATTTTTGGTCACAATCGCCATAATGTGGCATTTATAACGTTGTAACAGACAACGCCAGGTGCACAATTCGAAAACGTCGGGTTTTAAGAGTGGGTTTAAAAATAAAACCACCCTTGCCACACCCCTTATTAATGGTTAACGGAGACTCGTCCGTAAATTACCAACGGCACTTATCGCCGTTAATGCTGTTTGCTATGTCTCCACACTTTTTGTTTACGATTGTTTGCTTTCGTGCTTTATGGTGATTTTAATTCCGTTCAACGATAAAATTTAACGCGCGCGGGCCGTAACACATTTTAATAATGCGGCCCGCAGACCCCAGGTGTATTTTTTATTATTATCGGAAGCCAACGGAAAATTCCTCACTATCAGGGGTGATCTAAATTATTTTTCACATGATTAAATTTATAGGCAATTTTGGAAACATTGATTAATGTCAGCGATGGAATGTTGAGATTAAAGTATAATATAATGCATTATATTTAATTTTGTAACTAAGACGTTAACTATTATTCATGTAAGACTAATCTGATACACGAGGGTGAACATGGATATTGTTAAAATAAGAATTTCTTCACAATGGAATTGTGTTTGGTATTTAGTTCAAACTTAAGCTAATTGTGGTTTGTGTTCGTGTTATTTGTCGAAGTATGTGGCTGTTTCTGGAATTCAATGCTTAAAATAGGTAATATAACATAGAAAAATCGATAATTAGTGACCAGGGCTTTCAAAGCTCAAGTATTACAAAATGTCTGAAAATTAATATAAGTAATAAATAATATTAGTTGATTTATGTACTATTAATATTTATTTAAACTCTAAAAAATTGTGAAAACATAATCGTAAATTTTTTTAGTTAATAACAATCTTATTTTGATGTTACTATTTTTTGCAAAATAAGCGTTTATAAATAAGTTTAAGGATTAAAATATTGTTTTTTAATTTTAAAACATATTTATGGCTGTGTAATTTTTATTTGAAGAAAAGTTTTTAACCTTGTAGTATTGTGTCATAGTTCCTTTAATTTCGATTGATGTTAAGAAAGGTAATAAAAAAGCTTTGTTGTGCTTTTACTATTTTGATAAAAACACGAGACACATATGTATCTATCTATATAAGGATGAGTTATCTTAGATATAAATTTACCAATACAAACTATTTTTAAAATACACCATATAATGTAAAAATTGGAAATAGCCATATATCTGTTCTTAAAATAATATTACACTCGCGGTTAACGAGATTTTTAATATTTAAAATGATAAAATTACAAATACAAATATACTGGTGTTTTTTCTAGTATTTTTTCCAAACCATTAGATTTTTATTATTATAACAGAAAGCTTTATACAGAAACATGTTATATTGATTTATTAAAAACAATTAATGTTATTTTTAAAACAAAAATATTGATATTAAGATTAGATATCTCATATTAAAAATAAAATATAACATTGATTTTCAATCTGTTTTGTCTTTGCTTTTAATTTATATTATTAAAATTCAAAGATTGAATTTTTTATTTCATTGAAGTTTCGGCATAGCATCTATTCAATTAAGCATAGAATTTTATGATGGATGGTATCGACAATCCGTCAACGCTCCGCGACTTTTAGCTGCGAGCTTTAGAGTTGCGATCGCGTCCATTATTCTTGAACTTCGCGGCCAGGACGTCTGTGCTTGAGAATACTTCTCTTGCACGAGTCATCCAGCATTTTAACGAGCTTACCAAGCACAATGTCTTTGGCGAAAACTACGAGGAACTGGAAAAAATATGCTTAAGAGTGCACTGTAATGTTTTTTTTATTATTAATTAATGGTATACATATTGGCCATTATGATAAACTGAGAAAATAGTTTTCGAATATACTTACGATACTGTTTAAAAAAATTTAAAATAAAAAAAAAAGTTTTTTTTTTCCAAAACACGTTTAGTGTTATGAGTCGATCGACCCACCATACATACGCTCATAAGTCTTGCAATATAGTTAAGGTCAGTGTGAGCTTATTTATACATATTTAAAGTGCAATTTTTGTGAAGGTATAAAATTCTTAAGCACTCTGTGTATGTTTGTTAGCAAAATCCAATATGTCAATTTTTTGCAAAATTGCGACAAGTATAAAATTTTAAACACTCGTAACTTAGTAGGTTTGAATTTAAACAAAAAGATCGCTATACATAAAACGCTTAGAAGCCTAAACTACAACCAAATGAAATATAAAAAAAATAGTTTTTTGCTTCAAAACAAGCGATGTATCAGTTCGATCGGACCCCCATACTAGTCATTTTGAAACTTTCAGAAGAGTTAACGCTCTTAACTGCTTGGTTTTAAAGAATAAAAATTATTTTTTAGTATTGTATAGAACTACCGAGCACCCCCCTATACATTTTGTATGAAAAAAATATATAATTTTTTTTTACAAAATGGCGGCTAATGTAAAAATTAAAAGTGTCATAACTTTGCAAAATATAATTCTACTGAAAAATGTCGTATACAAAAAGTGTTTAGAAACTTAATTTTCATTTAAAAACAATTTTTAATTGTTTTTTTTTAAAAATAAAAAACGAGTCTTACGGTATATTGACCGGGCCCCCAAACGAGCTTTTATGCGACTTGGCATATGGTTAACGCTCGTATTTGGTTCCTTTTAAAGATATAGACTGGAATTTTTGATGCAAAATAAAGCTTTATAATATACTTACGATACTGTTTAAAAAAATTAAAAAAAAAAAATTTGTCTTAAAGTAATTTTCTATAAGATTTGGCTGCCAATAATATATTAATATTGCAGATATATATTTAAATTTTTTTTGCATAGTGATTATATTGAATTTTTTTAATATTACATATAATTAATTTCAAAAGTGCCACAAAGTATCGGTTTGTAACATTTGTAACGATTTGCACGTGCGATCTTTGTAAAGCACGATCTGGTGCTCAGCAGTTACCCAATAACACTTGCTATATAAATCTTTTAAACTACTCTTTACGCTACATTAACCATAAAGCGAAAAATATGTAATCATATTAATTTGTAATATAATAGTTATGACGGTTGGGGGTAATGAATTATCTTTATTAGGATTATATTTATTAAGATATAATAATATTTACTGAATATTATAGCAAAGTATGTATATACGTTAAAAAATAATACAAAGGAATGACTGAATTTATGTACCTTTTAATTTCAATAAGCTATAAATTAATGTTTATTATTTTATATTTTGCTTAAGAAGTCACAGTTAAATAAAATACAAGTGAATTAAAAAACACAAGTTTTCTAATGAATGTAGCTTTTTAAAGTTATGTATAATATAATCAAAAAAATACATTGATTTTTTTCTAAGTTTTATGAATTTTATATTTTTATTCGGACCGTATTTTTTTTATTCTTTTAAGATTTATATATAAAAATATCGCCATTGTTGCAGCTTGAGCGTTGAAATGGTATCAACTTTGGCAAGCTTTGGAGTCGAGTTTGAAAGAACAAAATCCGAGCGTGTCCTTTTTCGGTCCAAACACCACGTGCTCATAAGTCTTTCACGAGAAATACGTGTATTAAATTTACCCCGGCGCCTACTGAAAAATTCTTGAACGGCTGCCAACGAAAATACAACCGAAACATAACGAATTGACACGCGCTCTGACTGGTAAACCTTGCGGCAAACGCGCACCGGAACACCCTGTGTTGACCGGAATTGCGACGATTCTCAAATGTTTTATGCGCAAAAAATATTTATTTGGCAATAAAAAGAAGTGTACTTTCTTTAAAAATACCTCATTTGTAACTTACCTATTTTAATTAAGCTTAAAAAATAATGCTTATTTAATTTTAAGTTATTCATAATGATATATTCTAATATTTCTGGTAAAAGTTACAAATGAGTAGAAATTAAAACATCAAAGCCAACACCCACTGCTTTACCATGCTAATGCACCGGTAAACACAGTAATTTTATAGATTTACTACTAAATATATCAAACAGCATCTACCGATTAAAAAAAATATAATGAGCTCGAAGACTCTTTCTACTTTTATTTTAACCATGTTTGAAGTGACTACTTTACATTTAAATGACAATGAAAATTATACATTGCAATAATAAGTTTCACCAGCTAAGATCTATTTAATTAGCACACCTATTGACATGAGAAAAGAGTATACACATATATATACACACTCAGTTTTAAAAGTAAACATGTCAGTTTTGATTTCGACGATTCGAATCGGGCAACAGATATTTAAAAGACGTCCTTAAATCAGGACGACGCTTAAAATTTCACTATGATATGTTAAAATCTCTGTTGAAATCAGATCCTTGCTAAACTATCGAAGGATTATCACAGAGACTTGCATTTCCATGGTTCACAGTACAGGAATATTTAAAATTAATTGGCGGAAAAATCCGATCGTGTGTGGTGAGAAAAGACATAGATTTGTCTGTCTGCCGTCTGTCCGTTTTCTGTGCTCAAAACGAACGGATTGTGTACAATAATATGACACGAAAAAAACTATGGATTTTAAAAAACCACGTATCTTTTCCAACCCTTAAACTATGAATGACACTGTAAATTTATTTTGTGGTTCCGGTAAACCGGGCTCAACAATTACTACAGAAGTTTATTATCAATAATTGACAAGATTGAACGAGAAATTTCAAAATAAAGGTCTGATTTTTCTGCACGACAATGCACGCCCTCACAATGCAAAAATGATACGTGATAAAATGATGAGATGGTTTGAGAGGTTTTGAAACATCCTGCAAAAGATAAATTAGCTTGGTTTAAACCGGCAACGAAGTATATATACATAAAAGTGTTTTCCCGTCATCTCATTTAATAGGTGCTATTCAAAAAAAATATATTATAATTGCTTTTATGTAACTATATGAAACCATACACCTGATACGAAACCAATTATTACAACGTATTGCATATATAATGAAATTTATATGTAGGACTTGTACGCGGCATATCTTCATCATAGTAATTTTTAATGAAATTCCGAAAAGGTGATTCATTATTAAACTTATTTTAGATATTTTTATACGCTGTGCGTTGCTTTGAAATATTGATAGCGCTTTTGACACAGCGCTGATGTAATTGAATCAACCTTTTCTGCAAGATCTTACGCGCCGCCCCTGCTTCGTCTTCCAATAAAAACGTCATTCTTTGGATTTAGGGTCCGGAACGAGTATCAGATGGCCAACTCTTTGGCGACTTTGATGTCGGAGCCATCATTTCGAGTCGGCTATCTCGATCTCCGCATCTTTACGGCGGCACACGTAACTCTCGAACGCCGAGCCAGATAAACGGATAAGGCCCCACTTAAAACTGATTTAAACTCTCTCGCCCCACACCCACTTTAGAGTCTTGTTTTAATTACCCGAATAAAAGGAGTCCCGGAGTCCGATTTATGGCGGCGTCGTAGATTTGTCCGTTTCCCGGGGCACGTGCCCGATCGGAAGCGGACGTTACGGCTCTTTGGCGAATTATGGCCCGATTTTATATTGGTTGGAAAACGGGCAAAAATCCGATGCTAATGTTCGCGATAACGCCGCTCAAGCTTCGCCCGAAATGTTTATTAATAATATCGGATTGTTATTGGGGTTCGTGCTGGGGCGCAAAACGATTGGGCACGTAAGAATTTAATGACAGAGTTCAGGAATTTATTACGAAGATATCGAGTCGATTCTGTGATTTTTGGGCGGTGGTTTTTTTAAATGAAATGCATAAATTTAACAAATCGATTGCTTAAAGTATAAACTACAATGTTAGATGAAAATTACTTAATATTGTTTCCTACTATAATATATTTTTTAATACATACACTATAAAATTCTCACAATAAGAATATTTTAAAACTAATATTATTATATTTTATCGTATTTATATAAAAGTAATTTAAAAATGCTTTTGAAATACTTAAAAAAAATCTGTTCACGTGTATTTTAACCATATTTCACTCGTTAACTACAAAATGCGTTTTGAGATTAAAACAAAATATTGTGCTCACACCAAAATCGACACACGCAGTGAGCACGAAATGAAAGCTAGCATAATAATTATTACGCGCGAGCTTTTGCTAAGTTTTCATATCGTTTCACCGGCCAAAGTTCGCTGGCGACTGGCCAACTTGGCTCACGTGGACTTTAGATACTATTACGTTACGATTTTTCTCTGAACTCCAGTCGAAATTGCTGCGTTCGCAAAATACCTGACAAGAGAAAGGCATGAAATATTATTCGTGTTCATTTAATATATTTACCTGTTTATTTATATTTAAGATGGGAAAAAAGTGATGATACACGTTTAAGTTTATTAAGAGTTAACTCTTCCCCTAGATCTAGAAATAAAGTAAGCAGTAGAAAATAAACTCGCATCACTCTTCTAAGTTTAGACGTTTTAATTACTCAAACATAAAACTGATTATATTTTTTATAAATATTGTGAAACTAAATGGGTGTTAAAACTTTGACGTCTTTCTAACATTCATTTAAAATTTTAAATAACATAAATGTGTTACAAATATAATAAAATATGAACCTAAATCAGTTTAATTTAAAGTAGATAATAGTATCATAAAATGTCAATATAATTCATCAAAATCTCTTCTATTGATTTGAGAGATGTGTAAGCGTCAAAGAACTCTAACATTAAATATTTTATTTTAATAAATTGTAATCTACCAAAAAAGATTATCGAAATAAATAAAAATATAGGATTTATATTGTTTCGCCAAATCAACCCCTCTTAACTAACATTATATAAATCAATGTACATAGTATATTAAGGAGCTGAATTGTGACAGTCATAGATAAGTAATGCTGATGTTCTGACTCTAACGGGCATCAGAAAAGGGCGCGGTTGGTACTCTCGAAAAAAATCCGGAATCAAATACAGGAATTATTAAAAAATAGTTAGATTATCAACACCATAGTTTAGTAAATTAAATAAATGCTTTGTACGTAAATCGTGTTAAAACGATCTTAAAATTAAGGCGCTAGAATACGAAAACGGATAACAATAAAATAGTCTTATATAAAAGTATCTCAAAAACCTTTTCTATTTTTTTTAGTAAAAAGAGATTAAAAAGTAGCTCAGGAACTTCAAAATATAAATCTTGATTCAAGAATGCTGCAAATTAAGGTGTCATTGACTCTATGATTAAATTCATTAGATTTGTTGCAGACTCTTTTACTTTACAATGAAAATGGGCCTTAATCAACCGCCTGCATTATAGTGTCGAATACTGCCATATTGTGTCATTTTTTGTTCTTATTTGCTATTAGATTATTTCTACGGTCTCAGTTGAAACGTCCTGGCTAAAATAAATTTCACTAAAGATCTCGAAATGTAGGCTCTACAGATACTAAATGTCTGCGAATTTTTTCTAAGATGTTCAATATTGTTACAAGGAACGCGTTTTACTCTGACAGTTATTCATATCCTTTATGACATATAAAACACACATATTCATAGATATTTAGTACAAGTTTTTCTAGCCTGAGCGTTTCTAACAAGATCATAAAAATATTCCGGTGGTTAATGCTATCGGAAAAATGACACTTAAAGGCAGACGCTTGATGAAAGTTCATCTCCACAGGGAATTTCCACACTTTCTATACAAAATTTTCCGTGTTTATGTAATAGATGAATAGCAAGAAGATTAAATGGCAGAGGTTTGATCCTTGAGAAACTCCCAAAGGGATAAAATATTATTTCAATATTCGGCCGCCATTGGTTGCAGACTGTCTACGATTGTTCGAAATGGATCATCCAAGAAATCGACCATTTTATTATTTTGTAAAATATTGTGGAACATATTTGTATCAAGAGATTTTGTTACTGTTTTAATGGACTGTTAGTGACCTGAAACAGGCAGAATGAAAATCATGCTGTGAAAATAAAGACCTAACTAAAGATTTTTATTTAAAGTCTAGTCAACAGTTATTGATGATCAGTTTGTCACCCTTTTTATAAAAAGGTATTTTTTATAAATATTTTAGTGTATTTCTAAAGAACAGGCAAGCAAGACTGATTTCGCAACCTTTCGAAATGAAATCAGGTTTTGTTGATCACAGATTTTCCTAATAACACTGATAAATAGGTAAAATACCATTAAACTTGATTGTGCATAAGTGACATTAATTGATTGTTATTAGAAAAATAATAGGTTTTAATAAAAAAAAATGGATAAATATTCACTGATTTATATACCGCTATAACACAACAGACTACAGGTGTATAATAATGTAAAATTTACAATAAATAAATATGTGGGACCTGAACACATATTTTTCAACGATAGTGGTTTTTGTAAAAAAATATAAATTTATATATTAAGTTTAATAATTTAAAATGAAATTTTCTAACTATTTTTTTAATTTTATGTTGCAGGTAAACACATCTTTGGTTGCGATTGTAAAATGCAAGTATAATTATATTTTATTTCAAATTGCACCTAAGGCAATTTTGCATAATTTTAGTAAACATATATTTTTTTGGTCGCCCTTTATTTTTATAAATTAATTTGATTAACAAATTTATTTATTTTATTTGTTAGAATCTGAATCAAATTTAAAAGTATCAAATCTAAAATTATATATAAAACATTTATCCTTAAAGCTCCCAAAAAAAAACATTGTTTTTTTTTAAAAAAAAACATACGCCTACGCACAGTAAGGCTAATTAATGTAATCGCTTTTTCAGGCGCCTGCTCTGAAATATTCGAACGTCACAGTTTGTGACGTATTTACAAATGGGACAATGGGATCAAAACACGGGGTACTGGGAAACACGATAATACAAATTATTCGGCCGTTTCGGCTCTGCTCCCTGAGCCATCGTTTATTGATGTTCTCCACCCCGGGCACCATCGCACAATGGGATATTTGAAATAAAATCTGGTCATATTAATTGTAATTACACTTTCTAAATAAATAGTAAAATTAGAAAATTCAAAAATCAGAAATTATTCACACACAGAAAAAAATAATACTTTTTTTAATCACGCTATAATTTAATTTAATTTAATTACTTCACTATTATTAAACTGTTTAATAAAAGCAGATACAATATTTCAATAACGTTGAAATCAAGAACTATTAAAATACTCATTTTAAATATTTAATGCCATAATTAGAGTAAAAATGTATTTTTATCATATTGATATATTTCTTACTCTTTTTTTTGTAAGTAAACTATATGTTTAATTTAAACTCTTTTAATATAATTGTTAAGAAAATGCACAACCGTGCGTTGGATAGATCGAATAGGGGATTGTAAAAAGTCGGTCAGGGGATGGTTATTAGGGTTGTTTTAAATGTAAAACAATGGTGGGCCGTCTCAATTTTCCGAGTTTTCCCAGCGTTGTTTTTCCAGGGAACACACACAATAGGCACGGGACTTGTTGATGGCGCGATACAAATGAATTGTCTGGTTTCGCAGCAGCAAATTACTTCGAAATGACAAATGGCACTTGAGGTCGCATACAATGGCCGGTAATACAATATGGCGACATCGGTCGAAGGACGGCGAGGTTTCACAATGCCATGTGACTCTCAGAGGGGGTTTGGGTGGTAGCAAAAAATAAATAATAATACTGCTATAATATTATATTATAAAACATGATACAGCTCTACTGTGATGTTATCGATAGCAGCTATGTGATACTTTTCTTATAAATATATAGAAATACACTTCAATTATTTTGATAATAAAAATATTGCTTCTATTATTATCATTTTTATTAATTTAATATATTATAACTTCTTAACTCTACTTTTTAACCCTTAAATAATGTAATGCGTTTCGATCTATTTTAAAATCAAACTGAATGTTTATTTTCAATTTATAATTTGTTACTTCTTTACCATACTTTTTAACCCTATGTTGAATCATTAATCTTAAAAAAATAAATTAATACTGAAATATATGTTTCACTTGAGGTTTCTATTCATATATTTAAATTTTGTTTACGCATGGATATTTACGAACCACTGATCAAAAACATCGCAATATATTATTTGGCACAACACCGATCTGCATAAGAGAGTTTGAACGCCAAGCTTTGGGGGCAGAGTTTCCGGTCGAAATATGATTTTCGGCAAGGGGGTAGTTCAGAGTATACTTCCTTTTTTTAATCGGAAGTTTTGCGCATTTATTTTTTTTCTTGATCTTTTCGACATCATTCGAATTGTGCTTAATCTAAACATCCCGGCTTTGGCTGCTAAGGAACGCCAACGTTTCCCTTATTGAATTAGTCAAGTTTTCCTCGTTCTCTTATTATATTAGACGGTCGAGTTTGAACCTCCCGAGAGAGGTCCCACAAGACACGGCATAGACGGCAACTTCTTCAGTGGTGCCCATATAATATATCATCCCCGGTGCATGTACGTAGCTTATCCCAACGAATGCCATTAATGGATTACCAAACGAAAAGTTCGACTCGTGATTTATGGTATGGGAATTGGGTGCAAAATTTGTAACCGACATTAAAAAGTAACGCAGTCTCGTTACATAATACCAGGTGATGTGCATACTTAATATAAGTAATATAATAATATAGAAATTATAGTAAAACAGTGTTGATTTAAAACCTAAGATACAGAATTATGAACAAAATTCAAAATCAGTTTTTAAAACAATGATAAGCATATAAACATGTTTTTATAGTAAAAGATGTATGTTTCAAATGTATTTTATATGTGCGTATACTTTATGTATTGAATTTAATTATAAGTAGAATTTGGCCGTTGCGACATTTAAAGTCAAGAAAAGGTCAACAGATTTTAGTAAAAAAAATAAATACTAATTGCATATGATCAATTTAATTTATTTAATTGAAAGATGATTTTTTTTCAATTTAAATTAAAGAAGTAGAAATCTGAGTATTTTCTACTTTGAAATATTCGTTATGTTATTATAACGATATATATATATATATATATATATATATATATATATATATATATATATATATATATATATATATATATATATATATATATATATATATATATATATATATATATATATATATATATATATATATATATATATATATATATATATATATATATATATATATATATATATATATATATATATATATATATATATATATATATATATATATATATATATATATATATATATATATATATATATATATATATATATATATATATATATATATATATATATATATATATATATATATATATATATGTTACATAAATGTGTTTTATTCAGTAAAATTATAGGTTTATGTGAAATTACATTTTTAATAGTAAAATAAAAAAAATATAGAAACATAATTTCGGTAAATATGCTAGTAAAAATGTTAAAAAAACAATTTATAGTTTCGCTGGTCAAATCAGTAAAATTTTTTGCCTTAACAGGTGTTGTCCAACTGTCATTATGATTTGAGAAAGTTGCGAAACGTTTATTTGCTGTTCAAACCCAAACCTAACCTAAGGAAATCAACGAAACCCAACTTATGACCTAATGGAAGTTCAAAAATTTAAGTTAGTCGTATAACTTTAATTAGGTCAAGTTTGTTTGATTTGTTGTAAAAGGAAATAAGCATTTGAAGTGAATGTGTATTTTTTTAGTAAAGGTATATATTCTCGCTAGTTTAGAAATTTAAGAAATAGATTTATTTAAAATGTCCAATTTTTAAATTTTATGTATATATATATTTGTTACAGTGAATATGTATTTTTTAGTAAAATAATATTTTTACTATTAGAAATATAACTTTACTTATAAAGCTAGTTAAAATACATCTAACAATTGTTCTATACATTTACTGAGAAATATCAGTGAAACTGTATTTATTTATTGCGCGATCCGGTACACGTACGTTCTGAACATTTTAGCTTTAACACACTACATCTATTTCTTGAAACAAAATTCACTAGTGTCGTACTGGATTTAAATGATAAATAGAAAAAACATTTATATTGGAAAAAATATTTCGATAACTCGAATTAAGTACTTTTATACACAGGGTACTTTTATTGCCAGGGTATTTTAAAGTTTCATAATTTTCAAAAGGGCGACAAACTCTTATCTGGCTCTTTATTTATATAAAGCCTTACTATGTGAAGACAACTTAAAAATTGACTCAGTGAATGGCACGGTTATGGTCTTGAAAGATGCGGAGTCTTAAATAAGGTCAGCCCTCTGCAGTGATAACCTGTTAGAGTGCCTGCAATGGCAGCCCAACTAATCAAGAAACTCAAACATGATGGCAAGAAAAATGATAATGCTCTGTTATCCTCAGTCGACGATCCAAGATCAATTGTATAGCGTAGCTCAAAAACTTTGCTATCCCTGGCACCTTACAAGAAGAGGAAGATTTTTAAAATCACTCAGAAATGTTTTTATTGTTCTTAAAAAGTCGTATTACGCTTAGTTATTTATTTTAAAAAATAGTTAAAAAATAGTTTTTGAAAGATCGTACAAAATTTAATTCCAAAAAAAATAAATATTAAGCGAACGGTAGCCACTCAGACTATAATATATTTTACTCGCACAATACATCATACATCTATAAAATTCCTAAATTAGCATTTTGTTATAGTGTTTGAAGAAATAAACTAATGATACGTATGTATGCAATGTTCAGTCTATTTTATTTTTAGGATAAAAATCTTTCCTTTACGACAATTCATACGAAAACAGTACGATTCGGCGCTATCTCAAAACACGTCTCCGTCTAACCATGCTTGATATCGAAAACGACTCCGTTGTCCACGATTTATACAAGGGGTCGTCGTAGACTTACGTCCCCATCCCTTGCGGTCCGTGCAGCATCCCTGCGTCTCGGCCACCGACCACTAAATCTGCTTGATGTATTTAAATTGCATCGCGATTTGTGTTGCGGGCGCACGTACTCGAAAAAGACCCTGTTTCGCATTGCCACTCGCGCCAACAATGAAAAGAAGATAAAGAGCGTCGATAGATAGACGACTGCCGCTGGCTGAAAAGGACTTCCACGAAGAAAGGGAGAAAATAAGAGAGAGAAAATATCGTGTCCAATTTGTGACGGGAAATGTAAACGTGTTGTTTTTTTTTTGAGAACATTCTAAAGGAGAGAATTATGCGCAACGAGTTCGAATAATGAAATGCGTTTTTCATTTATGTAATCGAAAACCAACTAAGTGCTTCTGAGACAGAGAAAATATTAGTTTTAGAACATCAGCATTAAAGCACTTACTGGGTTTCAAACTTTAAATGTTTTTATTTAAATAAAAATGATGAGGCAATAATAAATATTTTTATTTTAAGAAATACTTTCCATTACTAAGTAAATGCTAGGCATATCATTTATTTAAGCATGTTAATATTTTACGGTATATTATTTTATACAAGTTTTCATAAAAGCAAAAGCTAAGCTCACCAAAATTGTATATTGTTTTTTAAACCATTTCTCATCATGATCATTGTAATAAACTAATTTATTGTCAAATATTAAATAGGTAATTAAATATAATAATAATTAGAGAGCTCAATTCTGGTTAATCAACGTCAGTATATCCCCCTTAAATTTAAAAATCTGTTTTGCCCTTGCAATGAATGCTAGTGACTTGACTGTAAACTTTTTCTGCATTGCTTATATTTTGTATTAAAAAATCTATTCTTGTTTCAAAGTAAAATATAACGATCTAAATTTTAACTTTATATTTAATCTTGTACCTTATAAATATTTTTAGATCTTCTGGAGAATATGTTTTTAAATATTTAAATGACCTAAATACTTTTCTAAATAAAACATATCTGTTATTATTGTATTTTGTTCTAGTATAAACGTACCACTCGATTTCCGATTCGTGCAGTATCGCCAATTTAGCGCGGTCCATTGTCGTCTCTCTTCTCATTTATAAACCTCACCTTGCGTCCTCGTCCTCTTCGTACTCTACGACGGCATCTTCCTGCTCCCGGCTGGCAAGAAGACAGGAAGTTGGAATTTTTTTGGCCCGAGTCCAAAACCGAAAACAGCGTCTTTCGGTGTATAAGGCGAGGCATAAATAGTGCAGTGTTCCCCGAATGCGGACAACTTAAATCACGTGTGCCCTGCCGTGTTTCAACGCTGCTTAAATTACCGACGGAAATGTGTAACGTGGATTATAACGCGAATATTACATTTTATTTATGACTTTAAACGAGGAAATTCTGCGGTTAAATAGCAAAGTAAACGCTACGAGGCCAATACGTTTGATGCACGAGAAATGAAATGTCAAGAATGAATTAAATTAGAATTATGGCAATATTCTTTTAATGATGGAATAGTATAATTTAAGTAATATTTTGTGATGTGTTATGTGTAATCGAATGCATTACATTCTAATAAGAAAATTTCCTTAACACACACCAATCGTAGTAACTGAATTTAGTGCAAATGTGAAACAATATTTAGAAAAGGAAATGTTTATAAAAAATAGTTTCTTAAATATATCTTTTTATTTATAAATATATATGTATTTAAACATTAAATTTTTTTATAGCAATCTTTAGATTTTTAGAGGAAAAAAAATTGTAACACCAGAAAAAAACGCCCATCGCCCACAATAAAAGCTTGAATCATCTACTAATGGATGGTACAGACCAGGTTGATGACCATTGATTGTATATTCAGGCATAATTTTAGAATGTGTATTTTTGTTCATTATCATTTTTATATTAAAGCATTTATCTCAATATGTAGAGTTCGTCCTTAATAATATAAACGCCTAATTTTATTTAACTTGTGAAAAATGTAATTTTAACTAATTATATTTAAAGATTACCGTAATTTCTTATTATTAAATTCAACAACTTTACTCTACGACTTGTTTCGAGCAAATTTGTCCGTGTCTAAATATCAAAATTTGCAAGTCAGCGTTTGAGTTTGAGCCGGTCGGGGGTCGATTAATAAAATAATTATGTTACGAGCGATAACTTCAGGGTCCACCCTCTTATCCTTGTATTAATTAAAAACAAACAATGTCGAGCGGTTATTGTCGTCAGAATAAACACGCGTAAAAGCTGCGGAATTTGAATGGTTCAATTTTTCGTTAAAGGGCGCAAAAGAAAAGTTTTTGATAAATTTGGAGCGAGGGTTGTTTTGATGTAGGTTAGGGTATGTCGAGGTCGATTTGGCTTCCTTCCGAATGATCACGCGCCGGGGATCGATCACTCATTAAAAACTTCCAAAAGTCCGTTAAAATCGGTCAGACGCAGTTTGGAAATTGTTGGCATGTCTTTTGGTCGGCAAATCGTTAAAAATACGTTCAGCTGAATTTTAATCAACGAAAGTTTTAGACTCCGAAAAAGTGCTTCAAAGCAGAAATAAAATAAAACCTTGTTGAAAAAAATACAATCTTTATTTTACACAAGTTCACATATATTTTAAGCAACTTGTCTAATTATTGAGTAATCAACATAACTTATTTTTCACATAAATTTAATTTGCCATTTTTAATGTTTGTTTAAAGAAAAAAATAAAACTGTAAATAAATATATTATTACTAATTTATTTTAATACTATATACATATATTATATATAGCATTAAATACAAAAAATATTTATTTTATTCTTAAGCAAGTATTTAGTAATCCTACAATTAATTGAGAGTTGCTTAAATAATTAAAAAAAATATATTGCCGAAGTGGCGACAATTCCTGTGCTATAATCATTGAACTTATCGGTCGTTTTTTTAGCTAAGTTTACACTGGGCTTAATTAAATCTCACTGTAATACATATCAATACTAATTTACAAAATAATGCCGGATGGCTTTAGCTAACAGCGGATGTGCCTACATAAAGCTAAAAATCCCCAACGGGTCAGGTTGTTTCTTGCACCTACTCCAACAATATTTTAGGAAAATTTATGTTTATTTTAAGAATTTAGTTTAATTATTGCTAATAAATAAAGTTTTTTATATAACCATTAAAATTTTTAAATTTTATGGATACGATAATTGGTTAAAAAATGTGTCTTGTAAAGATTTGATTATTTAAATTAGTATTATATTTTTATTACCATGTACCATGGAATATTTATATATATATATTTTTGTAATTCTAGCTTCTAAAAACGTTTATAAAATTATTCTAAAGGGTTTTCAACATTATTCACTAATTTCAAATAAAGTTTTTCTGGCTGAAAGATAACATTACAAATTAATTAGCCGAGATATTTTCACGAGCTATTCCTAACTCTTTGAACTTCTAAGTAAAGGTATACTTGATATCGGTTTTTAACCAGAAAATACATTTTTAAGTACTGTATATTTTTTTTATATAATTAATGGGTAAAAAAGAGAAAAATTTAGCATAATAGGAAAAAACCGGTATTCATAAAAGGGTCTATTTAGGTTTGCTCGGATGATAAAGCGGGTGATTGATACTATTTTGTGTTTCGGTAAAAATTTATTCTTAATGGACTGTATGTTTGAATGGTTTTATATATTTTTATTGAATTATATAATATATTTAGAGTCCAGAAAAATATTGTAAACTATTAAAAATGAATTTTAATATTTTAAGCAAAGCTTTAGAGCAATTTAAAATATTTTGATATGTTACTGATGTAACTGATCTTACTTTACCATTATCTACAGCATGGTTTCCCAAACTATGTTCTGCGAAACACTAGTGTTCCACGGATCCAAAATAGATATTTCACAAAAATTTGAAGTACATTAAAAAAATTTAACATAATCTACTTTATAATAAAAGGCGAGCGACGGTTAAATTTCATTGAGGCTTATGACGTCAAGAGAAGGCGAAGAATCTTAGTACCCAGAAGTTTGAAAAGAGCTAATATTTTTATGCGAATTTTATTTATGTGATTTCATTTTTACGCAATTTTTTTGGTGCCACGAATGCCACTTTTTACACTTTTCTTTCAAAAATTCAAAATCAGTCAAATTTACAAAAGGTTATTGCGGATAATTTTTCACGCGTTTTTATTCTACGTCTTAATTCCTGAAACTAATTTATTGCGTTAAAACAGGATTGGGAGTATACTTTTGGAAATATAAACGAATTAAATAAAATTTTTATAAAAATAATTTCGTTTTCTACTACATTAATTTAGTCTGATTGCTTACAATACAGATTTTTTTTGCATTTTGCCAAAAAAATATATTACAGAATTTACATATTATTTAAAAACTACCCATGGATCTTTGGTTGAAAACAGGAAATTTGACGCAAGAAAGGCCAAATACTTCTACTGATACATCTATCATCGAAGAAGAAAATAATCCAAAAACTGTGATTTCTTCAAAATCAAATATTAAAGAACAAGTGTCATCTATGAACAGACCAAAACGGAAGTACGATGAAAGTTATTTAAATTTTGGATTTACGTTTATTGGCAATTCAGGTGCTCCTGATGCAATGTGTTTTTTGTGTCAAAAAATACTCGCAAACAGTTCTTTGGCTCCAGCTAAATTTCGCAGCCTCTTCGAAACGACGCACTCTGATTACATAGGAAAAGATATGTAATTTTTTAAGAGACAACGTGACTCTCTAGAAAAGTCCAAATTTCAAATGATTACAATGGCTAATACTGAAAATGAATATGCAACAGAAGCTTCTTTTCGCGTGAGTTGTCGTATTGCACTTGGAGAGACACTCATTAAGCCATGTGAGAAAGACATGGTGTCATGTGTTCTTAATGAGCAGGCTAATAAAAAATATGGAATAATACTGTTTCACGACGCATTAAAGACATTTCTACTAGCATAGAGAAAGAGTTAATTTGTCGACTTTGACTTTGCAGTGAATATCCATTGCAAATGGATGAATCTACAGATGTCGCAGGACTAGCTGTGCTATTGGTATTTGTTCGTTACACATATGATAAAAGTATTGAAGAAGATTTACTCATGTGTGCATATCTACATGGGAAAACTACAGGAGAAGATATATTCAACTGTATTAATGATTACATTACAAAACAAGAAATAGGCTGGGAAAAGTGTATTGATATTTGTACAGATGGTGCTCGTGCAATGGTAGTAAAAATGAAAGGTGTTGTATCACGTATCCTGAAAGTAGCTAGAAGAGCTACTAACAGTCACTGTATTTTGCATAGGCACGCACTGTTGACTAAAAAAATTTCCACAAATTTTAAAAATGTTATGGATGAAGCCGTGAAAATGATAAACTATGTAAAATCTAGACCACTTCAATCCAGATTATTTAAAATTTTGTGCGATGAAATGGGTGGTAAACATAAAGCACTTTTATTACATACTGAAGTGAGATGACTAACTAGAGGAAAAACACTATTAACACTTTATGAACTTCGAAATGAATTATTAGTCTTCTTGAAGCCACAAAATAATTTGCAGCATCATTTTAACAAATTTTTACAAATCCTTCCTGGTTGATACATCTTGCATATCTGGCGGATATTTTTACAAAGTGCAATGATGTTAACTTATCATTACAAGGAAAAAGTACTACAATTTTTAATATAAGAGATAAAATTGAATCTTTTGATAAAAAAATACAATTTCAGATTTTATCGGTTGAAACTAATAATTTTGATTGTTTTCCTGTCTTAGATAAATGTTTAAA